>NC_046653.1:17412284-17724784 GCF_900324485.2 Mastacembelus armatus | reverse complement strand
GGAAGACATTCAAAGTGTTGCACTCAGCTGTTTGCATAAGAAGTGCCATAAATAGTTGTATAACAGAAAGCTAGAGAGAAGAACAATCCTCAGCTCCTTTTTCCTCTCTGCACAGCTGGCCAGTCGCCATGGAAAGTGGGTGTGAATGTCAGTTGTCTGTTTTCAAAAGTTACAGAAATGTTTGGACACAGTCTTTTGATAATGCGGATCAGACACGGCACTGACTGTATGGGCAATGAAAGAACATGAATTAAAAGCAATGGCATCTAGTTAGCCTAGCTTTCTGTGGAAGCCACTTTTCAAGTGGACTATAATCACAACGGGTGCTCCCAAATGTCTGCCCTAAGACGTCTGCCAAATTCGCAACAGCTGCAATATGATTGTAGCTCATATTTCCTTTCAAAAAATACGAGGTAAATAAAAACTACGGTTAACGTTATTTTTCCAATAATAACAACAACAAACCCGTTAAACCATAATTTAACCAAATTATCCATTTTGCAACTATCATCTTCATTGTGGGAAGCATCAGGATGTAGAGAAAAGCAAAAAAAAAAAAAACATTTTTGCAGCTTAAGATAAAGCTGAGGTGAGTGCATAAGTAGTGGAGCTATTAAAAGACAAGCATGGAGACACTGGAAGGAGGAGGTAAAGGAAAGGAATTAAGGCAGTGAGGGGTTAAAACATTTTGCCTATTATGCTCCCACTCTTTCGTACACTCTGAGAAATTAATAGGAGAAATTAGCAAAGCAATTACCACTTTTAATTGGACTAATTCTTCTGGTCCTGTCACAGCTGCATCCAGAGGTACACTTTTAAACCTCCTCTTACACGTCTTTTTCACCCTTTCACAAACGCTATTATTAATTTCACAAATTCCCGGGGACTTCTTTGACACCTGAACCATCGAGGGTGAACTGCTGTCAGCTTCACCTAGATTATTATCCTTCGTTAGTATCTCTCTATCGCTCTCGCACACAGATGCACTGCACCCCCTCTCCCTCTGTATCCCATCACTTCTTCATCTTGTATTCTTAAAGGAAGAAAACAATGGTACAGTCATTTGTGACAGAGGAAAAAGGTTGCAATTAACAAACGATCTTTAACTTCTTCTGCTGGACACATAATCACATAGATTTTTGATGGTATATTATATTAATAAATATTATCTTTCCAACAATATGTGTCCAAAAGTCACTTTTGCTGCACGAAACTGCCTTGCATAGGCTGCTGCAGAGTTAAAACATCAGTTTCTGTAGCCCCACTTCAGCAGTGACAAAATGGCAAGAGTCAAATATATATTATATATATTTATTTTGTTGACCCCCCCAAAGCTGTGGCAGCAGTTACTGCAGTAGGAAAGTGTGAACTGCAGTGTAGCAGGACTCCCATTAACCCCTTGTGTCAAAGATAAATTCAGTGACTTGCTGACATATAACCAGGAGGAAGTTTGGTAGGCGCAACGCCAAATGCCAATGAATTCATTGTTTCATTTGGCAATAAATTGATTACAGGAGCGAAGATGCCTTTTCTTCGTCCACAGTGTCAGGAGAGACTCACTTGCTCAACGCCACTGTCTTAGTGATTCATTGATTCCATTGATCCTCGAGCGGTTTGTTGAGATGGAGTCAAACTGTATTTTTCACACAAGAAGGTGAACTGGGAGCATCTGTTGTCCCTGATAGCTTTGACTTATTTGACTTTTCCTGACACAGAAAGATGGGTGCCTGCTTTGAAGGGTCTCAGATACGTTAGCTACAATATGTTAACCCAGGCCTGCTGCAATGATTCCCACTGGGGCCACTCACAGAATGTCCTGCCCTGATGGGCTGATGGGAATCAGTGGAAATCAATAAGCAATGATAGACTTCTGCTGTCCACTCAGCTAATCCTGTTAGTGATAGCTGTGGATTTAATCGAATGGTTGCACACACTACAGTCGCTCAGACACTGGGACAAGTGCACACACACTTGCGCACACACACACACCTCCAAGTACACTTAACCCCATAAGATTCTTATGGATAAGATCTGTAGATCTTCCACACACTCTCTGCGCTGTCATTTTGTTGAGACAAGCAGCAATTTGAGAGACAATTCATTCAGCAGTTAGAGGAGAATCAGTCAATTTAATAAATCCTTTGCTCACAGTCCAAGTTGGAGCAGATTGCGGGAACATTTTCATTGGAGCTGAAGACGTGGAATAAAGACACATTTTGTCCCTATGATCATTCGATAAAGGATCTCTTTTTTGATATGGAGATCAGTGCAATGCATGGCAGTCTATGGGAAGCAGAAATGGACTTCCTTTGACAAAGAGGATCTCTCCACATGCTGTATACATATCAAAGTGACATAAACCCTGATAACTACTCGCAACACATGAGCCACACATATGTCGCAAAGTATTTCTGGGTTAATACTTTAACCCTCCCTCCTCCCACGAGTGAATAGACATTATAAAAGCAGGCCCCAGTGGCACATGTTTAAAGGTACATTAAGAGAGCACATCAATTGCAGATGACATAATCCGCAGCCCTCTTTTCAGTCACTCTCTCACTTCCTTAATCTCTCCGTTCTTTAACCCTCATCTTCTAAGAGGCTGAAAGCTCCCTTCATCTTTTCCTCAAGCTAGCAGAGAAACTGCAAGCTGCCTGGGGAGAGAGGAGAAGAAGAGGTATTACTGAAGTCTGATTAAATTAACACTGATGCAGATTTCTTGCCTTTTCCTCTCTTTTCTCCTTATCCGACTGTGTGGCGTCTTTGAAAATTAGATGAACTTGTTACATGAGGGTTTGCACATGTAGAATGTGTGTGCATGTGTTTATATGTGCATCTGCTTTAAATTAATTACACTTGTCTGTGTCAATAGCAGGATCCATGACTTGGGATCCTGTTTTGCATAGGTGTCTTTGATAAATAAATAAATACAAGATGTTGTAAGCTAATAGGAGACTGGAGTGTTCCTAATCCACCCACTCTTACCCTGTGTAACCTCGAGCCTCGCCCAGCTCTCCTCGAGGCAGAAAGCGGAACCATCCCCTGTAGAAGTACTTTAATTACAAGGTTCCTACATCCAAATAACAAGAGGTTTACATAACTCCCGCATGAGCTGCTCGTTATTCAGAAACTATTCTTGCTATCCCTGTTTCCCACCTCTAATACAAATGGTGTTCAACAATGTGTAAGCTCCCACAACACACATCCTATAAGTTAAAGTAAAAATTAAGCAAAGCTCACTTTGTCTGACCTTACGTCCAATTTTTCTCCTCATGAGTGGACTGAATTCCAGCTCAGACACTGATTGAATTCCTTCTATCGGAACCTAATTAATCATTCCCATTGTGTCTAATATTGTCAGAAAAAAGAAAGGTGCTTAGTTGACACTCTAATTCATACAATATGACAGTGTGATCAGTACAATATGACAAGAGTAGCGAGAAACAGAATCTAGCTCCAATATAAATTATAATCAATGTAGACACTGACCAAGACAATGTCTATGAAGATGATTGTATAAATGGAAATAGCTTGGTAATATAGTCACTCAACATTAAAGATCACAGTCAGGTTAAAGTTGCTTGGATCTCTGTGCGACCATGTGGACTCTACAGACATGTAACTAACTCAGTATAACAATGAAAACTGCCTTCATCAGCCAATCTTTCTTCCCCCCTGCAGAAATCTGCAGTACATCCTTAAATCACATTTGATCCTAATTTATCTAAATAAATAAAATAAAATAAAATTGGCCACCATATGGAAATTGTGCCATTTTATTATTTCTGGCCATTCAGTGCCTGAACCAATGCCATTGTCCTGCTTCTTCTTCATTGACCCCATCCTGCCTCCACCCATCTGCTCCAACAAGGTGATGTTTATCTCCAGCAGGAGGAAATTAAAGCCTTGCTTCATGAGCAGCAGATATGCAAATCCAATACAGTGCAAATAGATTGCAGAGCTCACATGGTGGATGGTGTGTATTGGGCTGCCCATTGAGCCCCACTGATTTGAAATCCAAATCAAGACACATGGAATTACAAGACACACGTGGCTTCCTCAAAAATCTGGGCTTTGAGATATTAAGGCAAATAAATAAAGAAAAGATGATGAAGAATTAATGGTGGGCCTAAAAAAAAAAAAAAAAAAAAAAAAAAACATTATTTATTCAGCTGGTCCATCAGGGTAGATATGGTTTAATAACTCTTGTTCGACCACAGGTGAACGCTTATCTGAAACTCTGACACACACGGCATGGAAATAAGTTCCTCTGATATGACCATTACATGGGATACGCATTTTCTTGAACTCACAAAATTGGAAAGTAATAGTGGCCATGCAAAATGCCTTGCAGTTGTGGAGTACGTAATTTTGATATGCATTAGTGTTATTGTCAGGCAGGGTGTATGGGCTGTTTCCTTGTGTGATTGCAGGTCTGGCTTGTATTGTGGGAGGGAAGCAGACAGGAGAAGATAGTATTAAACTTGTCCTTGCCATTCCAATCGGTCTGCATGTTTCTCTTTATCATTCTGCAGTTTCTATCCACTTACGCTATAATTAAGTTTCCTGACCCCTGTCTTGCAGCCTTAACTAGGCATTGGGAAATATACAGCCACTGCAGATCTCTTAGCCTGATGTGCTCTCTCTCCCGCCCTCTCTCTCTCCCCTCCTGCCTCCCTCTCTCATCTGCTTCCCTGTTTCTGAAAATCTCTCTCTCCCACTGTCCCTCTCGCTTTCTTTTTCTGAGTCTCCATGGCACTGTAATGGAATAAGAATTATTAATCGAGTAATTGTGTGGAACACATTAGTTTGCATTGAATTTCTCTCTCTCATTTTCGATGCCTGATTATCAGGCTGTTGGGCAGACTCTACCCCCTCCCTTTACCTCTCTACCCACAGCACTCCAAACACATAACACATGCCCACACACACACACACACACACACACACACACACACACATATATATATACACACACACACACCCACCGGGCTGGATCACACTTTCCTAAATGGCATAATCTCTCCCTCTTTCTCATGTGCATGCATGGGCACACACATACAAAGTCACGCACAAACACAATGGGTTGAAGTGTGTTTGCATCACACCTGACGCTTAATGTGTGTGTGAGGTGGTGCAGGGAAAGGCTCCTGGTGCTTTGGAGATTTTTTTATTTTTTTTGTAATGTCCCTTTAACCCTTCAACCTGTTTGATAAAAAAAAGCCAGGCAAAAATAACCTTCAGCATATGTGTAAACATAAATTACAAAAACAGAAAAAAAAAAAAAAAAAAGCCTAAAACCCTAAGATCAGAGACAGTCATGCTGGCACTAACATTCATCATAAAAACCCCCTCTTCAATCATAATTAGTCTAATTAATTTAAATCAGTGCCGGATGCCTATCTAAATACAGTGTCAACACTAAATGAACATCCTCCCTGCAGCACATAGCCTCAGCCTATACGTTCCCATAGTGAAACACACCCTCGTAGGATTAGAGCAGAAGAATAGGGGGATTATTATTTCATGACCTTTCAATCCGCTGCCTGTCAGGTTGAACTAAAGCCATATATGCTGCTGGAGGACTAATCTCCTTCTCCCTTTGTGTCCGCTAGGGATGTGTCATTTCTTTATCCCCTCTATCCAGATTTACTCCATAAAATAAACTTCCTAGCCTGATCTGATAAGAAGCCATCTCCTTACCGGGATAAGGCTGTGGTGCCTCGTCTCCCTGCTTCCCCGTAGCCGTATTTTTGGGTGTCAGATAACTCAGACGGGGATGGAAACAGTCAGGAAATGCCACTTTGTCTGTCTGGGAGCAGGTGACAACAAAACGACAGTGACTCTGATTAGAAAATACCCTCCTTCACTCCCTCACCACCACCACTCTCTCTTCGACTCTCTTTCTTAAACCACAAGAAAAAAAAAAAGAAAAAAAAAAAAACATCACATATCAACACTTGCCTGGTAGTGGTGAATTGAAAACACAAATTTCATATTTACAGACACAGCTTTAGACACACCAAATTCACTGCATCACAGACACACACTTTTGTTGCTCTTATTATCGTCCCACTTTAATAAGTTATCACTGCTCCAGTTGTCAGTTGTTGTTGTTCTGGTCTGAGCGCTGCCATCTGTCCATTTCTCCTGCCTCGCTTTTTCTTTCTTTTCTTTTTTTTTTTAAATTATTATTAAATGGACCTGAATCATACTTTAAACACCACAGTCTGAAACACTGACTGTTTGGGTGAACCTATATAATAGAGTTGATACACACAAATATTTCAGAGATTACAACACACACACTCTCCCCTGTTGCCTAAAGGTCACAGCCTACAGGTGGCAGAAATGAGCATTGTGGATTGGAAAAGCACAGGTTTGCAGCAGTCAGCACTAAAGCACTACTGTAAAAAGTGAAACATCAAAATATGTCTGGCCCTGATCATTTTCAAAACATGGAAGCCAAAACTACTGGACAAGTGTTTGGTGCTGGAGGGAATCAATGCATTGAAGGTATCAAGTATCAAGTCTGTGATTTAAAACAAAAGTTTTACATTTTTAAATTACACCCAGGGAGTGACCATGGCTACTCAGACTACACAGAGCCAGTTATTAGTCCGCACTCCATGGCCTCGACTCTTTAAGATAAAAACTCTTCAAGATAACAGAGGGAAACATGTGGACCAAAAATAAAATAAAATGCTTACAAAAAAAAAAAAAAAAAAAAATCAGGTTATGCTTTGCAATAATCAGCTGCTGGGTCAGTTTCCATCAATTAAATATCAGGGCAGAGATTTGGGGGCTGAAGGAAAAAAATATTTGACTGGCTAAACAGTGAAAAGATTATAGAGCAAATCCACCACTATATGTCTTTAATACCCATCCATATACCTTCACTGTCCACTGTTTATTTACTATTACAGTTTCCCTGGTGTTATATTCGAGGATATCGTTTATGTCTTCGGTGTGATTTAGTCTGATAGAGGAATTTGCGTTCATTTAGCGTGTTTCTCCAGTGGAGACAGACACTAAAGTGACCAATTTACCCCAAGTGTAAGTGGACCAATTCATTGAGAGCCATGCAGGCGCTGAATTGTCCTCCTGCCCCGGACCTCTCGCCGCGGCCGGACCTTCAAACACCTATTCATCTGCTCCTTTTGATTTCAGGCTACTGTTCCCCCTTCGCTTGCTCCTCACCTCCCAGCCTATTGCTCTGATTGGCACGGCGCAACATTTCTGCTCGCCTGCCTGCAAAACAGGATCCCCACACAGGCTGCACCGACGTCGGTTTTTCCCCTTTCTCCTCTTCAGCACGACACAATTTGAAAGGCAGGTGCATTTTCGGGAAAGCACTTGGCTATTTACGCGCAGACTGTGTCACCAAATTGCTTAAAAATTTTTAGCGAATCCAACTGGGGAGGAAAAAACCAAAAAAACAAAAAAAAACAAAAAAAACTCCAGGCTGTCTAAAAAGGGACAAAAATGTCTCTTTTAAAATGTCAGAGTTATGGTGATAAGAATCTGAGGATGCAGGGAGGACTTTGGTGAGAAGTGACTAATTACCCTGTGGACCGTCCTGATAGTGGAGAATAATTAGATTTGCACAAAAGACCGTAAACCAGCATCTGAATAACAAGAGCAACATTCTCAATAGAAATTTTAATTTGATTTTGTTGCGAGTTCCCTCCGTGCACTCGAAAGAGAAAGTGAGAAAAAGCATTATAAGGACAAAACAAAAGAAAAAAAAAAAAACGTCTTCCCGGGACGGTTTCATGCCTGATTTGGTAGGAAAACGCTGACAAAACCCACGGTAATCAAAAGAGGAGTAACACGGCCTGCTTATATATTCACAATTAGAGACCGATTAGATAGCAACACATATTGACTAAACATGAATTCAATTAAATAATGTGGCCTATTATGAAAGCAGCGACTAAAAGTTTTGTTATCGTTTCCTCTCGTTTTTATAATAAAATTGGAAGAAATTAAAAAAAAAAAAAAAAAAAGTTGAAATTTATCCATTTCACAAAAATAATTAGTTTACAGTTTTGATAAAAGCTTTTCTGACAGTAAAGTTGTTTAGAATTAAAGCCAGGTCTGAAAATGTAAGGATGTAAGGCTATCTGTGAAGCAATAAATCAGTCAAACACAAACTTTGAAGAATTTGAATGCTCTGAAGGTGACAACAAAAAGCAAATTAAAGTGGCTAAATGTAAATATTTTAATCCTAAAAGCCCGATTATTGATTTGTGTGAAGAACAGAAGCTGCATTAGAAATTTTAGTTAAATGAGGTAGCAATAAAACAAAAAGACGGTGAAATTGATGACTTTAAAACACAAAAATTACTCTTCCATCACTGTATAAAATATTCTTTTTTAGCACAGTCTATATAGACAGGCATATGCTAACTATGTAGGCCATATTTCATGCAAATGGTGTATGAGTGCTTCAGAAGATTAGAAGATAGACACCCGGCCCACAGTGGGCTGAGAGGAGTGGGCTCTCCTCCAAGACTGTGTCCTATCTCCTCAGGACTGAAAAAAGCATCCTAATCCTTTACCTTTCATAGTGATCTAAAGCCGATTTAAAACTGTCACTACCCTAGTTTGTGTTTATTTCATGTTCATCTGCAGCTCAAGGCGATACTCTGCACACCCACTTATGACATGAGCAAAAAGATGTGTGTGTGTATGTGTCTGTGTGTGTATAAGGGAGACAGAGAGCAAGACACTGCAGGATAAAGGAAGACAGAGAGAGGGAGAGAGAGAGAGAGGGATGCATGCAGCTACCTGACCAGCAGATGAAGGAATACCCTGTGTCTGTGATGTGACTACAGAAAGTGTTGTGTTTTCCTTTCATGTGTTCAGAGTTTGTGCTTTTAGTCTCAGACATCCACCTCTTATTTCATGCGCTGTCTAACAAAACCAAGCAACTCAGCTTGAATGCACTTCCAGAAATACGCACTCATACACCAAGAGATCGTCCAGAAGACAGATGAGTAAACAGTCTCCCTTTCTCTCACAGGCGCGCACATGGTAAGACAAACCATTGACCGCTGAGCCGGCAGAGCCACAGGCGGACCACCTTCCTCTCCCCTGCCTCCTCCTCCTCAAGGCCTTACTGTATTATTCTGTAAGCAGCAAGAGCCCAGCTTTGACAGAGCTAATCACTGGAGGCAAGGCCTCACACACACACACACACACACACACACACACACACACACACACACACACACACACACACACACACACACACACACACACACACACACACACACACACACACACACACACACACACACACACACACAATGATTGACACACAATGGCAGCAAATCTATGCAGTGCCCCCCCTGTCTTGCTTTTAGCTTTCTCTCTCACAGCTGAAAAAGACAAGGGGGGAGGCTATAGAGTGTACGTGCATGTGTGTGTTGGTGTGGGGGGCTACAAGGAGCGATGTCCAGCAAACTGAGGCGGAGCCAGAGAAGTGAGGATATCAGAAGATGAGCTTGTGACTAACGCTGTTGCTATCCTTACTCCTAATCCCCCACTCCGTTAGGTGCAACAGCCAATCTGGAGAGAGTCTCAACCCTTCTCATATGAATATGATCCCTGTGCTGGCTGATCCACAGTGAACCACTGATCCTGTTATCATCCAGCTGGGTAGAAAGAAAGGAAAAAGAGGAGAGAGAGGTGGGAGAAAGAAAGGAGAAGTAGGGAGGTGCATTGTTTACCGCTTACTCACGCCTCCCGTGTCATCCGCCAGCACTTCGACTACCCACAACCCCCACTCCCCATAAATTTTGTTACTTATTACTGGTGTTATTTATATGAGTGAGCTGTTCATTAATGAGGTTGTGGTTGGTGGTTCAAGCCCCTGGTTTCTGTAAAATAGTCTTTGAGTAAGATATTGACTATGAGAACACTGAACAATGATGTGTAAGTATTTTTTAACATGTATTCAATGGTGACAGAAAGCTTATATTGTTGTTTAACAGATCCATTACAGAATCAGGCCTGGCATTGTCACTGATTGGTTAGTATGAGATATTAAAGGTGCAAACCAGGAATCGACTTATCCAGTATTGTCAAGGTACAAGTGAATTAGTGAGCAGCAACTTGGTGTTTTAAGACATTCTTAGCAGGAAAATGAAACAGATTAATTAAACATAGTAAATCTGGACATTTCTCTTTTAAAGAAATTTGACATCCTTCCTTCTGGTCAAAGATTTGGGTTTCCAAAAAACTGTTGCAACAGATTTTTGTTTTAATTAATCTAAAATCCAGTGCATGCTATTAAGTGTAGTTGCCAATAAAATGCCCTTTTAGTATCTTTAACAGTCATTTTGTCATGTGTTTATTGTGTACTCAGTTAACACAAGTCAAGTTTTGGAAATTTTGTCATGAAGTAAAACAATATTGAAAATAGGCTCATTGATATGATGAAAACAATTTAAACTATTTTGACCATGTCCTCTAATCTTGTGTTATCTGTTATTGTTTTGACACTTTGAGCCTGGTCGTTTTCTGGCCGCCATGTGCTGGTTGGCCAAAGTGACAGGAAGCGGTGCGGTTAATTAAAGAGTGGACAGTACTCCAGACTCCACTCACACACTCCAGGTATTGTCATAAGCACCACTCCTACCACACACTCCCTCAAGAGTCATTTCCCCCTGTTTCTTATAGGACATGGAGGGTTGAGCTGTGCCCTCCATGCTACTGAAGCACACACTGCTGAGTCTCTCATGGACATGTGGAAGCCTGGATACATGCAAGTCCACAGCTGCCATCTCTGCATAGACTCATCCAGATAGCCAGTGGATAAGACTTTCAATTCAGTTTGATGTTATCATTTTCCTTTTCCTAGAGAAATATGAACCTGTCACATGGGGTACCTTACAGATTTGTTATATAGCTCCATAGTAGATAAATCCAACAATAGGGGCCAAGGCCTTGCCCTCTCTGCATGCAGAGTTAGAAGGAATGCAGCACTAATCAGAAGGAGAGAATCACATCTGGCCTGACAGCAGCTGCATCACTGTTTAGAGGAGCTGCCAGCATGAGAAACACACAGGTCGATTCCCTTTTCTCCCTGGATAGAGTGTGTGTGCTCTTCTAATTCATTTCCTCTTTTTCAGTCCTTTTCTTTGAGCTAGCCAATTAACCTGGGAGCAGTGCACTAATGAGATCCCTCTGGTGGCTCTGCACTGCTCAATGGAGAAGAGGGACGAGCAGGGTGAGCAGAGAGGGAAAAGAGAAGGGTCAGACAGGGACAGAACAGGGCTGTGTGGGGGTGGAGAGGTGCAGACCTGGCAAAGGCGAAGATAGGCTAAGAGAGTTAGAGAAAAGGGTAAAGAAGGGCTGATAAAGGGGTGAGGAGAGGGGAGGGGGAAAGGCAGAGGGGTTCAGGGCTAGGAAATATGGGATGGGTTGATGCAGCAGGACAGGGGACAGAGCACCATCCAGTTGGCCACTATGGGCCTATCACCAAGACATTGTCAGCCAGACAATGGGCTTATCAGCCTCCTTTTCACACCAGTCTGATTAACTGGGAGGAATGGGAGGAAGAGGAGGGGAAGGAAAAGGGTACGTCCTTGTACCAGCCCAGTAAATGTCAGAGATCGAGCCAAGCATCTGGACTAGCCTCATAGATTGAGTATACATCACTGAGAAAATGGGGACAGTTTTAAACCTGCTGTAAAACCTGGATCCTTACCATATGTGTATTAGCACTAGGGGCAGGTTTGCCTGTAATAAATCTACAACCTTTGTAAATTTATCTCACTAACCAGATTAGCAACGAAGTGATAAGCACCTTTAAGCGCCATTAGCTAAATCTCTGTGTCATCAGCCACAGAGCACCATAAAGCACAGTAAGGTGCAGTACAGAACCATGTTAGTACATGGTACTAAAATCAGTAGCTACTTCCCAAAATAATTTCCTCCACAGAGTCAACAGTGCACGTCAGTTTCAGTCTGACTTACAATTTTAACAGTTAATATTGCAGTAGAGATATACTTTTTCAAGTCATATTACCCCAAATCTTTCTCAATACTCAACAAATCACAACTGTAAAAAGGGAACAAATAAATGCCACTGCTTTTAATGTGAATATATTCCTCTCTGTGGTTATTTATGAATTATCAGATATGTATAAATTGCTATAATGAATTGTCGAACATCTGTGTGTAATGCTGGTTTGTAGGTACTAGCAGATATTGTGATCAAGTCGGTCTTGCCTGCCAGCCACACTTTTTAAGCTTGGTGACAGCCATCAAGAACGACTGACTAAGAGCAAGCTTCAGCAAAATTGTTTGTGTCATTGTTCAATTAGTCTCCTGGGATATTGATCCTGGCTTGTTTGTTTACTTGCTCACTGCTTCCCATTTGTAAGGCCTTGACAGCCATCTGTCACACAGAGAGACGGTGAGAGAAGTGAGGCAGGAGGTGGGAGGGAAAGTGATTTGCAATGTGAGTGCTGAGATAAAAATGGATGAAACAACTTCCAACAGGTTGCGAGTAGAGACTTAATATAATATGAAATAAGGATGGCAATGGGATCTTTAGTGATACAGAGCTTGAAATGTTCTCTGCAGTGAAGTTCTTTGAAAATAGAAAATTCCTAATTCAATGAATCCGTAAAACCTTGCGTTCTCATTGCTCAATGATGCCATTTCAAAAGGGGAGTGTTAAAAAAAAAAAAAAAACAGTGCTTGCAGCAACAAGTGGTTGGTGGTCCACTTGCTCTTCGTTTCCTTCTTTTTTCTCTATTTCTTTTTGCAGAAGAATGGATGCAGTAATTAGAGGGTAGACCAGGTGGAAGTACACAACTCAAGAGCCCAGTGCTAGCTTGCCCTCTCCTCCACAGGAAGATGGGAAGAGGGAAATGTGGAGGAGGATAGGAGAGGGTGACCATGACTGAAGAGGAGAAAGTGGAAGAAGAATACGTCTAGGTAGAGAGGGGAGCAGCAACCGGGCTTGGGAGCATATTGGGTCAAAGAAAATAAAACGTGTCATTTAGCCAAAGAAAGAAGATGAGAGCAGTGTGCATTATGGAGGGGTGGGGGGAAGCTAGAGCTGAGACGGCTGGGCGAGGTGAAGGGGAGGGTGGAGGCGACGTTAGCTGTTAAATAAGGTGGGGGGGTCATAAGAGAGGGGGAGGATGCCCACCGTGATACAAATGAGGGTCTGCAGGCAGGGGGGCCACCCACAGTACAACTTGGCCAACAAAGGTGCTTCTGTCTTGGCCTCCCTCCTCCACAGACCTCCTTGAGTGGGCAGGATTCCATTAGCAAGCTGCAGAACCTGGGGTCTATTCAACCTCCTGTCCAGGCCTGACTAGTGTGTTCATGAGTACACACACACACACACACACACACACACACACACACACACACACACACACACACACACACACACACACACACACACACACACACACACACACACACACACACACACACACACACACACACACACACACACACACACACACACACACAATGACCCACACCAAACACACATGCATGCACTCATTCACAGTCAGTCACACATACACAACACAGCTAATTAATCCTCAGATTACCCAGCCAATTATTACCACACTTGTACTAATTAGAAATTATTTAAAGCATTTCCCAATTAGAGTTTACATGCTCAGTTGGGCAGGAGTCTGCCTCGATAAACCAACTGGTTTTATAGTGGGGGGTGTGGGGGGGGGCAAGCACATTCATATACACACATGGATGTGTGCACACACACACTCTCTGAAACATACACACACACACATTTCTGGATCTGACTGTGGTAATCAGGCTGTCTCAACAAGTTCCTCTGTTAGGACGAGGTGGATGAGGACAGACGAGAGGAAGAAAGAGAAAGAAATAAAACAACAAAAGACATGCTCCTTCAGTGCAGCAGCAATACTGTAGGTCGCTCTTGTTAGGGCTGGGGACAGTGATTAGGAGAGGCCACAATAAGACCTGCCAGGAAACGCATGCCAATTACGTTACCAGGAGAACCACAGGCCCTCATCGCTATGGGAAACCCACTAGTCTCTGCACCACACAGCCCCCTCACACACAAACACGCACACCCATGGCATCATCCACTAGCTTTTTCAACCCTTTGATTACATTATGACATGGATAAGGGGAGGCCAAAGGAAAAAAAGGGTAGAAAAGAGGAGATGACACTGCAGTGCAACGGACAAAATGATTGTGCTGAGCCAAGAGGGCAAAATGGAAAAGCAGCAGTTCATGCTAGAGATCAAAAGTTAGTTGCTAAGATGGACAGACTTTTACAATCTCTCTGTAGATAGAAAGTTTGTCCTCTGGTTGTCTAAACCTTCACTGAGACAATGATGGAGGAAGTGAAAACAGGAGAGGGAGAAAGAGAAATGGAAACGCAACAAACAGGCTGTGCTGGGAAAACAGGGCTGGGACTCGAGGGAGAATTATTAGCGGAGAGAATTACAGACTCATCCATGGGTGACATGTAAGCCTCAGCTACACACTCAAATGTTTACAACACTGATATTTGCTCAACCGTGATGTTATCAGGCCTCAATGTAATACTCAAAGCTTTTGTTCTGACTTGCACGGCAACACTCACCATGTCTACAGATGCAATAACCAAGAAGGAGATAGCAGCGGCACAATGTTTGCCAGCAATGATTCCTGAGAAACTGTGACATGACCCAGGCAGAACAGAGAGAAAACTCACTCTGGAATATTTGCGCTGATGTGATGATGGCTGAGATGTTGATTAATGTGCTCGGTCCCTGTTATTAAATAAACAGGGTGAATACACAAAATATATTGAATAAATTAGAGCCTGAACCGATCTGCTCTGCAACATCCAGCTCATTAGAATGCATGAGGAAACGATGTTCTGATTGCGACAAGAGTCACTCATTAAGCCATGTTTGTCCCCTGCCAGAGCACCACTCCCTGCACACTACCCCCCTCTGTCCCAAAACACTTACCCCTCTTGCCTGCCATACACTCCACACCAAATCCCTCCCTACTGCACACTCTCCTGCTAAAAGCTCCCTGACTTAACATCACCCCTTCCCAGTGGATGTCACCAACAAACCACTAACCCTTTTTTCACCTCATCTTCCTTACTCCCCCACCCGCACATGTCCCCCATTTTCCTCCACCCCCTCCTCCTTCTCCTCCTCCTCCTCCGCTGGGATCTGTGTCATCATTTTAATTAATTTCTAATCAGGCGAGAGTAAACTAATCAGGGGAGGCGTTAAACAATGACAGCTCTGCCCGCTCAGCCTCACACTGGGGGCCGCCAGACTGCTCTGCATGCCGAGAGGAACTGCACATTGATAAACAAGTCGTGTAGACGAGGTTATCTACACACATCTCTTCGCCCATACATGTTAATATGGACCTCGATATAATGCATATGTGGTCCATTTGCATGTGCACAGATTAAATAACCAATATTCCACAATTGTAGCCACTGTATGGTGATGTGCAAGGTAAGAGAAGAGAGATAGGTGACTAAATAAACATATCCATCCATGGACATAGGATAGAATTCAAAGGAATTGACCAGAATGGAACACAAACACTGTCTGAATGGTACACTATGTTTCTGCTCAGGATAAGTTGCACAAAGACTACAGTTATCTGTAGGTGCCCAGATCCTACCAAGGCTGAGCCAGAGAGACAGACAGACAGAGCACTTTTGGACAATACATTAACTGAGACAATTTAACAAGAGAGCGTTGATTAACCTCTTCTTGGCTTACCCTGTGCCCAAAACACCTTAAACCAACATAAGTGAATCATAATTGGCAAATTCTAACTATATGATTGCACGACAATGAAGCTGATGACAAAAAATTAGTTAATGACCACCATCACACTGGTTGGTGAAGCGAAATTTTGAAGGTTCATTTTCTGGTGTAAGTGTGTGATTGGCATCTGAGTGAGCCTTCAGATGTGCCTTATCCTGAGCTACATGTCTGCAAACTGAGGCAGGGTTCACACTCAGTTCTTATAGTTCATGTAGCTGTTATAAAGAAAGAGGCTCTCATGTCTCTCCCATCAAAGCTTTGTAACCGGACCTGATTTCTCCTCCAGCCAGAGCTATGGCAACTGATGACCATCGACCTAAGAACCAAAGACCACTGTTTATTTACATGATAAATAAACAGATACACACCACAGACAGTCTTTAGTTTTAAACTTGTGTGTAAAGTCATACAATAACAAACTGAAGAACAAGAAAAAGACAACATTACAGTGTAATCTAAGGTTAAATCAAATGTATTTCTGGGAATAAAGAGGGTATTTCAGAATTAAATACAGATGGAGTGTGTTTAAAAAGATTTTTTAAAATATCAATGCCCCTCCCCCCACCTCCCCTCCATCACCACCTCCTTCCTTGCCCTCCTTGCCAAGTATTAGATTCCCATGCCAACCTCTTCCCTGGGATAGAATAAGGATTGCGGAGGTGGGAAGCTGAAACCCTTCCATAACATGTCAAACAACGCTGGAATCCAAAACGCAAGAGGAAGAGAAAAAGGGTTAGAGACAGATTTTCTACAGGGAGAAAGAAACTGTCACATCATCAGATTGGTTATTCTAAGTGGAGGGATGTGGGTATGGGGGCGGGGAGCGAGGGGCGGGGTGGCAGAGGCTTGGGCTGGCAGAATCTGGCAGTGATACACGATGGCGGTATTTCCACTAAAATAATCAGCCCCCAGGCAACGGAAGGGGTTGGTGGGTGTTGTGGAGGGGTTGCAGGGAAAAGACAGAGGGGTTAGGGATTGTAGGGGTAGGAGAAGGAGACAGGGTGGGTGAGGGAGAGGGAGGATATAAGGGAGGGAAATAGCAAGATTGAGAGAAAGAAAATCTGGGAAGCTAACCAAGGAAATCTTGCTTCTAAGATATGCAGCTGTGGAATTAAAATTGGTATAAAAACACAAGAACAAAAATATACTTCACACTTCACAAGCCTATTGAAGGGTGAGGGGGGGTGGGAGGAGGAAGATGTGCCACTCTATGTTGGCACTGATACCTCAGGCACAAGGGGTAAACAGCTATTCTCCTCACTTCACTTTGTCTGGTGCAGTGGTTTCAGGGCGTGATTGAGCAAATGTATGTGTGTGTGTGTGTGTGTGTGTGTGGGGTGGGGTGGTGCCTGCAGGGGTCTCCATCAGGCTAGAGGGCGAGCTCAAGAATAAAGACACGGGCCATCAGAGACCAAGAAACGCAAAATGCCCCATGAAACAATTTCTACACTTCTGTGTTCCCTCAAGCACATCACAACGAAACAGCGAGGCATTGATTCATGATCAAACGACCGTGATTGTCACTCAAATTCAATAATAACAACCTTCACAATCAAAAGCGCTCTAAATATACTGTACCTCCACTTCAGGCCAGGATTAGGCCTTTCTGTGTGCACATTTGAGTTGATGTGCTGCATTACAGAACAAAGAACTATCAGAATTGAAAACAACCATGCAAACACACAGATAAACGACAAATCAATTAATTTTAAACGTGGTGAAATAAACTGTACAAACAACACAGTGTTTGATTGCAAAAATATGGTTATTATGGAATGGTTATTATAAAGAAATCCTACTGCAGAGCAGTATTCCCCACTGTGTACAATACACTAAAATCGCACAAAACAGAAAAAACAGGAGATGCTTTTGTACATATTGACATGCATTAAATTCAACTTCAAAAGACTTGAAAGAAATTTCAAGCTGTATTTCACTCATCTAAACCAACCAACTTCTTTCTTGATAGAAAACGAAAAAACCAATTAATAACTATGAGCTCTGAGAGTCATGTTATCAAATCCAGCGTACTGGAGTGTGACACCACTAAAATAATACAATCATCAAGTATAATGAGTGAATTAAGAAGTTCTTCCTAAAGCATGTATGAGTGTAAATGGTTACAGCTGAGTATTGTGTTACTTCACCACTGCAGAGACTTGATTTTAATACAAATCTCAGGGGAGTGCAGGCCTAGTTATGTAGCTTGCCTTTCCCATCTGGTTTAATTAATATGTGCTCTTCTGGAGAAGTATTCTATTTAAAAAAAAAAAAAAAAAAAAAAAAAAAAAAAAAAAGGCTCCTCTTTTAGTTTTATCAGAAATTAGATGTTGCCATACATAGTAACTTCAAAATGTTGTGTGCCTGCAGGCATGAAGAAGTGCGTGTTTTACTTAGTGAAAGTAGAATAAAGTTGGGAAAGATCATTTTGGTTGAAAAGACAAAGTTATCAATTTAAAGAAATTTTATATTTTGGACTTTTATGCTACATTCAGCCCTATGTGTTTAGTTGAAATTATTAAATGAGCAGAAAAAAAGAACATGCTCAAATTTCCGAGATGAGATCGGAATATTAGAAACAGGAGGACAATTAAGCAACCATTAAAAAATGGAAAGAAAAGCAAATGAACAGCAAATCCACCTTATTCAGAAAGCAGTGTTTTGTTGGAAGTAGTCTCTACTGAATTCGTCGGCTTTCATTTTATTTCTCTGACATTCTCTCTGTCTGACCATCCAAGTCCTCTCCTGAGACAGATGAGTGGAAGCAGAGTTCCAGAGAGAGCTATCAGGATTAGGATAATTAATATCATCTCATTTCACTGTGATCCTCTCTGCAGCCCACTGCACACACAAGGACAGGATGCAGCGAACACAGTAGCAAGAGTATCCAGTCTGCTGTCAATCTAGGCCGCAGTCCCCCCCATTCTGCACGCACACACACACCCACACAACTCACACACACAAACGCACCCTCCTCAGCGGCTAAATTGCAGTTTGAGAGACACAGGGGAGAGGCAGCGGTGGCAGTAGTGGTGGTGGTGGGGGGGTCTGCCGGGCCTGAGGGACGCCATACAATGGAGTGTGTGGCTGACCAGCGTTCAGGTGAAATTGAATTGGAAATCTTCCACGGCTGGTTAGCATAACAAAGGGCCTCGTGGCTTTAGACAAAGGCTGCTTCTCTAATGCACAAAATCAATCTCTCTACGGGCTCGGTGCATTGTTCCTTCCCGCCATACAGGTGTTCCTTCAATGGTCCTTAATCAAAAGTGTCAAAACAAAGTTAAGAGTTATCTCTGCTCCTCCACAGCTGCTTCTGCAGTGCAGAAAGAGGAAAAGAGACCAGACACTCAGGATAGAAAACAGCTGAGGTACTGTGTGTATAGGATGCTGAATGCATTCACTACATCCTACAGTATGCCATGGTCTGTTGGCGCTAACGTTGAACCACAGAGGAAGAGTAATCTCATTTCTACCTGAGCCCTGTCCAAATGTGAGCAACTGGTACTGTTTGAGGTGACCGTTACGAAAAAGGAGGCAGAATTCTGTCTGGCTTAGCTTATTTCAAAGAGTATGAGGCATATGGAAGGCAAGGCAAGTGATGCTAGAAAGAAACATCTATTCTTTTTTTCGTTTTTATTTACAGATGCAGCCTCCGCATCATTCATTATCTACATTCAATCTGAAGGCCTGATTGGTAATGGCTGACTTTCTACCCAAAGGTTGTTTAACAATAGAAAAACTCAAGTACAACCCCACCCCCACGCCAACTCCCTTATGCTCCTGAACGTAATACTCAGCTCGCATTCTCTCCATTTCTCTGAAGGCCCAAGACCTTGACTTGTTCAGGGTAGACTGCATGAAATAAGGAGAGTTAAAACACTGAATAAAGGCCTTAGCCCACTTCCTCTTTCTCTTTCACTCTGTGTGTGGGCTAACCGATTCATCCACTAAGAGATGGTTAGTGTTGTCATTCCTTCCATGCTTTATCTACTGTCTGTCCTGCTTTGACTGTGAAATGTGAACTTTAAGCACCCTATGTCTGGCTGCGGTAGCCATAAAGCAAAAATAAATACAGGCAAACAGATCTAGTCTTCAATGTCCACACATCCTTACATATGTTTTTGTCCATTTCCTTCACCCCAAGCTCCTTAAAGTGCTCGGCATACAGCGCTGTGTGAGGGCATTACAGTGCATGTATCATCTGTTCTATATGGCGAGAGGATGCATTTGATGATTCTTTCATTTGGTAAAGTGAGAATCTCTGCCGTCACTAATAATATAAATATTCTGTGGACTTCTAATATATGGCATCATGGACTATGCGACAATGCATGTCAACCAATACACATTCAACTCATACTGTATCCCATGGTTTAAAATGCCAGCCGAGTGGCAAGAAAATCTCTGTATGAAAGCTGACATTTTCATGATTGTGAAGAAGGATAAAATAATCTATCAGATGGAATCATATACAAAGATACTCAATATATATCTCAATCTTATGTCAAGTTTATGAAAATTTAACAGATGTAAATGACTGTTTTTAGTTAATATCTGACATATCAAGTTGAAAAATCCTATAAATATACACCATAAAAAGCAGGTGACAAGTCCATATAATGTCAATCAAACTTACAGTGCAGAAGACAAGGACATGTGGTGTAACTGTAAGAAAATGTATTGCAAGACTGGGTGGGACATGAAAACGTGTTGGCTGACTGCCCATGTAGTCCATGTAATGATCAAATAAGTGCACTTCTTTGGAAGAACAAAGAAAAACATTTCAAAGTCCTATTTCTGTGTTGAGCACCACTGCTGAAAAAAAATTCTAGGAGAGACGTAGCAACAGAGACGAGTGGAAGCTCTGCAATTTTAGAGAAAATAATTTCGTCTTAATTCATTAACACCAAATAACTATTTTTTTTTAACCATTTGTGGCACTTTTCATTCAAACACCAAAGTACAACAGTGAATGTCTTCCTGGACATTCGATGCTGTACTTTGAAAACATTTTGAAGTGATGGAGCATCTCTCCTCTTCCTGTGAGGGCTGGCTTTTGACTCTGTCTTTGAATGTGACCGTGATTGTGAATGTGATCAGGTATAAACACTTTCGATGCCCAATGTGGTTTAATAACACATCTTATAAACCACACAACTGATAGTCCATAAACCAGTGCTAAGCTTGCCAAGACATGGTTGGAGCTTCTCTAACTCTAAAAACTTCTTGCCAAGACCTTTTTAGTGGCCTGTACCTCTCAGTGATGACAAATTTTAGATGCTAATTTAGATGTTAGTAGCTTATTATATGGATCACAGGCATTTGTGTTGATTTGATATGATTACTTTGAAATCATAAACTCTGTGCAGCAGGTAGCTGTAAAACATGTTGCTATTTTCTGCTTTTTAGTTTTGTAAAAGTATATTAAGAAAGCAAGGCAAATCTTAGTGGCACAGCTATTGCATAACCCAGGGCAGTGAGGGATGAGGCAAAACTCTGTCCTTGCAAGTTGAAAAGGTTTCAACTTGAGCCAAATATTATTCCAGCAGCTTTAGGAATCTTAATCATAAACAGAAATGACAACGACTAGAGAGAAATGAAAGAATGATCAGAGTTGAACACAAACACGGTTCTCATTTAGCATGTATTTCAGTTTTGTTTTTGCAAATAAATAAATAAATAAATAAATAAATATATATCTATATTAGGTTTATTTTCAGTGTTTTAAGACAAATCCCCATCAGCTATAGTAGTTGCTATAAGATGAGACCCTTCTCTGAAGGCTACTAATATCCAATAATTTCATAAGCCATTAAGAGTGTTTCTCTTAATGTTGTTCTACCAACTTTGATATTTTCTAGCATGAGGAACAATGAAACCTCAATCTAACAGCTGGCCTGTACTTCTGTGAATCCAGTTTCCTTGTTACTGTACAACTCATCTTTTCCTGATTTGTAATCACTCACTGAATTTGTTAATATCAGCTCACAGCTGCTTCCAACAAAAATCTACTATACTGTATGTGTACAACATTGCATGGAAAGACAATGAAATTACATCGGCTCCATGACAACAATGAAGTATTGATTCTTTGCGTATTAAAAACACAGCATTGGTTTTCAGAAACAGCAAGCGGGATTAGAGTATGAATGGGGATCTTAATGAAACTGAAAAACACTGGCTATACGTTTTAACATATAAACAGCATTTTCAAAATTAGCCAGATTACTATGGCTATAGTCTATAGCTCTTTGCACTTCCACTATCACCAGCCAGCCATCCTGCAACCCTGAGCTCAATCTCTCACAGCTTCTGCTGCTTCGGCCCTTGGGAGGACTCATGCAGACCAGTTGATTAAAAATCACTTAGTGGAGAACACAAACAAAGCTGTCAGCCTTTGGCTTGCCCTTGGGATTGGAGTGAGGGGGGTTGCAGAGGAGGGGGTACAATGAGCATGTAGAGATGAAGGGGAAGAAGAGCAGATGAGAGACACTTGGGTTGAGCTACATTAGACAAAGTTGAAAAAACAAAAACAAAAAAACCTCAACACCATGATTCTGAAAAAGCCTAATTATTACTAACATGTCATTACTGTAATTATTTATAATACAAAATTACATTTTCTTTAATTAGAAGTGTAAAAGTACATTTAGGTGTACTGTCAAACTGGGATTACAATGAGGTTTCAGGCTTAGTTTGAATATTTTTGCTTCTTCTTTGGTTGAAATCTAAGCATTTATTCTTCTTAATGAGAGGGATGCACAACTTCAAAAGTTCAGTAGACAAACTTTATTTGGGCTATTTTATTCAAATACAACAATCCAGAGTCATTTCCCAACTCATGCCAAAGATATTTCTTACATGGGTAAAGTTTTCCCATTTAGGTGAATTATAGAACGACTGGAAGGGAAAATTGTTGACATGTTCAAAGAAGCTCTGAAATTGAGAGTTGTCTATGGGCTTCTTATCTCAGATCAAACCAGACATCCTTTAACATATTACCAATTGGTAAATGGATTAACAAACACAAACAACTGCAAGAATTTTGTATGAAACAAAATGAACCCATAAACTGTAGATATGGCGTAATCCACTCATCCTAGCTCACCTTTTTGTCTCAATTTAACCATTGGCTAACTTTTAAATTACAAAACATGGCAATGACCCTGCCAAATTTTATACAATCAGTCGCATAATGTATTACCTTTTGAAAAAAGGGCAGTCCTCCCCAGGCTTTAAGCAAACTAATTTCTCAACTGTTTGACCGGCAAAGCCTTTGAAAATAGAAAAAATACCCATCACAGTTTCCTAAAGAACAAGGTGATGTCTTCTTGTTGGCTTGTTTTGTCTAAACAGTCTGATATGCATTAACATTTAGGAAAACAATTGATAGAAAAACAGATAAATAGCAGCAAATTCCTGAATCAGAGGAGCTAAACAAATCAATTTAGCACTCCTGTTTGAACAGCAACTTTCACATCTAATCCTTGAATTATTTCCCTCAACAAGAGCCAATCTAGGACCTGGCTCCTGTTTATTCCACCACATATAATTGTTAATATAAAAAATAATAAACACTGTTTCTCATAATTTCATAAAGAAAGACTATTACAAATTAAACAAAGTTACAAAAATTGCTGTATAAGTCAGTCGGAGGATCGGTTCAGCTGATTAGAAACTAGATGTGTCAACACATGATGACCATCACTGGTTTGATCATATTGCACACAGCTGCCACTGACAAGGGTAGGTCAGTACAGCTCCAACGGTTTACTGGCCTTCACTACCAGATGGTTGTTCCCACTGGTTCTCTCACACACACACACACACACACACACACACACACACACACACACACACACACACACACACACACACACACACACACAACACACACACACACACACACACACACACACACACACACACACACACACACACCACACACACACACACACACACACACAGCCTCTTCTAACACACTGAAAACCCACACATGCTAAGACACATTCTTAACACACTCTACATTCTAACAGTCATATTATGTCCATTATATTCTGGCTTGAAGGACTTACTGCATCCATGTCCTTCAGCAAATACAACATCATGTTTAACAAGCTATTCAACAACACATTTTGCCCTCCACAGTCAACACTTTATTGACATTACTGAGAGGAAGTCAAACCCTGAAAGAGTTTGCACTTGATTGATTTGCATTATGGCCCAATAAAGGTGGGTCACACAAAAAAATCCAACACTGACCTGGATGAACATCCTCAGCGTACAGGAGCAAGGTGAGATGTGTCCCTGAGGAGGAAAGTTGAGAGAGAAATTCAGAGTGTATAGTAAAAGAATGAAGTACACAGATACAATAAAAGAGAGATAGGTATATGGAGGGAATAAAAAGGAAACAATGAATATGGAAGTCCCCTAAGCTGCAGGAGCAAAGTCACCCCATCGATATCCCCACTGGGGCCTTTAAGGGTGAACTCAGAACTAAGAAGTACATTGGTGTCCATACTGCCTGGACAGACAGATGGGAGAGACACAGCCTTGTTTGGCAAATTATACATACATTCAAGCACGCACACGCACGCACGCACAGGTTACACTGTCTCTCTCTCATGTCAACCTTCCTCACCGCTGTTGTGATTCTCCATCTTATTTTTGCTGACCTGTATGTGGCGGGGTTGACAGAGGTGAGCACACAATCTCTCGATGCCCAAACACAGAGAATTGGATCACCCCTGGGCTGACCTCCTTGGAGCAATGCTTTGCCTATCTGCACCCCATGCTGTCAAGGGGACCATTTAGGGCAGACGGTGACCCCTGCTTGGCCCTTGGGTCCGTGGCTGCTCTGCCTCAGCTGCCGGGCAACATGACAACCTATACATGGCCCTGTCAAACATATGAATGACACATCCCCGCCCATCACAAGCAAAATCAACACCCGCCACAGCAAATTACCCCAAATGCCAGACAGACAACTACATCCAGGCTCTGTATTTTCGCTCTTGTCCTCTTCCATATGTTACACTCCTCTATTATGGATTAATTTTGTCAAATAATGTAACACTGGAATGTGCTGCAGCTTATAAGAGATGAATTCATTTTTTTCTGACTGAATAAAGGTTGTGCAAACTGAACCAAGGCCACAAGACAGACTGGATATAAAATGGAACAGGTTACATGGTAACTAAATCAGAACAAATACACTGAAGGCTATTTAGTCATTTTTAAGTTTTTCCATCCTATTGTGATTGATTTTGTTACTGCCTCAGGCCAGTCTGATCACACACTGATCTTCATAAATCACAATATCTGCCATGCCTTTGCCATACCTGCGGCGGAGATTGGCGCACGCACGAACACAAACAAATTGCAGGCGCACATACAGAAAACCCATACACACAAACACAAAAAGAGGGTCCCCGCTGTGAGAAAAAGAGCTACAGTACTCCCTACATCAACAGTGGCCTAGATAAACACAATACACACAAAAGAGTCACCCCATGAAAATAACCCTCCATCTAAGCATCACTGCACTTATCTACTCATAAACATAGGGATAAATCAATTCAGTGAGAAACACATTTTTTTTTCTCTCATTTGAAATTACAGCTGCGGGACCAAAGCTAGCATGATAGCATAGGTCAAATTCACTAACCTCCTTTCTCCATGGCAACAGTCTACCTCTTACAAAAAAGGCTCTGTGTGGTTTGTTGAAGTCATTGTGAGATGTTTTTCCATGACCTGCAAATGTGTGTGTCACGAGTGTGTTGGTGTCTCTTTGCGTGTGTTTCACAAGGACACAAGAATGCATCCATGTACATGTGTATACGATCACATGAAAGGTGTATCTGCCTGTGCTTGAGAGTGCATATGTGTGTGTGATGACAACCCTGTTATCACAGCGTCTGTATTAGCATTGCAGCGTCTCACCGCTTTGTTTTACCCTGACCTGTATAATCAGTGTCACATTAGCAACACAACAAATCAAACGCTATGAGTTTCCCGCCTGCAACCTCTCTCACACACAGACACACACACACACACAAACGGCATGTCCTCCTTCATGCTCCCAGCTGGCCACCATACTGTGTCAGACAGATGCTAATTAATATGATAACTAGTACCTACTACACAACATACAAAGCTCCAAAACCACTAATTTAATTTCTTCTTATTCAAAAGCAAAGAGACGAAATGAATTAAGTGCTCTTCTTCATGTTATGCTAGTACAGTAAATATCTGAGTAGGCAGTTACTAAATCAAGCTCAACTGTGGTTACTATTGTCAAGTTTTAAATTCCTGTGTTATTAAAATTTTATTCTTTATTTTTGATAAATTAAAAAAAAATCTGTTTAAGAACCAGCGTGATTGGATGTTTACTTGACAAATCAACAGAAAAATAATTTGCACTGCATTATTGATTAATTGTTTAAGTTGTGAGGATTTTCTACTTTTTCTTATGTGAGAGCAAACTAGATATCTTCAAATTTCAGTGCTTGTTGAACAGAATCAGAAAATGTAATGTCACATTTTACGAAAGCACAAATGGCATTTCTTCTATTTTCTGGCATTTTAGACAAAAAATGAATAATTTAGACATTTCAGTACAATAACACTAATAATTTGTAAAGCAAATTGCATTTAGTTATTTATATGTAACAAATATGTAAATGTACCTCATCTTACAGTTGCTCAATCACATATAAATGTCACCCTAGTGCAGTTTCTGAAACAAATGCATACAGATACAGATGCTATCCAGTGTCATGAAGATAAAGTAAATAAATTTATACTCCTTATAAACATCAAATCTTGTTTTATGAACCATTTTGACCAAAGGAAAAAAAAAAAGAAAAAAAAAAAAAATCAAACAACAGGGAAGTTTTAAAAATTTTATGGCTGAAAACATAATATGAGGTAGGTTCTTTACCTTGACAACCTTTAACAAATATCATTAACTAAGAATCACAGAAAGTCCTTTTTTAAGCAAAGGTGAAGAGTACAGTAAGGACTCTCTGAGGGGAAAAATACTTGCGGAGTGGACAATTAAAATAAAGATAGTACATATTGGCACAGATCACCAGCAGTGCAGACTCTTCTCCTTTCCTGATGTAAGAGCAGGAAAGTCAGCATCCACTCTGCTCCTGCTACTGTAAACCCTCCAGTACTGAAAAAAAGAGAAGAAAGAAGAGAGGAAGGAAGAAACTGAGAAGAGGGAAGAAAAACAGAGGAAGGAAGGGAGAGAAGACAGACGGAGACAGATGGGCAAAAAGGACAAGTGCGGAAAGACAGACGGGAAGAGGGAGCTGAAAGGAGAAGAAGAGGAGATAGTGGGATAGATTGAGCGAGGACAAGGAGGCGTACTGTAGGAGATCCAGCTGACATTAGCGGGTAAGTTTATGAGATGTGATGATTAGCCAAATCCTGCTAATCAATGATACATTCACACGGGTTCCTGCTCTGTTGCTAAACACTAATTGGTCTATTCTGCAGCAAATAGGGAGATGCTGTTCCCCACTTCACTGTAAGCAATGTGAGCTGACACGGGGGCACATATGGGTGCACACACACACACGCACACACACACACACACACATCAAATATTACTTGCTTGCACATACTTTACATCTGTAGCAGATTCTGGTACACAAAAGGTCAAATTGAGACTGATCCAATTTGAGAGTGGATGAGGAGAAGAAGATCCTGCTTGACTTGCTCTAACAATAAGGAGAGAATGGGTTCCTAGAGCAGGCCAGTTGAACTAGCAGAAAGAGAGGTGGGGGTGAAGAAGGAGCCCTAAATTCAATTTAATTTTGTTGAGTATTTAGATAATGTCTCCTAATGTAATGCTGGGCCGTGAGTGGATCCACAGTGTAGCTGTAGCAGTCATTAATCACAATGTAGCAGCAGTGCCACCACTGTCCAAGCGCAGGCATTGCATCACTGGGCAGAAGGCTGCAATCAAACACCTGAAGACTTGATACAGGGACTACACCTGCAGCTGTACTGAATGTGGAACTGTAAACATTCGCTTTATGTCATTCTTGGGAAATGGCCAAAATGATATTACATCTACCAAACCTATAATTACGCAATAACATGTACCTGCACATATTAATCATAGTCATCATATCTATTATATATGTACATGTGTGCACACTTGAAGGGCTGCAACTAATAATCATTTTCATTCTTGATTTAACAGATGATTTTCAATTAAGTGGCTCATCATTTGGCATACAAAATGTATACAATTCCCCCAGCACAGGTTATGAAATTGCTTAGTTTGTCTGACCAACATATAATGTCGCATAAGACAAAGAAAAGCAAAAAATCCTGAGAAATGAGAGGAATTAACCTTTGGGAATGTTTAAAATGTATTTAAGTTAAAAAAAAAAAAAAAACAAAACAAAAAAAAAAAAAAGGTCAATTACATTTCTGCCCATCAACAAATTGATTAGTCGCCTATACATTGCTGCACTCTATACATGCAAATACACACACACACCGCTGCAGTATGTAAAAATCAGTTATTACAATACCATTATCATCATCACTGATTTAATTAGATTTCTGCAACTATTATAACTGCAGTATGACAATAAATATTGTAACTTCATTTTATTCCCTGAAAAAATTAGCCAGAAAAACAATCAATAACTTGAACTATTGATCATTTAGTTTATTTATCAAATAAAAAGATTCAAGCCTCTGCACAGTTCAGTTTTATGTCATTATGAATTGAATCTTGTTGGGAACTGTTTAACAGCTTTGTGAAACAACTGTCATTTTATACAGATGCACATTTTGTAGATTAAAGATTTGATTAATTTATTTTAAATAATTGAGAGTTATTGATAATTGTTGGTCCTATTACATACAGCATTTTCATTTACAGATACATATACACCTTCTCACCTTAGAGGACAGGACTGTCATAATATTTGCACATACACATCTCTCAGTCTCTGTAATACAGTACACAGCCACACACATACAGCACATCCACACCCACATCATGATGAGTACGGTCAATGCGGGGTCTATTCCTCTCTCAGTGAGTGCCAGTGGTTAACAGTACTTTGCGTTGGAGAGGAGGACAAGAGGAGGGTTCACTCAAACACATGACTGTTACTACCTAAATATTAGTGCAGGGACTCTCCCTCTCTCTCTCTCTCTCTCTCTCACTCACTCACTGAGTGCGCCTAGTGTGTCTGCGCACATGTGTGTGTGTGTGTGTGTGTGTGGATGTAATTATGTTCAGAGGAGAGGCTGTTTGGGGGTAAATAGAGTTGCAATTATTCTTTTAACCTGTTAGATTGTCAGCTCAACTAACGCACAGGGCCAGGACGAGCCAGAAAACAGACAGAGACAGATAAGTACTACATTTAGCAACAAACGCATAACTCAAAACTAAATGCCTAAATTTCTCTATGATCGGTATTAGCAGAATTGTGATTAATGCTTACATGTTCTAAAGCACTGACTAATGTATGCAATACAATATTTTTATTATTTTAAATAAACTACTGTAGCACCTATGATGATTGAAGTGAAAAACAATGAAACCGATTTTGGCATTGCTTTTTTCATATTTCAACACCCATCGGATGTACAAGGAGCGTTTAAAGCAGGTGCTAAAATTACTGCTATAAGTGATTTGATTTCTGTGTCAAGACATGATAACATGGAGTTGATTTAATTTGTGATACACTTGCTGTTGACAGCTGTTTGACTGAGCTGAAGTGCAACGCTCCATCAGCAGCAAATGGAGTAACCCATTCAACACCAACACTGCTGCATTAGAGACAGGAAGTACATTTCATTTTCCCTCAATACTTTTCTAAATGGCCTCATAGCAAAAATGATGACTAGCTTTTGAATTATACATTTTTCTGCAAAGATTTCATGTGGGAGGAGAGTAATTCAGACCTTTCTGAACATACTCACCACGTTTAACAGCAATTACATTATATTCAATAAATTAATATTAAAAATAAATTAAAAGTCTTAATCAGGTTTTTTACAATACACAGATCACTAAAGAATTAAAAGAACAGTACATAAATCTGTCTAATCAACTGTTCAGTTTTGAGTGATACCTCATAATATCAAATACTGTGTGAAGAATTATTACAGCAATTTTCCTTCTCCCACTTTTCTCTTGCTATATTTTGCACACACCCCACAGGCTAATAATGCTATCAACTCAGATCACCAACTCAGCAGATCTTAACCACATGTCACCAACGATAAACTCAACGCATGCGTGCAGACATGCACGCCCGCACACACACACACACACACAGACACACAGATGCAGAGTTGTGTGCCCCTTGTCAATAGGATGTTAAGAGTTTTGGCACTAATGACCAGTGTAGAGATAAGAGAGGAGAGGTTAATGTGTTGCTGTGGGTGATCAAGATAAGACCGATCCCCTCAAGCTTGCAGACAATGAGACAGTGAGGAAGGGAGAGAGAAAAAACAGAAATACAACAGCAAGATAAAAGAAAAAAAAATGCACAGAACTAAGAAAAAGCATCTTTTGGCCTTCAGACAATATGTAATTGTTTTTGCAAAACTTGTGTACACCACTGTTCATCATATTGGATAAATTAAATAAAATAAGAATTTAGTCTACCAGTGTGGTGCACATAAACATGCACACAGCACAGCAGAGCACTAAACACTAAAAAACTCAATAGCTACCACCAACTAATCGAGTCTTTTGCTGTGAATGGGTTATCTGTCCGGCTGAAAAGACAAATATACGACCCTGTCTCACATACAAAAGAGGCTTTATTTGGAAGCTTTCTTTGTGCAGGTCAGGATATGTGTATTTACATGCAGGATTTTCACTATGTGCGCAAATCTCAGATGATTTGGATTGTTCAGCCTGTTCTTAACCTATTGCTAAAGTAGTTGTGCAACCTTAACAGGCACTAAATGCATGTATATATATGTATTTATACACACACACAAACACCTTTCTTCCTGTGATTGAAAGTAGCATAAAATGGCTGCCCCCCCATCTGTGTGGCCGGCTGGGTCGGCTGACATTTGGACACTTGTCAATCATCTCTTTCAATAGCCAAGCGGCAGGAAAAATTGAGTCGGGGGGTCAGCAGCTCAGTGTATCGCCATGGCAACCACTGCACTGAAGTTCATATGCCTGCTGGGACTGTAGTTCTAACAGTGTGCATGTTTGTGCAAGTGTGTGTATGTGCGTCCATTTTTGTTTCTGGTTCAAGTGTGTGTCCTTGTGTGTCCAATTGTTCCACATCAGCCAGAGGCAAATACTCCTCCCATTTCAGCTCTTCCACCTCTCACCTTGCAACCTCACATGCAGCTTTAGTCTTTTCTCCCTCCTTCCCTCTCTCCCCTCTTTTTTTTAACCTCTTTTTCCTCTAACCATCAGGTCAAGGAAGAAGGCCCTGCAGGAAGTATGGCATCAAAAAAAAAAAGAAGAGTACTTAACCTTTCACCACCTTGGCCTTTCCCTCTTTTTGCCCCTCTGACCCTTGACGTTTTGCTTTTCCTTGCCACTGTGTGTTTCACTGTGATCCTCCACTTGCATCAGCTCTATATCTAATTGTTTTGTCATCTTCAGTAGTTGTGCTTTCATCTGTTTGCCAGCGCTGTTTTTGGACTTTGCTGTTGAGTGGGTGAGAAGTGTGCATGTTTTATCCCGTGTACAACCGGTTCTGTTTTTAGTCAAAGAAAAAGAAAACAGGGCAACTGAGCAAGCAAACACAGCTACAACAGCCTACGAGGAGCCTGCGCCATTGGTGGTCTGTTTATGGGATGAATATGGAGGATAATTTGTGTTCGCAGTCAGGAAAAATAGCTCAGATTGAGCCTCGGAGGACAATCTACTGACCCGTTTACTGAACACTTATCGCAGAGAGGTTCACCGTCACTATTCATCCTCCTGGGGCTCCAACAGCCCCATACAAGCAAGCAACTAGTCCCTCCTATCTACCCAGACTTTAATGACAGCACAGTGTGCAGTAACAGCAGCCACACAGAAATGAATGCAATACAATGCTCCAAATGGCTTGAATACCTGTAGCTCTGGGAATAAATACCTCTCACGACAATGCTGACACACTCAACATTTACACAGCAGTTTGTTCCAGATTTTAGGGATTTTATGATAGCTCAGTTCGACGATTGAAATTCAAACCTCTCTGGATTAGGTTCGAGTACAACTGTGTTTCTTTTTGGCACAAAAAAAAAAAAAAAAAAATGTTTCTTGGAAAGCAAACATGCTGACTGTGAGAGAGAAAGAAGTATACAGGTTGTTAGATCTATGTTCATTTTTGTGTCCTTCCTCTTCCTGTAACTAGTGACTTTTATGAGTAAAATCTGCTGTTAATAGCTGTTTGATGTGAATTAACATGCTCCATTACCCCAATGTACCAACACTGCCAGAATCATTACAGCGCACACACAAACACAGAAATACCCGCTCCATGACACAGACACCAATACTGCTCCATCCAAATCTCCCAGACAACATGCACATGTGCACAGACACACAAACTCCATCGTCCAACACTCTCCCTTTTCCCATTCCCATCAATGGACAATGCCTGACTGGAATGGCGTAATTCTGGGGGATAATTCATGGATAATTTTGGGATAATCTCCAGCAAACCATTCGGAGCGCTGCCACCCAGTTTGCCCGCAGCCTGATTACCAGGCTCTGAATGCCAGCCACTTGTAGTGACCAGCACCGCCAGCAACCACTTTGCTGCATGCAAATAAACAAAACAAACAAGGACCTCCAGCAGGGAAACATCCAGCTCTACTTACACAGATATTCACTGCAGGTTATAGAAAAAGCTCACACAAAATAAGGAAACCAAAACACACAAATGTAAAATCATCTTGTGGTATGCAAAAGCATGCCTGTTGAGAACATACACTCTCAGCTTCATCCATGCCCTCTGCCACAGAAACACACACAGCCCCAGACAACTGAGAGCATTTCCATTGTGTGATTGCCATCTCGTGGTAGGAGCAACCATAAAATTAAAAATATATCCAAAATATATTAAATACAGTGACATAATATATTCAAATGCATAGTCTACTATTTTAGGTATTACAAACATAAAGGGAATTGCTCTGTTTTTTGCTGACATTAGGATAGTGAAAGTAGCGTTATTTAAAATATTAAAAACACTTAAAATATTAACATATCATCAGCACTAATTTACTACTGCATGATAGCTTGATGTTAAGTGTATATACACACCAGTCAGTTCTATCATACTGTGCATAAACACCATGCAGACAAGACAATTGAGTGGAGATCAGCACATACATTTCATTTTACAGTGAATTTGGTTCAGTGTAAAAAAATGCAAGAGGTGCTGCAAGTTCAGCCATATATTGATATATACTGACATCTAGTGGCTCAGACCAAAAACTCACTGTCAGGTGCATGAGGGTGAGCCATAGTTTGTAAATACCACCACCTCTTGGTCAATACTCACATATCAAACAAATAAGGAGGGTACATATAATTTTTACGCAGTTCTTTGGTTAATAGCCAAAAAAAAAAAAAAAAAAAACAAATTCTGTTTTTTACTCACATTAGTACATTACATAAATTTCTCATAAGAACATTTTCATTTTTGTGTAAATGCTAAACTTGAATAGACCTGATACAAGTGATATTCTACCCATCCTTTTAAAACCTTTTCTCAATATCTAACAAGTTATTCTCTATTGAACTTAATGTTCCATATTCAGCCATGTGTTTACATAGAAGCAGGATGCACACACATATTTCTTTTCACACTTCGTGGAGACTTTACTTTGACTTACATTCATTCCCATTCATACCCTGACTTTAGAAATAACCACTACTTGCTTAAATCTAAGATTTACCCAAGTCTTAACCTATACTTCAGCTAATTTACATGGTAGGGTCCAACACAACATGAGTAATACCCGGAAGACGTATATGCACATGCACAGAAATACAGGCAGGTAAATGTACAGACAAGTATACATAAAAATTAAAAAAAAAGTCATTTCATAAGCCATTTTGTGTTCTCAGTAATTTTTTGTGTGATATTCTGCTATAGATATTCTTGATGTTTATTTCATAAAAACAAATTATGCCAACTGTGCGCTACTTCTCATACTTGAATTTTCTATCTTGTTCCCTATTGTGTGCACATGCAGATGAAGTTCTTCCTGTGAGTGCAAAAGCATGCGAACACCAGTCACACTGTCAGACACATGTACAAACTTAACTCAAGTCCACCCAAAAAGTCTTATTTCAGGTTTTACTCACCAAGAGGCATAAAAATCACATCAGAGTTGTTTACAGTTTCACTTTTCCATTCATGTCTTCAACATCCTCTGTCTCCACTGTCACAAAAAATTTTCCAGGTTATACTGTTTTTACTGTCAAAAAATTAAAAAAAAAAAAAAAGGATAAAGGCTGGAAGTCAAGCGTATAGTACAAAGAAGTGTTTGTCCAAGAGTATCCAAAGGTATGGGTGTCTTCAGTCCAACAAATGGTACAAATCACTCCCTAATGGGAAAAAGGCTATAACATGAACTGAAACAACTGCTAATAGCAGATACAGGAAGCCAGGTCTCCCCAGTCTGTCACTCCACAGAGCACTTAAGTCCAGCACTTTCTTGGTCCTGCTGTTTGAGAACATCAAAGAGAGAAAAACTCACTTCTTTAAGAATGTGTAGACTCAGCTGAAGATCAGCACAGAGAAGCAGCTTTGACCTGTACAATTACAGATGATAACAGCGAGCGATACCCTAAATACACTGATGCATCTAAGTGTCAGGAGCTCACCTGATTTTAGCCACCCATCATGTCTCCAGGCGGTGAAAGCCCTTCTGTCAGATTTATACTGCTGCAGACACACTGGTCTCCTCTCCTCTTCTCCCCTCGCCTGTTAGAGATTGACTGCTTTTACTCTGCTGTATCTCTACACTTGACCAATCCACTCTATCAGCTCCACCACCTTCAACTCCACACAGATTTGCTCTCTGCAACCTATCCATTTTTATGATTGTCTCAGTCACATGCCTTCTCTTCCCAATGCTGCCAAACCAGTCACCTGTAGACTTAGAGGTACTCAAAACCATTTCCCAATCTCCCGCCCTCCTTGCCTCATTCTTATCTTGTCTATCTCTTCTATTCCTGTCATTTTCACCTCCCTTACTCCCACTCACTTTTCACTCCTACCCACTTTTAGTCCTTTCACTTCCTGTAATAAGTCGTCTGCCTCTACTCAACCATTACCAATTTTCTCTGACCCACTATTTGCTATTAGCCCCTCGTCTTCCTCCTCCCCTTCCTCTTATCCCTCCACTCTCCATCCCTGTCTCTGCCTATCCTCCTTATATATCCTCAGCCTTCGCTTTGCCTTCTCCCCATCTCCAGCGGCATGAATATATTATTATCTACACAATGGGGCCCTGCTTATTGTTTATGAATTACCAGCCTTGCGGCCAAACAAAGCCTATTTTCATAAGAAACCTCCATTTCATTTCAGCTCCAATTAGATTGGGGGCTAAAGAATAGGAGTCCTCAGGCCTCAGCCCCTAAGGATGGCAGGTCCATTCAGCTTCGTTCAATGGGGCCTTATTGCTTTCCCATACAAAAGAGCACGTGGACAGGCTTTCAGACTGAAACACCAACCAAAAATGACTGGGAGACAGTACTGTACAATAACAAATCTTTAAAGAAAGGACACTGAGTGCTTATCCTCCCATCCATCAATTCATCCCTCACTCTTTGCTTTCTTCTTCTCCTCTCTTGGTATATTGTAAGACCTGGACATTAATGACAGACAGTTGAAAGAGAAAGGGAGTGAAAGAAAGAAGAAGAAAGAGGCAGAGCAGCTCAGTTTTTCACAATACATGTCAAGTCTAAATGATCACTGGCTGCTGAATAGACAGTGGGAAGGGAGAAGTGAGTTGTGTGTATGTATGTGTGTGTACAGCTGATTGATTCTCTGCTTTGAAAAGAGAGAGAAAAGAGTGAACGAAAGAGAGAGAAAGACCTTGATGCTTTTTCTGAGCTCCACAATAGTCGGGGGGTCTGAGCTGTATTGTGGAGCACCCACAGTGACAAGCTGTCACTCCATCCCGGTAGGAAGAAAGAAGCAAAAAGAGTGAAGAGGGGCTGGGGCAGGTCAGAATCCTGATAATACATGTCTGCCTCTTCAATTCACAAGTTTCTCACCCACCAGACACTTGACAGGAAGAAGAAGGCGCTTAAGTTTCTCCCGGTAAAGAGGGAGTAAAAATAAGGGGAAATTGGAGCCCAAGTGTTACAGCATTATTTAGTTATGTACCACCACCTGGAAAGCAGGTAAGATCAGCTAAGAGATCCAGATAAACTTCCCAGTATCAAGCCAGTGACTGTGTTCACGATCTGGCTCATTATTGGGCAATGAGTGGCAGTCGGCCAGCCAGAAACTGCGAGAGTCAGGCCAGCAAGGTCAGAGCACGACAGCACTGGCTTGGCTTTATCTGCCAGGATCAGATTCATAGGATGAATGTGAATTGTGCTTTTGTTCTTATGAAGGAATATTCAATGTGAAACAAAAGGAAACTGTTTTCATTACTAATGAGTGGACAAGGTGAGAGTCACACTGAAAAGGTTGACATCTGTGCTTATTCATCCAGCAGCAGCAAAATGGAATCATCTCCCCCACAAAGCTTGTCTCGATTATCAAGGTACACAATAGATTTCAATAGACTGGCCCTTTAGAAAAGGGTTGGCATACACACGAATACACACAGACAAATATATACACATCCATGAGCATGAATGAGTTTTTGTTAGGGTCAAAGACGAGATGCAATCAATATCATTGCTGTACAAATTTACTTTTTGTATGGCTTTCATTTAATTCAAAATGCCACTATGGGTTATTTTTATGAATCTATTTCAGTCATAAAACTTATGGGGAAAGTATTTGTAATGTGAACACACACGTATTCACAGACTTTATTTCTACTCCATCATCACTTCATGCCAACACCAGTAGGACAGCACTCCACTCTGATTGTGTATTAACGCGCTGAGGACAGTCAGAAGGTGCAAACTGACAGTGTTACAGGTGTGTGGCTTTACGTCACAAAGCACAGCGATGCAGCCATTTCTTGGAGTCGTAAACAGTTTGTATTGAAATAAGGAGCTTGCAACAACAAAACAAGTTTCACCCTAACACAGTTCATAGCACAATAAGCACCAATATAAGAAATCAGACCAATAACAGATCCAAGAACACAGCAGGTCTAAATGCATTTCTTGAAGGTTAAACCACCTCTGTGACCATATAGCACAATTTACTGACAGTATGATTAGATATAAACACTGAAATGTCTGGCTACTGACAACTTAATATGCTGGACATCCAAAAACACATCCCCAAATAAATGTTAACATTGTTCTATGTCTGCTGAAAGTGTACATAGACAGTACTCCTTAGACAGTAAGGCATCATTCAGGAAAATCAGTGAATGAAAATAATCCATTCAGATGTTAATTATTCCACAGTTTGGATAATATACACTACCAGTCAAAAGTTTGGACACACTTGACCATTGAATTGAATGAGAAAGTGTCCAAACCTTTGACTTGTAGTGTATCTTCTTATGAAATGCTACATTGTGTTGATAAACTGTGCATGGCCATCAGTGCAGCAGTATAAACTGTACAAACAGGAGCTTAGCAGCCTAATAATTCACATTTACTGACAAATACACAAATATACTGGACAAACCAACACTTACTTAGTTTGGTGGAGTGAAACAGTTGTTCCTTTAGCCCAGTGGACTCCTTTGGAAAGAGCTGCTGACGGTCTACAGCTGCCTTAGTGTTACCAGCGGAGTGAAACATTTACTTCCAGCTCAAACTAGGTGGGAAAACCGGGATATTTGGAGCAGTAAGGTGAGCGATTCAGCGGGAACAGCCGCCGCCCGCCATTACAGAAATACGTCACCGCGTCAGCCATGTTGGAGAGGTCGCGCCTCCTAACGCAGGTAAAGCAGGAAGATGCCTGTCCTTTAATTAATGAGCACAACACGCTGCATTTACAACCAAGTTATCCAGAACTGTGTCTGTAGCTGAGGACACTGGGGTGTAGCTGGATTCATCCACATTTTGAGGGGAAAAACCCATTCCCAGTAACCCAGGTGAGGTTATCTGGGTCATGCTTTTTTTTTTCTTTCTTGTTAGGTCTACAGAGAGTGAGAAAAAGAAACAATAGGCTAAAAGAAAGGAAACAATGAGAGTTTTTAAAATATAAGGAACAGGCAATATGGAAATATGGGAGTCCTTAGGTGTGAAAGGGTCTTGATCTTTCCAGGGATAAAATGGCAGCATGAAAAATAGGACACAAGACCTACACTCCAACCTAACAATAAAGACGACATGAGTTAACTTCCAGGTGAATATCTAGATCAGGGGTGTCCAACACCGAGCCTTATGGACCACTGTTTGGGTTCTAACTATCCCTACCCTAGTCATTCCAGATTACCTGGATTAGGTGTGTTCAATCAGTCAGAAGCTGGAAGATACCATGTCAGAGGGTCGCGTGGGGGAAGGCAAAGTGAATTGGTATCTCCCAGCTTCTTTTTGGCTGAACACACCTGATCCAGGTAGTCAGCTGTGAGCAGAGTAGGGATAGTTGGAAAACAAGTAGGACACTCGACAGGACAGTTGTTTTTGAATGTATTAGTCTGTAAAGTAACTAGTAATGAAAACTTTTACATAAATGTAATGAAGTGTAACTATGGCACAAAGTGGCACGAAAGGTATTTTGCTCAAGTACATGCAAGTCCCTCAAAAGTGTACATAAGTGCAGTACTTCAGTAAATGTACTTTGTTCTCTGTGCCTAATACAAAATACTTAATGCTTCCACACTAAAAATCCTCCAAATAAAACCATCTGAGAAAAAACCCACTCCCAACCCACCTCCAGGTTCTTATCTAGTGTAGTGCACACAAATATAACCAGTGCTCCATTGATGTTGTACCTCATCTTATGGTTTTATTTGTATCAGGTAGTTTGAGACTATTTGATTGGACACAGCTTAGATGTAAATTCCATGCAAGTAAATTGTAAACTTAGCTCAAAGTCCATCTTCTAAAGAGGATAAAGGCTCGTTTCAGCAATATTTACATTATACAGTACACGTTCAATAGCTGTACAATTCCCTAAAGATCCCCACAAAGAAAGTCAAACCACAAACCGGTCTGACAATAGAAAGGACAGAAAAAAAAACAAGCTTCCTGGCATAGGCCCAGGCTGTCAGAGAGCCAACAAAGATGAATTCATAAAAAATAAATAGCAAAAAGAGGATATGAAATGGCAAGGATCAAGTTCACACTTGTCTAAGGCCATATAGTACTAGTACTCTTTATGTACCGCTGGACAGTGCACTAGTAAGTGACTGTAAACGGAGGAGTTCTCCGATTGTCCTCCACACGTACTGAACATGGCTAAATATGCTGGTGATGAATGTTGAAGTACAGGACATGATTTCCTCACCTTCTTGCTTGGTGTTCAAGGAATGTCAAAGTAAAATATATGCTCGAGACTGTTCAGCATTACACAGGACTGATTCCTGTATTTATAAAAAGGGTTAAAGGGAAAAGTTAATGACACCCTTGTACCACACACACACACACACATCCATCTCAAACAAGTACACAATTACCTGCTTACAGATGCACTCTTGCTCTCACTCACACAATCAGCCTTAAATTATGTATGAGTGTGCTTTTCACACACGGTGCAAGCAAGTCCACACACATACACGATCTTCCTTTTTTCGAAGCTTCCGATGGAGATGGTGTAGAGGAGCCTCACAGGTTTGTCTCATCCCACGTTGGGTCATTCATGCTCTTTAAAACCCTCCTCACAACCTTTTCCAGATCCTTCCGTGCTCTCTGCTCCTCCTCCAGTGACCTCTTCATCTTCTTATTATCCTGTGGCAGAAAATAATCATGTAATGCAAGCCTTTTGAAAGGGCCTTTAGTGACAGTGTCAAACCTCTAAGTTTATAACATTCACCTGTTTCAGCTCCTGAACCTCATCCCTCAGGGCGTACACCACATCCACCAGGCTCCTTTAAGACAGCAAGACTTAAAGGTCAGCACATCAGTCATCAGTCACAAGACTGGTTATTAAAGGATAGGTTTACGTTTTTTAAAGTCGGTTTTGAAGAAAACACTCACATTACAATATGTATGTCTCAACAGCAAAGGTTTGCTGAAATCATTGTACTTTTGCATAGAATGGGTGTAGATTTTGTCCTCCAACATTTACAGTTTACTTTAGGTGTGGGTCAGTATGTGCAGGAGAACAAATTAGATCAACTAGAATTCGTTTCTTTGCATATATATGTGTGTGAGCTGTGTTTGGCCACACATTTCAGGATATAAGCATATCCCATTAACTCAGAGCAGTAGTATAAACCAAAAGCACCTGGTTTAACAATAATGATATTGAGTTCCAGTGAACATTTCACTTAAAGGACAAATATGGCTACATTTATATCTTCTTAATGTCTACAAATATAACAGTAAATTAAAATGAAAGGAGTAGGCATGCGATTTCTTTGACCCTAAATATTGGAATATGTTACCTTTCACTACTAGATCAACTTAACTGATGTGTTTGCATTTTATTTGGTTTAATCTCATTGGCGTTTGTTTTTATCATGCTCGATGCATTTTCTTTGCTATAGTTTATTTCTATGTCACAGAGTTGCAAATAAAAATGAAGTGATGATGCATATGAAGGGGTTCTGTGGTTTGTTTGGAGTTAAAACAGTCCTGTTGTAAAAACTCACTTCAGCATCATGTGTATTATTTTGCAACTAAAAATACAGCCCAGCAAATGCAATATTTGTTTGAATGTGTGGAGTTGAAAATGACTGATTTTTAAATGTGAAGTTATTTATTTTTAACAATGTTCTAAAGATTATTTTGAAAGTCTTTAATAGAAATGAATATGCTTGGGTCTGTGTAGCCAGACAGGGTGGACTTTATATGGGATTTATAGTATATAAAAACTGATTTAGGGTAAAGAGACGCATATTAAAGATGTATCTATTATCTTACTTTTCCTCCACTGCACTTTGTCCATTGCGACTGGAATCTTCCACAAGGACTTTCTCCTCACCAGGAATAATCACATGTAGGCCTGTTTCCTTCTGCGGCCCTGTTTCAGAATAGAAGAGCACTCAAAAACTGGTACTTTATTTTTGTCTCTATATTTTTTGTCTCACTTTATAGTAGAGTGAGTCAGTACCAAGCCATCTTCAGAAAATTGCTTATTATTACAGCATCATCCACAAGCAAACATACACTGCAATTTGTAGTAGTAGTGTGTTAGTCATGCACAGACCAGTTATCAGACAAGAGCCAGAAGACAGTGAAAGAAATGAATAGCAGTGGAAATATCGGGCAAATAAATAAATAAACCAAAAAAGAAAACATAAATCCCTTCATTCATTCACAATACAATTCTATATCAATCTGAAATTAATGAGAATTTTCCCCAAATGAAAAGTCAAACCACACATACAATCACATCTCCCGTGCTAACAAATCACCAGAATGCCATTGTCTACCAAAGGACAGATTTATTCAAAACTCATAATACAGAGTTTGGGACTTGAACACTTCAGCAGTGTAGAACAAATACACTGACGACGCTGTTTGCAGAGAAGTCATGGTCACGTGTGAACTGAATACAGCATTAGAGCACACAGAGGACAATGTTGGTCAAAGACAGTCTCTTCACCCTGCCTGTCCCACAGATTGACTTAAGTTTTAAACCACAGAATACACCTGTCACAAAGTATAGCACATGATATAAGGACAGTGATATTCTTAGCTCAAATACTCATAGAATCATCTTTTTTTCTTATTCCATGACATCTAGTATTTACAGAAAAAGGAGACTATGTGCTCTTTATATTTCAAGTCCGTTCTGACAGTATTCTGAGGTTGAATGAGTAATTCACATAGAAATGTTCCTGTATAATCACAGTCTCTTGATTCTTCTATTTCTTTTTTTTCCCTCAATGCTTTCAAAACACTGAAGGTGAGCATTTACACTACGAATGAGCATTTACTTTACAGTAACACTGAATACTTAAGTCTACCTTTTGGACTATATCGTACACACTCTAGGTAGACGACAAAAAGTACAGAATGTAACAGTTTCTATCCCCCCCACCCACTGGCCCGTTACATGATTGTGCAAAATAATTCAAACATTTCATGTTAAGTAAAAAACAAAAAAAAGTAAAAAAAACAAACAAAACAACAAAAAAAAAAAAACACATTCCTTCAGGGATCTTTTTGTAAACACTCACCTACAGAATATCATATAAATAAAAAAATGTCTGTATACAAAATAATGAATACAATAATGAAATAATTTCAGAAACATTAAATACTACTGTAACAGACCGATATATTCCATATGTCACTCAAATTGCTTCCTGTAAGAGGAGATAGATGTCAACCTGTACTTTAAGTAACAATACTGGAAAAATACTTCTTCATAAAAATAGTTATTAATGCAAGATAGCATGGGAAAACTTGTAAGCCATGTCTGGCTTGTGAGGCCGAAGCATAGGTGCTAGTTTGTTACCTTGTGACACAAGGGATGTTTGGGTTTGATATTCCACTAACCAGTTCAAATGATGGCAACAGCTATACATTAAAGAATTACAGTGGCTTTAGAAAGTATTCAGGCATGACCAGCAGTTGAAGTGCCACAGCAAAGGGTCTGAATATTTGATTATTTTCATAAATGCAAAAGTTTCTAAAAACATATTTTCTCTTTGTCATTCTGGGTTATTGAGAGTAGACTAATGGCAGCTTTATTCATTTCAATTTAAATCTACAACACAATGAACAATGCAAAAAGTGAAGGGAGCTGAACACTTTCTGAAGCCTCTGTTGTTCAAAAAGTTTGGGAAATATGCTTATTTGCTTTCTAGTGTGGAAGTGAAATGACCAGCAAGATACGTAGAGTAAAAATGAAGCTGGAGCTAGGAAGAACGGAAGCCGAGAAACACTTGTTTTCTTTCCATGAGTATGACAAGATCGATGTCAATATCTTATTTGCACAACAGCTGAGTCTGAGAAATGGCTCATCTGGCTCTGTCTAAAGGTAAAAACATCCACAACCGGCACATGTGAAGCTCAGTAATTAATATATTTTGTTTGATTATTTAAACAGCAAACACTAAAAGGAGCCATTAGGTCTAACCTGGATCCCACTTCACAGTAATATTCAATTAATAAATATGAAAGTGGGGTTTGTCTTCATGTCTAACTCTTGACCAGAAAGCAAATAAGCCTATTTGGCAAAATGCCGACCAATTCCATAACCAACAGATTCATATATTTCAAATAAAGACATTCAACTAGTACTACAAGACCGAAGCTGTGTTGGGTTGTAGTGTATGGTTAGTTAGTGTCTGGCTGGTATGCTGTTCTGAGTTGTACATCAACTGCTATATGAATGGAGTAACTTGAGATTTAAAACATAATGTACTATAAATGCAACCCTGTAGAACCACTGACAGACAGCAAAATTACTGGACCTAAGACCAGGCTTAAAAGGACGAGGCATAGGAGACTACACAGTTCAGTAAATTATTAAAATTTATGGCTTAAAGGATCAGTTCACCAAAAAATACACTTAACTCTACTAGAGTTATCTAGTCATGCAGATAGTTTTGTCCAGGCTTCACGCCTCTAGTCTAACATACCAGACAGAAGATAGAAGAACCAATAAATAACTAATTAAAAACAACTTCATTGTGCCCTTTTTGACCACATGTTAAACAGTTTTCAGACAGACCACTTTTTAAGTTCCAGCTAAAACTACAGACAGTGAGGTCTACGAGTCATCAACACTAACTGAACACTATTTCTACATTATAGCCGAAGATATTTCTAAGAAAACACATGAAAACCTGGACAAATAAAATAAAAATCTACAGTATCTGCACGGCCAAATACTATTAGCGGTAAGCGTGAAAATATGTGTTTTGGAGGGTGAACAGACCGACCATTCACCATTCCTAGTCCACTAGCTTTTATGCCATTGGTAAAAGCTGGACTACAGAGTGAAGTGTATGTGATGATCTCCTCTTTCTGTAGCAGCTACAACAAAGAATGGACTGAGTTTCAATTGATGTCAGCAAGGAAACTGAATATTTAGTAGCTGTCTAGTTATGTTATTCTGCCAAGGGCTGGAAATATGGACAAAACTTTAAATTATGAAAATGAATGAATATAAATGTTAAGAATTTGGATATTACATTTGTAAGCTGCTGTATTTTCAGGCAGCAGGAGCACATGTGCCTGAACCTGTGTGTGCGTATGTGTCGCGTCTGTGCTATATTTGAGCATACATACTCTAAAAACACATACTGGAGAGAAGTAGTATATGGTAAATTGAATACACTCATTCCTGAATTACATCTGAATATCAGACAGGAAAAGCTCAGTCCTCATCCCTCCCTCCCTCCCCTATATCCACTCCATCCTGCTACTCTGCTATGAGAGTATGCCATATTTGTGGTCAAACAATGGGAGTGGTCACATTCAAGATAAATTAACAAGGATTACCAACTACAGAAAGAGAGGAGGCACATAAAAGGGAAAGTGGCAAAGGCAACGGGGAGATGCTTTAAACATCTTAAAATAAGCTGTTGAAAAATAAATAAATCAAATAAGTTAACAAAAAAAGAACAAATATCAAATAAAAAATAAATACATAAATAAAAAAATCTAGTTTCTTTTAATACATTGAAGGTAAAAGAGGTAAACCTGCTGTACGTTACATTACAGTACAGCGTTGCAGCACTGTACGTTCTTTAGTTCTGGTGAGAGATGCAGCTCTTGCGCGGAACTGAACCCATTCTGTAACTGTGGGTGGTCCAGATGGAGTCATAGTCAGAGTCCTCCGAAAGGTCGGAGGTCAATTCTGGCCGTGACACGCTGCTACGGCGACCTGGCGAGTCCACACAGGACCGGTCCACATCCGCCAGCACGTGGTTGTGCATCAGGTCAGTGCCCTGCCAGGCTGGCCGGGGCAGGCCAAGTTGACAGTGAAGTTGCAAATGTGTAGGTAAGAAATGGAGGGCGATGAAAGAGGAGAGACAGTGCAGGGGAAAGGAGGTAGCATACGTAATACGCAACAAATGGTAAATTGTAGAATCAATAAGCGATGCAGGATGAGATGATGGAGCAAATCAGAATACGTGGAGGAAATTATAGTACAGTATGGAGAACACAAAAGGAAAAAAAAGCAGGAACGCCAAATAAACCGGAGCAATGTAAAGAGTGAGGAGTGAAGGAGAGACAGGAAAAAAGAAAGACACTGTTAGAAGGATCGGCTCAGAATACCAGTGTTAAAGAAAGGCACTGAGCAATAGAATACAGATATAGCTGATATGAAGACAGCAAGCTCCAGTATGGCCTTCTCTTTATTTGTGCATGCACATGTACAGTAGAATTATGTGTTCTCTTACTGGAGTTCAGAGTCTGCCTGGTTTTGGCGCTGGTGCAGTACGCCTCAATAACCTTCAGGATCTGGGCATCTTCTTCCAGGGCAGCAGTGCCTGATAACAAGAGGGTGCATGGGGAGACACTTTAATCAACTTGCATATGTCCCTCAGATTGTTGGTCACTGCCTTTCACCTACTCTCTTACTGCTGAGAGTGAGATGAGAATATCAGTATCAATCTCACATCTGTTAAGTAAGAAGCTACAGCCAGAAGATGATTAGCTTAGTTTAGCTTAGCATAAACATTTGTGTTCACCACACACTCTGGACACACTCTGCCTTAGGAAAGACAATGAACATACTCTTCCTCAAAGCAAATTCCTCCTCAGACTGTTTCCTCTCAGGTTTCCGTTTGGGAAGGAGTTTCTTCACACTCTTAGGACTCTTACTAAGATCCTGTACACAAGATTTTTTAAATAAAAATTAGAGAGTTTACATTTAAATTAAACAAACATATAAAACATCAAAATTACATAGGAAAACAGTTTCTCACCTCCTTATAGCAGAGAGCAGCAGAGGGCCGCAGTGGGGGTGCAGGCCGTAGGCAGCTCAGGCTCCAGGGCTTGGGGGTGTTAGGTGGCTCCAGTGGGCCCCACATCATGGTGCTGTGAGACATTCCATGGGAGGAGGGGTGAGGCAGAGTGTGATAGGTGGGGGCCACTGTCATGGCTCTCCCTTCGGCATGCCGTGATGGGGTGAAGGGGTGAGATGGAAGCTGAGGAAAGCAAACAACAAGGCCTGATTGTTACACAATAGACTGTTCTGCTTCTCCACTGAGTAACAAACACCGACTGTTTAGCAAAAACATGCCCTTTATTATGCTTTTACTTATTACTGCATAAAACTCATACCACTGACCTCAAGGACTGAATAGAAAATCTTTTACTTAGGCACTGTGTCTCGTGTTCAGGGTCAACTTCCAGTTAGATACTCTCAAAATCACCTCAATATTAGAAAGCTTGAGGCACATCACACCCCCTTCTAATAACTGCAGATCAATTTCTAGATATTAAAAGTTATTCTTCAGTTACCTCTTACCATGATGCAGCCACTAAAATGCAGACAAAATTATCATTACTGTTGAATCTTTATTCCAGGGCCTATGCTTCTTATTATGTATATGTACTCATTTCATTAAATGCAACAGCCACTCTTGTAGGAGAAATAAGCTACTTCACACTAGACTTTATAGTAATTGTAGATGACTGCTATGCATTATGTCAGCCAGGCTCTCATTGTATGTTGATTTGAGGGTTCACATTGTAAAATCACTAAGAAATCAACATATACATTTAGTGTTACCACTATGACAGGTATCAAATGCATAGAAAGAATATAATCTGCATGTGGTAAGTAATCATCAGCTCCTGACCGTGTGGCAGGGAACAGTGAGTGGTTTGTGGCTGGGAGCTGTGGCTGTAGCATGTTTGATCTGTCTGCTCAGGTGTTCGACCCAGTCCTGCAGATCCTGCTGGTTGGTGCACACCACCTGGAGACGGTCAAACATTGTGCCTGCAGCGAAAGAGTCAATGTTGTTAAAGACACTGCTTTTAAATAAAACTGAACTCTGCATCTTGGTCATCTCATGTACCCTTACCGCTGAGCTCAAAAGCATTTTTATGAGCTTCACAATCTTCTAGTTTGCTCACTGTCATACTGGCCAGGGGCAATTTTCCCTGCAGAACAAAATCAAAACATCAGACAAAAAGACACAAAAGAGAAATTACCTTTCATCTACTGTGTTACGTACATAACTCTGGTATTAAGTCTCAGAAAAGGAAGTTTCAATCAGATTGATCTGAGTAAGTTATTGAGTAAGTTACTGACCTGGAATATGAAGCCACTCATCCTGGGACTGGCAGACAACATGAGGAGGACATGGGGGAAGAGCATGAGGTAACGCTCACTCTTCTCCTGACAAACAGGAAGGGGGTCAGGAAAAACAGAGGAGATGGAAGAGAGTGAACACTAGTGTTATTTTAGAAATGCAGTGGTTTACAGTAAACAAATGACTATTTGCAGCAATTTATAGCCAAGTAAAGAGCAGGTGAAGGATGTAAGCTGGTACCTCTGAGCCAGGACTCTGGACTAAGACCTGGCTCATGTAAAGCACAGAGCCTAGGGTTTTAATGTCATCCCCCTCCCACAGGCGGATGGTCTCGGTAAGAATCTGCAGCTCCAGCTCCTTACGCTTCCGCACCTCCTGGCACTGAGCCTAGCATGATGGGAACAAACAACTGCTTTAAGGCCTGCTGTTAATTCATGTACTTCAATAACAAGTCATGTTTACAATGTACATCTGACTGTGCAGGAAATACATTCAGCTTTCAGCTTACAGACAGATTTTTGAAAGATGCCATGCACTTCTGAATGTCTGGCCTGTCAGGATGACTCTCCTGTAAGACAAGAAACATATTGGTTATTGAACAGAAACAGCTCTAGACAGGTGTTTATGCACGTACACGTACCTCCATGTGTCTCTCCAGCTCTTTGAGTAAAGTGGGGTATTTGTCAAGTCTCATGAAGGGTTTACTGAGGCCTGTGGTCAGGGTGAGGATCCCAGGATTTACTGCCCCCCTTCCTTCCATAAACTCCCCCAGGACTTCACTGCAAGAGGAAGGAAAGAGAGAGAGAGAGAAAATTTAACAAATTACAATTTACTTAGCTACAATCTAATATTTGCTATAAATGTAATTCTTAAAACAGATACGTTTAACATTGCTTTCTCCTGAAATATATTTACACAACAGTTGTTTTACATTTGTTCTGTGATTTTAATTTAATTTTATCCTATTGTATTTTATTTATCCTTGTTTTCTGTAAATCATATGAATCGTTTTGTATGTTTGAATTATTAATGCTTTTTGTATAGATGCATCTAGGGTTGCAGCTAACACTTATTTTTATAATCAATTAATTTGCACATTCTTTTTATATAATTGATTATTTTTATAGTCTATAAAATGATCTAAAATAGAGAAAAATGCCTGCCAATATTTCCTGAAGCCTAAATTACATCTTTGTTTTCACAATGTCTTGTTTTGACAGTATGTACCAAAAACAGGAACACAGCAAAACTACACAAAGACAAACTTTAACAATACAGACTGAACAACATGATCACAACATGTTTAAAACAGTTCCTCTTGCACAACCTTGTGCATGATGGGGGCTGCTCACATGCGTCATGTGATGACGTCAGTGTCGGTGTTGTATGTCTAGACTGGTAAGGGCTGTCCACATTTGGGTCTGGTTTAATGACTCTTGTGCGGTTCTGCTGTTTTCTGGTCCCTTATTTTGAGAATTAATTTATGCATGTCAGGTTTAGGTAGGTTTTTCACAAACCTGTTTTGGATTTGCTCTGACTTTTGGACCTTCACCCTGTTGTACTGTGCTTACTTTAATTAACTCACGATGTGGAAAAATATTTTTTCAGTTTCTTTCCTCAGTTCTACTTGGATTATTTTGCTTTCTATAAAAAAAAAAAAATCCTGCCTCAGCTGCGAAGGTTTTGCAAATAATGAAAAACAGACTGCAAAGTATGCACTTAGTCTCCAGAATCACAAACCACAATAGCCACAGTCAGCAAACAGCAGGTAGCTACAGCTGCAAAAGTTAAACTCCATAAAATCCAAAAATACACCCAGTACCCTTTCTCTATTCTAACAATAGTGGTTAGAAACAGTTTATGTAACATGACAACGTTCTTCTTTTTCCATGTGACCAAATGCGTTGCATAAAGGCCAATCGAAGACACAGTAAAATCATACTAAATGTAGCTGATGCATAAACATACCTGTGTTGAGTGAGCACATTAACCGCAGAGGGGTGGTTGGAGCAGTAACTGGCATTGAGAGCCTTCATCTGTGGCATGAGATTGAGAAAGAAGCCACCTACCCTTTGCTGGCTTTCTGGAAGCCTACATGAGAAAAAAGATCACACACAAAAAAATATTCTGAAACACAAGTGTATGGAAAATGTATGTGTGCAGTGGGCTGCATGCATTCCAAAAATCACAGTACTTCATATTCCTGTAAAAGGGATAATTTTGCATTCCTGTAGTACAGTGAGTCCAACACTAGATGTCCCTCTGCTTATTATGAAACACTGCTGCTGCAGTGGGGTTGTGCGTGCAGGGAGGGACTAACTTGGTGCAATCCTCCAGTGATTGGACGAGCATCTGCTGGAAGGTGCTGATTTCCTCGAGGTTTCCTAGAATCAGAGCCACATCTGAACTGTTCAGTCTGGAAGGAAAAAAAAAAGGTAATGAGAAAAGCAAAATGGTGACTACATATTCAGTGACATGCAAAAGAAAGTTAATCACTCAACCCAGATTTGCTGTTAGGAAAAAACATCAAATCTGACTGATTCAGGATCCTGCTGTGCAACAGCCATGTTAAAATAACCAGTTTCTGGTTTCATAAAGCTTTATTTGTAAATGAGTCGTACTTATCAATACTCTGAAGAGGTCGCAGGTAGTTTGTCAGGAGGCTCTGAAGGTCCTTGGAATATTCTGTCTCTGTTTCTAAAATGTTCTGCAACACCTAAAACAGAAAAAAGGGGAAAACACCTTAAATTAATTGTCCTTAATTAAAACACTGGAGGGGGCTTTGCTAAAATAGCTTTGTTCTTTATTATACAGACTCTACGTGGGCAATAGTGCCACAGTTTAGCATTACACAAACACAAAAACACTACAACACTTGTTTGTTGATTATAATGCAACTGTCACAGCTTTGCAATATCACTTCTTCCTTCGGCTACAGCAACATTGTTGAGAACAGTCAGAGCATTTTAGACAAGAGAGGAGAGAAAGTGTGTCAGCGAGTTGTTTAGAGACAGCTGCTGAAGAAGCCAACTAGATTTTATCCCAGCACTCCATTTAATTATTTTCAGACAAGACAATTTTACAAAAGCTTAATGGAAAAAACATAGATAGACAAAGATAAAAAAAAAACAGGCACTAACAAAACCTTTCTAAACAGAGGTATTACCTTTGTCAACATGATGTTAGTGGAGAAACCTAAAGACAGAAGCAGTAAAGAAAAACAACTGGAAAATAAGAATCATTTCAATAAAGTGCCGAGTTGTGTCCTTACCAAGTTATAGTATGTCTTGCTGATTGCAGACGTGTCAAAGCCTTTAGGTGGGCTCTTAAGAGTGCCAGACTTGGGGGACACTTGTTTGTCTGTCACCAGAAAGAGAAATATGTAAGTAGGGAACATCTACCTATATACCTGAATGATTAAATATCATGTAAAATGGACTAATAGGCAGTGTTTTGGCCTAATCTGCCCTACCCACGTACATTTATATTCAAATAACCTTACTACTGTAGTACAGTATCATGACTTGTAATTCCCAAATTATCTGCATACTTTGCATTGAATTTCTTTTAAAAATCTGTGTTTTCAAACCAATGTGCCTTCTTCTAAATTCTGAGACTAAAGACATAATTGGCTGTGTAAAGAAATGCTGCATCTTAACCAGTTTTAAAAACAAACAAAAAAAAAGAAATCCCAGCAGGCTACGAGAGGCAACTTTAGTTATGTTACTATCATGAGGGCAGATGACAGTGATTATAAGTGAGCTGTGATGTTGTTTACAATTTGGCAGTTTTTGTCTGACAGAGACTTGAGAACGTCTGTTTAGAAAATTGTTTAATCTGTCAAGCTGCTACGTGATCATTCAGAAACGAAGGCTGGGGCAGCAGACCTATTCACAATTTTGTGGTTTGAAGGCTGCAACTACCAGTTTTGGAGATTGGATCGAATGCAGTCTGATATAATGAATCACCAATGTTAATATCTTGTGAGTCCAAGTTTGAAAATACACACAGAAGCTTTCTGTGAAAACATATTTAGTATTTACTTGTATATCACATCACAGTGTCTTCTAATCTTATTAAATCATGAAATTCAGGACAGGGTATCGCTGTCATCTGTCATATTTATACTACCTGCTAGCTGCTGAGGCACCTACCTGACCCTTTGACCTCACGGACATAGTTGCTAGGAAACCACCCGGTCTTGCCATTGAGCATCCCCTCCCACCAGCCCCCCTCCTCCTGACGTGTCACATTGATGATGTCTCCCTTGGTAAAGGTGAGCTCATCCTCATTGGTCTGTTGGAAGTTGAAGCGTGCCTTCACCAGCAGCTGCTGTCCGCTGTTTTCCGACATGTCCTGGCAAACGAGGGAATGTTGTCACCAAGGTGGGAATGAAACAAAAAGAAAGTTTTTTTTTTAAAGAGTTTTGTTATGATCCATTTTTTGAAAATAAAAACTGTGTAATATTATTTCTCACCCTACCCATTTTTTTTCAACCCTCAGAGACTATGTCGCCTGTTCTACAATGACTTCAGAGCTGTGGCAGACAGCAGGTAGAAACAAATAACTACACATTATGGATTTCATTGGAACATGCAGAATTAAGACATTCTCTGCTGAGTGTTCTTGAAGCTGGCATTGTTCCTGATTACTTGCATTTTAAGAACCCTTAGGTGATTTCAATTTAATTTCCATTTGGAATTATTTATTTGTCAACGACAGAAACAGTTAAGACAGTGGCTGCTTATGTTACTGCAGCACGACTGTGTGTACAAACGAAATGTCATGCACTTTTTGCTTTCTGATGAAGAACTATAGCTCAAGTATGACAGTGCTGATGAACTAGTATACAGATGTAATTGCAAAGATGCCGTATATACTTGTTTTGCTTCACTTTTTTATTTATTGTAGAAATAAATTTAAACCAATAAACATCTTCAACACAAGTAAACCAGGCGGAATCAGTTTGTGGAATCATCTCATCATATTGCTGATGTTAATGGGGAGATAAATGTAGATTTATTTCCATGCAGGGTCTGGTGGTATACGTATTTCGCAGAATAGCTCTTATGACCTAAACAAAGGTCTAATCTGCAGAAATAACTTGAAACACTATGTGTGGACGTGCAGGGCCTTTAACTATCCATTTATCATTATATAATCACATCCTGCAACAACTTGGAAACCAGTCTCAACATTAAAACACTCACTGAGCTACTACAGTTAATTAACCACTTTGTTTTGTTATTGATTATTGATTAATTCTTGACTGTTGCAGTAAACTAGCGACAACACTTTACCATTATCCAACAGGATCATTAATAACTAAATATTAAAAGCTTCACAACAATAGACTTAATGGCTGCTTTGGATTACATTATATTTGAATAGTATCATTTTGTGCTATTGTGTCTACATTTTGGTTTAGCTCTATTGTGCTCCTAATCTTAGTGTGTTGACCTCACCAGACTGCGAAACTGGTTCTGCAGCAGCTTTGAGGTTCGGCCCAGTGAAGTCTGAGAGGACAGTGACTCAAACGACTTGATGCGGTGGGCTGAAGAGTGTCGGGAGCACACTGAATCACTGCCCACGCAGATATCTGAGCAGAAAGGACAAAATATAAATACACCAGACGTGGTAGTTGCAGTCAGTGCCCACACACCTATGACTACCCACCTGTCTTTCATAAAAACACCCCCACACCTATTGTGAAACACATATTGCACTGCTTCACTAACCTGCTGTTACTTTATTCAGAGCAACCAGACTGCTCAGCACCTTTGAGAAGTTCAGCCCCAGCAGCAGGTCACTGGCTTCAAATGGCTGTGGATGAGAAAGGGCAGGGAGCTGAAGATCACAAGGGCCAGAAAGTCATCAGCAAGTACATTTCCCCTTTAAAGCTAATCGCTAATTTCAGTGCAGCAGGATTGCGTCATCACTTGGCCACACTGACAGCACTGAGCGGTCAATCGATAGCTCTTGTTATCTCTGACAGCAGCAGCTGGAGAAACACATAGGCAAACAAATATATCTGCAGCAACTACAAACAGACACAGTACTAAAAGGTACTGACGGAAACTGAGCTTCTCTGTCATCAAAACGTAAGACTGGCACTGTTAAAGTTTCTGTTACCGCTGTCATAGCTCATGAAGTAAAAAACAATCCATCTTCCTGACAAGTACTGTCTGCAGAGTCAAACCCTTGTTTACTAAAAATGCCAAGAAGTTCCCAGGGCCCAAAGTGACAACTGTAAATTACTGGGTGTGTCTGACCAACAGTCAGTAACACAAAGATATTAAACTTTTATATAAGGATCATAATGATTAATGGAATACTCAAATCTTTTCTGGTTGTACAAATGAGCCCTGTCGCACTGGGTGACATGTACATTAATCCACAGCTGAAAATAGTAAAAAAAAAAAAAAAAAAAAATTGGTCCAAACAAATGCACTATTTACTCTTGGGTGGGTGAATAGCTAGGAAAATTTTACCAAACAAAATATGACCCTAACACCGAGTAACAAAAACTGTACCAGTGGCATCAAATATGTAGTCGAAGAGTCAAATCTTATTATTTGATGAGGTAGTCCCCGTCTTAAATGTTAATTTTACTGATTTTAAACAGCTCTTTGTGCCAACATAACATTTCAGTTTTGACATCTTTGGCTTGTTAAACAGGAAAAGGGTTTGTAAAAACCTATTTAAACTTCTGTATGTCATTCTGCTATCCTTATGGACACTCAGGACCACACCAGTACTGGTATGGAAAGGTTTTCCCCTGCCCTGTGTTTGAGTAGCTCAGCTGTTTGGGGAAATTACTTTGGCTCTTTAAAAATGACTTCTGAGCTGTGTTTATCACCAGTACGGATGAATGGGCGTGAGGCTGGTGCTGCATTCATGTCACGAGTTGTATCATACGCATGGGAAAACGCATATATGATGTATAGAAAAGATACCCATGTTATCGCCTTCCAAGCATTCACATCAGACAACACAGTTGTATGATTGCAGAGTTGGTTGAAACACTATAGATCCATCACATTTGGGTTGAATCACATTAAACAACAGACTAATATCAACCATCCCAGGTTTTCATGGTTTCCGGTGCATCTAATACACCAAGTCAAACATGTCAGAGCCTTCAGAAAAATTTCTTTCCCATGACTGAGATGGTGAAGCGAACGCTATTTAGAAATCAAAAACTTGTAACTACTATAATGAAGATAAAATGAACACGTGTGTCACAGACCAGAAGGAAAGTCTGAAAGTAAGAAAAAAAAAAACAATGCCAGCCTTATGCTTTAGCTGCAGTAAAAGCGTAAGCACTGTCTGCATCACTGCGTGACTCTCACAAGCCACTTCGTTAGTATGAATGGCAGTTATTGTATCTGTGTTGATGACTGTAGCTGTCCTTTCTCTTCCTGTGTAATGGCTCCAAGTGATTAGTTACTTCAGTTCTACTAAGAGTGAGTGACTGTGAGATACGAGTCTCTTTCATCTTCCGCTCTGATTGCAGATATGTCCTCAGGGAATATGAATTTGAAAAAGTGCAACAGAGAGTACTTGTGTATATGTGTTTGTGTGCGTGCACGTTAAAAGATTTGCCGTCACTGGTGAGCATTCATGTGAAAGCACTTCCTCACCTGTCTATACTGTCACTGGGACTTAAACAACAGCCCACATTAAATATTTATACTTTAATCTTCCATGAATACTGCAAAATCTGAGCTCTTCCTCCATCTTATACGCTATTTCAATAGGATTCCCATTAGAAAAAAAAAAGTCACCCATCTCTTTAACAGTGTAGCACAGTGACTGATGCACATTAAACATTCATGCAGGGAGATAATGAACATGACTAGCACGACAAGCTTAGACATGTCTGCTAGGCCTGAGCATCACAGTCAGGTAACGATCGCTCCGAGCAGGCTGAGACAATAATGCAACACCCCTCTGTGACTCAGCAAGCTGCAACAGCGTGACGAACTGCTCCCACACTTGTCATGATGGAGCAAATGAGTGTTTACCTGCATAGGGTATTACAACCAACGACTCAACGTTTACTACACATAAAGGGTTATGGTCACACATGAGACCTCATAAACAGAGATAAGAGTGATAGTGAAATATTAATGTTTCTATAGTAACAATCTAATATTGTACAACTGTGAGAGAGTCCAGAATACATGCAGTGAGGAAACAAAACACGGGGGTTACGGACTAAGTGTTAGGAGTTTTCGCGATGGTCACACTGGATGGACTCATTGTCCTTTCTTTTTTTTAACAAATGGTCCCCGAGTTTTAGGACAATGCAGTAGGACAATAGTCCTAAACACACATACAGCCCAGCCAAGTAGTTTTCCATCCATCCATCCATTGTCTATACCTGCTTCTTCCTAACCAGGGTCACAGGGATTTGCTGGAGCCTATCCCAGCTCTCTTTGGGTGAAAGGCAGGGGTACACCCTGGACAGGTCACCGGTCCATCACAGGGCTAAGTAGTTTTCTTTAGCACTAAACAGTGGGAGAGTCTTCACTGGCCTGGTCACTCACCTGACATTACCTCGACTGACCATATTTTCCCTTCACGATGGCCAGACTGAAGATAAAAAAGCACCCAAGGCAAGCAATCACTACAGAGTTTTTTAATCTGATTTGATGTTTTGACCTTTCTGCTTTATGGGTCTACCTCTGGTGAAGAATGCTGCAGTACAGAATTGCTGCACTTGTTTTGTTCCACTTTGTTTTCACATTTGTTTAATCAAACAAAAGTGGCAAACATGATCTGGTTCAAGCTTCTAAGATGTTATGATTTGCTCCATTTTTGCATTTTACATTACTTTAAATTAAATAAGAGTCAGATAGCTCAAGACATCTGAAGATAAACCCAGGAGAACTGTGGTGGCCATTTTTCTCTCTTTTAATTAGTTTAATTAGTTTTTTTTTATAAATAGGTTCCTTCAAATATGTTAAAAAGCCTTTGCTTTTATTTTAATGGCGATGGACAGATTCAAACTCTGCCATTAGTTGAGACAGATGGATCTGTAATTACTGCCAGGGTAGACGCAGGATAAGGTTACTATTCCAGAGGGACCAATGAGGTCATGGGAACTCTAATGATCACTTCCTGCGGTCAAAGGCATTAAAGGTTAAGGGTCAGCAACAGCAGCTGCCTAAGTGCCAGACATGGTCATGAGTGCCTAATCCTCAAGAAGTATCCAAATTATTTCGAAAAGATCAATCCTGTTGAAATATTCCAACTAGACACGCAAACACCAGCACGGTGATGCTCAGGCAAACTTAACTCTACTAATACGAGGTAGGTCAGGACTGTAGAAAGCACAGCCTCAATCTGTCCGTCTTTCATGTGTAAGCAGCCTCTGCTCTAATCTGCAGCCGCAGCTACCTCGGGTCAGAGCCAGCAGTATTCTGGGCTCTGGAGAAGATCCATCTTTGCTCTGTGGTGAGCGGGAGCGCTGCCATGTCCCAAACTACAGTAATCCTGCTGTCTGGTTCACTCAAAACAACACAAAAAAACATCACATACATATAAAGAAAGTTTCACACATAGGGCCCAAATATAGTCTGAAAACACAGGAAACTGATGGCAAAATAGAGCACTGCACATTGTCCTGGACATACAGGATGTATGGGTGTGTGTGTGTTTATGCGTTCTGACGGGCAATTAGACTATTTTTTATTTTAAAAAACTGTAATTATTGTTCAACGCTGTTGCCAAGACCTGTCCCTGTAGCAACGTGTCCCTGCTTCTGTCTACTAAATGGCTTGTTTCACGCTCGCACTGTGATGGTGCTCTGTCTCACCCCATCTCCATCTCTTGCTCAGTGGCTGGAGATGCAGCTGGGAGAGGCAAAGCTGGGGAACACTGAGTTGCATTGTCAGACTGGACTGGTTCAATGACCCTCTATGCACTGGCCAACACACAGCCTTAAAACAGCACGTTGCCCTCAATTTGCAAGAGACCATGGCTGTATTTTCATTACCCACAACTAGACCATACACTTCTCTTATCTCTAGATGGGCCTGAGGTACATGTTTAAACTCCCAATAATAACACTGTAATTACAATACTACAAACCCTACTTACATAACAATGCTCCTATATGGTTCATTGCTGCAGTGGCAATGTGTTTTGTTTCTTTCTAGCCAACTACTTTAATACCATGGCTACTGTGAGCTGGTGGTGACAATACAGCCACGCATGAGCCCGACCACAAAGCCTTGCATTAATTAGAAAGCGTAAACATTATCCAGGCGCTTCTACATTTAAGTGACCAATCTGAACAGGACACATTGCGACTGTTTCATCGATCAGTGTCACTTCGGAGTTGCCAAAATGTTGCAAATGCATCGCAAGTGGACGGACGAGCAAAGATCTCTCCACCCGGCGATGGGTGATTGTTCTCGGCTGCTACTTCACTCCTCCTCCCTCTCAGCCAGGGGCTCCGTGCGTCCACTCCACGGACCCATTGTTTATTGCAGCAGAGCCTCCTCTCCAACATGCAAACAGTACACTTCAAACAGCACCTTCCTATGGTAGGATATGCAGAACAAAGTGCCACATAAACACCAGATACGAGCCCAAACGAGAAAAGGCACTTACCTCGACGCGGAACGATGTGCAGCCCTTGAGAAACTCCTTTATGTTGCTCAGGCACTCGCCGTCATTTTTGGGCTCTTGGTAAATCTGGAAAGACGGAAACGCTTGTTAAAGACGCACATCCAGCGCTTTGCCTTTCACACTGCACTTATCTGTGACTTTATGAGCCCAATAAGTGGATCTGCTTTAGCGACGCTCCGGGAAGGCTGAACACAAATCCCACAGCGGGGAAGTGAAGGCTGTAGCACTGGGACGAGGGAAATGACGTTGGCCAACAAGGATCCCCACTGATGTTACAGCCTATGGGTGATGGCTTCTATATAAAAAAAAAACCCTTCTTTGACAAAATGGGCACGCAGATAAATTGTAAGAAAAATACAAGATACCATGACTGATAGAAGACAATGGTGGGAACACACTGAACCACACACTGAATTCAATAAAAAGTCAATACAACCATAAACTCCACCTTTACAGAGTTATTCATGTTTAGCCTGTGTATAACGTGTATAATGGGATGAGGAGATTATCAAAACATATACATTCGATTGAGACCTTTAAAATAAATATTTACATTTAACTGTGAAGTTTAAAATTATATTGAGAGCTGTTTCTAATTTCCCCCATTGACATATATGAGAAGGGAATATTAGAAACATGGATAATGCAGCCCTGTACAACACCATCATTTACTATATAACCTCAGTGATAAGTCATGTAAATGCATTAACGCCTATATGACAGTGTCAATAAAAACCTAACATACATGCATCATAACAGTCTTTATGGGAGCACAGTTGCGTTGCATTGCATTATTATTGATACGGATATATACTTTATATCTGAGTCTGACTAATAAAGATTTATTTTTAGAGGTCAATGTTCAGTCATTATCATTTATTTAGTTTTTACACTAAAACACAACGTATAAAAATTTGATAACAATTTATTAAATTCGACAGTTCAAGATTTAAGACCATGATATCCACTGATCAGTATATTTTCTACTTGAAGAATAAAGTTATCAGTGCTCTCTGGTGGACAAGTAATGTAGTCACTGTTTAGCTACCATATCTTTGGCATTTCTGTACTGACATTTCTTGATACGTTTCACAGACACTGATATATCTACAATGAGATGGCAAATACACAGAGAGTATCTAAAGTGTATATTTATCTTTACCATGGGCCTATTTTTGATCCCTATTCTCTGACAGTGTTTTATTTTATATATTTCTACGGGGACTACTTGAAGACAATACTTTTCTTTATCGCACCTTCGCGTTAGGAGTTCAGGAAGGGAAGCAAGGAGGACTTTTATAGCTAATTAGAAAAAAAACAACATGATATGTTTGGTCTTCCTAAATGGAAACTGACATCTGGCTCAGTTGTGCCCCACATCTACCACTGAATGACAGCCGTTACTCAACCTGAACATGGCCGTGGCAATTCAGGACAGAGCTACAGTAGAAGAGGGCCACATAGTGTGAGTGGACAAGGATGCATCAGATACTGTTTAGGACTTCAGAGACACTCTACTTTTTCTAACATACAATAAGCACTAATGACAAAGGAAATGTTGGATATAATGGACAGCACAGAATGGGGGAAAAGAAAACTACAGTAATATTATAAAGAGTGGGAACAGCAGTGTTTAGAGCATGACTGATGCATCAACAAGACAAATGTAACAGCCAATGCTATGCTTATCACAGATATAATCAGGAGCAAGAAATGTCAGTGGGGATACAACAAAGATCTATTTCAGGCAATGAAGAAACAGTGTTTCCTCTACATTGTTTGTCCACCAGAGAGCAGTGATGTTTATTTATCAGCTATACTGTCTATGTTCTGCACGGTACAAGTCCTTCCATCCATCCATTCTCTCTACCACTTAGTCCAATTTAGGTTCAGAGGATGCCAGAGCCAGTCACAGCAGACACTGAGTGAGTGAGAGGTGGGGCACACCCTAGACAGATCATAGGTCTATCACAGGGCTGACACATAGAGACAAACACTCACATTCACACCTGTGGGCAATTTAGCATCACTAAATCCAAACTTCATGTCTTTGGACTGTGAGAGATAGCCAGAAAACACACAAAGGCACAGGGAGAACATGCAAACTCCACACAGAAAAGCCCTGGTTTTGAACGGGATTTAAACAGAGAACATTCTAGCTGGTGAGGCTAGACCACCGCATCATTGCGCCACCCACAGTACATGTGCTATCCCAACTTCTAATAACCTAATTTAAGTGATCTCAATCAAAAAGATTTGTGCTCACTTAAAAAAAATCAAAGTAATTCACACTGGTAAATATATTATCAGGTGTTTAAAATACCAAATACCAGCCTAAAAAAGTAAAAAATAGCAGGCAACATAATAATTAGAATAATTATTATCAGCTCATTTTGAATTCATTTACAGTTCTGGCTCATCAGATCTGTTACTGTTACTGTCATTTAACAAGTTATGTGGTGCACAGAAATAATAGCCATGTAAATATACCAAATTAGTGACTATTTGCTCGTTTTAAGAGTTTGATAATATAAAAATACTGTTGCTGGGCTGGACCACATAATTTTTCAGGTTTCTGAAAATCTACCTAGCAGGTATTAAAAAAAAAAAAAAACATATTAAATTCTCCCTGAAGAGAGATGTCAGATCAGCTGATTGTGCCACACTGATTTGGATTTCATCCATTTGAATGAGGGAAAAATCTCAAATCTAATTTCAAAACATGTCTGTGCTGCAGATACACACCACAGCAAACGCTCCTGTGTATAAAATGGTTAAACATCATTTGAATATGTCACAAATTCAGACAACAAGCCTTTCTCTGTGAGGGGAAATGGAGGAACCTGTTTGTCATTTAACAGGCAAATGTTCTTCAGGCTTTATATGGAGGAGAACATCCTCTTTTTAGGAAAACATTACCCATTTTACTTCTCCATCTAAACAGACTGACGCTGACTGACAGGCACAAGCTGCGCTGTGTCTTTAAGTGGGGAGAGGGTCCATCGCTGTCTGTGCGCCTTTGCAGTCAATGGCGGCCCACTCTTATAGCCTATCTATGGTCTGTGTGTACAGATAGCCAGTCATCTTTGCAATGCATGAAAACACATTGACATACAAGCTACATCAGCCTGGATTAAAGAGGAATTTAAAACAGAGGCTTCTGTCTGTTGAGTGTTTAAACCTGCACTGAAACACATTAAACGAGGCCTTCACTATTAAGACATTAAAGCACCAGATGACCCAACAGCTTCTGATAAATTTGATCAATTATTTTCATTTTGCTGCGCTGCTGCCTTGTTTGGAGCAGATCAATGCGCAGTGGAAACAACGGGTTTGCGTTTTTACAGGCTGACATGCATATGTGCAAGGATATATAGTGCATGTTTTCGCAGACAATAAGCCGTGCTGCCGTGACCTACAAAAGAAATCGCCTCATGGGCCAGTGGGCAGAAAGAGAAGGCAGACAACAAACCGCGGTTACATGGATCTGGGCAGCACACAGACGCGCCGACGGCGGTTGGTTATTCAGACGAGGGGGGAGCGTATTGCCCTTACTTTCTCCGTGGAGCCTGGGCTGAGCCGCTCCAGCAGTCTACACAAGACCACCCCATCTTTCAGCGAGCTCTGCAGAAATGCTTCAGGATCCGAGATGGTCTTTTTCGGCGATTCCAGCACCCCGAGCGTAATCAACCATGTAACCGTCTGTTCCGCCGAATTCATGTCCAGTCACAACAGATCCTATTCAACAAAGCGGCTGTGTTTGGGTAGGATGTCAACAGCTTAATGCCCCGGCTAAGCTGTCATCGGTGCGTTAGAACAGACACATAATTAATCCAAAAAATGATGCACGGGATGTCGATGAGAGAGAGAGAGAGAGAGAGAGAGAGAGAAAGAGAGAGAGAGAGAGGGAGAGGCTGCGGGAAAACCTCTCCCTGGGGTGGATGCGGATGACGGCTGGCTGATGGAAACTCAGCAGGTCTCGTTTCCTCCCTTCAGTGGTGTGTTTTTCCCCCTCTAACCTGGCAGGCTGTCAAGTGCGGTTCACTGTGATGCGTTGAGGCGGTGGACTGTGGACTGCATACATGCGCATCGCAGCCGCCAGCCGCTCATCCATTGGATGACATCACACAAGAGGGACAAGCCGGTCCAACCAGTTGTTAGGACACTTGAGCATGACACGAAAAGGCTTTCTCTCTTTGCTTTGCATATCCTGCTCTTTTTTATCCGTTTATTATAACCACACCACAGGCGTGTTATCGTGTTATCTGCCTGGAGCTGTGATGCTCTTTGGACAGGCCTCAACTTAGAAGAGGAAGCAGATTGATCAGATAAAGACAACAGCACTGACTTCGATGATGGGATTAAGTTTAAAATGATCTATGTACTAAAGCCAGAATCTGCTCTAACATCAGTGTTATTCTTTCCTATGGCTTTTATCAAAGAGAATAATTTCCAATATGATAAATATGAGGGTCATAAACAAAATTCTATTTATTATGACCTCTAAAGGCATCTAAGGCATTCAAATAGGGGCCCAATCCAACCTGAAAAAGAAACTATCAGTGAGGACATAACCTGTGACTTAGGGTCACATCAGTTTATTTTGAACTAAGAAGGCACTGACCACCACTTGAAGTACTGTATCATATCACCAAATCATTCTCCATATACCTACAACACAGTTCAACCATATAAAGTTTAGAGCCTCTGTTCAGTTCAACCTCATCTATCCATGAAAGGACATGGGAGCACCCATATGAATAGGAAAACACAGAGAAGCCCACTTAGGCCCACTGAGTCTGACACCGTTAGATAGATAGATAGATAGATAGATAGATAGATGGATAGATGGATAGATGGATGGATGGATGGATGGATGGATGGATGGATAGATAGATAGATAGATAGATAGATAGATAGATAGATAGATAGATAGATAGATAGATAGATAGATAGATAGATAGATAGATAGGTTCCAGCATCTCAAATGCAAGGATGTGATATATTTTGTCTTATATGATAATTTGGGTATTGCTGGGCAGCTTCTCCTGTGTAATGGGTGAAACATAAAGATATACATGTGTTTAAGTGCATGTTGAGGAGATGTTATTATCTCATTATTTTTTGTCCAGTATAAAAATACAACATTTAAGATACATATCACAGTAATTGTAGAGCTGTAGAGATGCAGTAGCACTTTAGCCACAGGGTGGGGCTATTGGCACACTGGTACCACACAATGGATAAACAAAACATCCAGTGTTGCATGGATGTTCATAGCATCATAAAACTACAGTATCTTAAATAATTTATTAAGGTCACTGGTCTTTGGTTGCAACATTACAAAGGTCTGATACTGATGAGGAAATGTCCTTATATCTTTATAAGAGACATATTTTGAAACCACCTGTGTGAGTTAAAGTGCTTGTTGATGCTCAGACCAATTCTGTTAAAAACTTGGACACAATTTCATAAGTATCTTACACTTAAGCTCTAACAATGATGCAAAAGTTCCACTTTACAGTGTTTCATCCTTTAAAGGGTTTATTCATGGATTTATTAAAAGAGGATAAGTCATTGAATAATGGTATAGATACCATCTTAAAGCCATTGTTAGGCTGTGTATCCTCCCCTAACAGGACACTTACATTTTGTTTCAGGTTTCAAGTGCCTTAGAGTGAACGCTCCAGTAGATTTAAACAGTTTATATTCTGTGAAGAGGTTGGAAAACATTTGGCTCGAAATACATCAAAACAGCTCACACTTTGCTTGGGGTAACAATCTGTTAGCAAAGATGTATTAAAAATTCAAATTCCAGGTACCTTATCAACTTTTGCCATGGGCTTATTAGACAGTGAAAAGTCTTCAATATTTATGACTTTATCAATATTTATAACAATAGATGAGTTAGTTTATTAGATAATGAGATTTTTTTTTTGCACCAGACAGAAGGATGTTTCCAAGCTGGCAACCATTATTCTTATTCTTGGCAGTGTAAGACAGCTAAAATGATTTATTAATCATTAATAAAGTCATTCTTACAGATTACAAAGCCTTTATAAAGGGTGCCTCGTTAGACCACCTTTCTCTCTACCTGCAGGAATCTGGAGTAACCACGGGGTCACCATGGTAACCACAGCAAGCTGCAGAGACACACACAACGTAGCTCAGTCCCACCATTTCACTCCCAACACCTTCCCATCTCCATCTCCCTCATTTTGCATCTGTGTGTGAGACAGAAAAGGGAGAGAGTGTGAGCGTGTGTTGTCAGGAAGGCCGACTCTAGAGGCCAGCCGCTGTTCTAAACAGACAGTGCCGAGGGATGCCGTTGTGCCTTTGAGGTCCTGTCGCCATGGGTCTGTAACCAAGGGTGCTACTGTGTGGCTTGGAGACTGGCCCCAGGCATGTCACATCCCTCCATTCCCAGTTCATCCCTATATTTCCACTCTGTTCCCCAGGAAAATGCTGTTGTTTCTATATTCTCTTCGCTTCTTAAGTTTGTGAGCATAAGAAAAGAGACAGATTCACAAAAATACTTAAAATTTCTATAAGACCACATGCTGTAGATCAAGTCAGTCCAAATAAAAGACCAAAGAACTGGCCACATAGACTCAGTGGCAAGGTTATTAGGTACATCTGTACAATGGAAGGCAATTAAATGCAATAATGAAATCTATTTTGATGAGGTCTATAATGTTCACATGTTTTTGACACTGTCATAGAAGTGTTAAATGATGTGTTTTACCCTGAGGCTATAATTAGTGATGGTGTTGCTGGACTGCGCTGTAGAGGTTTCTAATGTTCTGCCTGTTGAATTTATGCCGGTGTACCCAAAAAACTGGCCACCGAATGTAGGCCTGAAATAGTAAAATGCCACAAGCCAAACACAATAGCTGAGTTACAGATGACAGTTCAATCACCGACTAGACAAATTCAAACCCAGCTTTGATATTTCCTTTCTAAATGCACCAGCTTGCAAATGTGAGAGTCTGAGAAGAGTTGACATTTTTAAGGCTCTAAGGATTTACCATAATGCATGAAACTAGTTGTCCACTAGTTATTTATGTATGTTGCTATGTCCCTGCTGTTGAAGTAAACGTGTGTGTGTGGTGAGGCAATACATTTGTGAGGATTTTCTTTATAACTAGTGAAACAACTATAACAACCTCAAGGGCAAAATGTATTATAGTTTTGATTTTTCTAGGGAGTGCGGGGAACATTTCACCTAAACACATCTATAAGTCATTGCACAAGAAACAAAAAAAAAGTAGTGTGCAAATGAAACTTCTCTTTGAAACACACAAAAACATATGCACTCACACAAACACACATTAGATGGACCAGTAACAAACCAATAAAAAGCATGTTACTCTGAGATATGAGCCCTAATACAAAATCTGCCTTTTGTCTCTGTAACTATTATATTTAACATCTTCAACAATGCTGATTAAATAACAGATAACTCTGTCACAGTGACAGAGTTATCTGGGGCTTCCCCCGGATTCAGTATTTCCCAGGTGTTATAAACAAATGAGGGGCACTGGTGTGCAGCCCAAACCAAATTAAAGGTTCGATGAGTTGAAATGCTTCCCTCTGTTTTTCTAAAGAATATGTTCAAAATAAAAAGGACAGTGTGTCACAGACATTGTCCCTAAACACATCACAGTTAGGGGTCTGATATATCATCCATCTCTCCCTCCTCTTTAATCGTTTTGAGCCAGGGTTGAAGCTCATATTTTAAATAAGGCAAAATCCATGCAACCAAGAAGTCTAGCACAGGCCCGAAGGTTTCAGGTCTGAATAATGGATGGACTAGACAAGCGCACAGTGCCAGCAGGGAAGGAGGAATTATGATCAGACATAAACTGTATAGATTCTGTATACAACACAAATAGCAAAACTGTGAACGTCAGTCCCCAAAGAACATTCACAGAGCAAAGGGGCAAGAGTACATCAGTAAGTAAAGTAAATTTAGGAAATATATTGTCAACAAAACAAAGTCAGCTCAGGATCCAATTACACTACCTGCTTGTTTTATGATGTCATCCTCGTAAGCAGGCTAAGTGTGTTCAGTTGAGTGGAATCTGTATGCAGGTGTCCATACTGTGCATGATCCAGAGCATACTTGATCTTGGATCTCATTGGGAACACCTTAACCATACAGAGGACAGAAAAACTCATTAAACCGAGATTTAATTTCACCTGACTGTAAACAAAGTCCAGTTATGATTCTGGAAGATATTTGGAACAAGGTGTATAAGGTGTTTGTGAAACTGGTTATTGTGAAAAGCTTAACATTAAAGTGCTGCATGTCATGTATAAGTGCAGAAGTAGGTACAAGCTAAAAATACTTCACATTATTCACTTGGTAAATAAGGTGTAGCTGTCCTCGTTGTGACGTCACACCCAACTATTACTGTGAATCAGATATGTAAAGATAAGCCCCACCCCTTCACAGAACTAGACCTAAAAAAAAACTACAGTTTTCTCTGTCTTGTTTTCAGTTGCAGCCATTATGCAAAGTAAAGATTTTTCATCAGAATACTTCACATGCATTATTCATTAGGTCTTATCCTGGTTGCCTGGGGATAAACATGTGTCATCTCCTCCAGCCAATCAGAATAGGTGATCATAAACAATAAATATTATATATTAATAATGTGAATTTTTGGAGAAACAGAGAAATCTTAACTACTTTTGGTCACTAATATATCACAGATGTGTTTAAACTATATAATGAGAGAAATACTTTAGTTTATTATTATAAAATAAATGATGAATTAAATAAATAAACAGGGCCACAATACCAGCTCTTTAATGAATGTCAGTTTTGGTCATCGTCTTCCTTATAAATGGACGATTTTCGCTAACAAAGGGGAGTCTGTGTGTGTTTGTGTGTGTGTGTGTGTGTGTCAATTGTTGTCTTTACAGTTTGTTTTTACATCTGAATAATTAAATGCAGGTTTAGAGCCCCCATAATTCATAGCTATGTCCCTTGATACTTCATACATCACCAGCTCTGAATGACCATCTTATCCAAATTGCGCATTTCCAAGTTAAGACACATCCACAGGGCCACTCCGAGTCGTGATCTCTCTGCGTGAGCTGCGTGTGTGTCATCTCTGACGTTACCGGCCCGCCTACATCGCCCTCTGTCTCCCTCAGCTACACAGACATTCTCCGGCAGCTGAACGGCGAACCCACGAGTGAAGAGCCAGTCTGTCAGCGTCACGGAGCGGCACAGGATCCCCGCTGCTGGGAACGCGCGTCCTCACTGACATGGACACCGGAGGAGAGCACTGACCATCCAGGAACCATGCCTACTGTCCTCGGTGGCAAAGGGAAACTTTCCATCGTCTGTTTTCTGCTCCGATGCGCATACTCTCAGGTGAGGAGGCTCATGGAATAGCTACTTATCTGTGTGTAAACAGTACAAACTAGATGGGTCAGTGACAGTGGTGCGGCTAAGTCACTTCTATAGTGTTATTCTTGCACCACACTAGTACATATTTAAAGTCACAACTTTGTACGTAAAGTAGCTTCTTTATATTTGGAAAATATAAATCCACTTTCAAGTCAACACTGACTCAAAATAAGATCTTAAGGATGCAGAGCCTTCAGTTTCTGCTCCTCTCTTCACATCTGCACATTAAAAGTTTGAAGGTTTACTGTAAAAACCCTCAACACTACTGAAAGTGCTAAATATAACCTGAAAATGAGCATAACTTCAGTAACTTGAAATACTTTAAGAATGTAACAGGTGGCGAGTAGTCTAGTTGACTTGCATGCTGCTTGCTGCAGGTGTTATGATGGGTCGTGGTTTGTTTGGGCCCTGTGGGAATTAATTCATCTGGGTATTGCAGCAGAGCTGTAGCCTGAGATGCTAGTGTGGTATGGTTGTGTGAAACATATTGCACATGATAATATTCTTGCGGTATGTGTGAGCTGAGGAAGCAAACCCATGACTTTTGCCTCTGCACTGCCACAGAGAGCTAAAATACTGTCTGTGTTTATGTTTTTCATGCAGTGCCTATGACCTCATGGCTGCCTTGTAATCAGGCAGTTTTCACACACACTGTTTTCCATCCGCAGACTTAAAGTCCAGCCCTTCAAACACTGACTATAGTGAGTCATGCATGAAAGAAGAGACACTTTAACACACACCACACACACACACACACACATGCAGATTACACACATTTTCTATACTGTGCATGTTAATGCATGGTCAGTGTTCTGGTCTACACGCTAATATTTAAATTCAGAAAGGTGAAAAAAATACAAAACCAAACCTCCACGAATATAATAAATGACAGATTACCACTGTAAATGAGAAACTAAAGGAAACGATATTTTTGTTGCTAATCTGTGCAGCAGATTCATTTGTTTTCACACAATACTCACAGTCAGAGTACAACATACTCCCACATGAACAGAAAACACCTCCATGCACGCAGTGCGAGTAATTTGTGCTTTATCTTAATGTGTGAGCGGCACAGTTCTTGTCTTTCATGTCAGCAGAGTGAATTTAAATGGTGGCCCTAACTGTAAAAAGGAGAAACATGGGGGAGGGAGAGAAAGCGAGACAGAGAATGGGGTTGCCTAAACATGGGGGGAAACAGAACATTGCACGCAGGATTCTCAGCGTCTGTCTGATCATCTGCAGCTGTGATTTCAGAGATATGACTCACTAACGTCCTCTCAACTCTCACATTCACTGTATTTGTGTGTGTGTGTGTGTGTGGGACTGTGAGGTTTACAGTGAAGTGCTACACTGAGCTGTGAATGTTACAGCAAAAAGGCGGGAAGCACAGGGCCGTAGGTGCTTTTTAAAGTGAGTGTGTATTATGTGTGTATTTGGTTTGTGATGGAGACTGAAAAGAAAAGTTGACACCTTGAGCAAAGCCTGGTGAAAGAAATGAATGAGTTAATGTGTTGTATTTGTGACTGTGCACTTTTTTTTCTTTTTTTTCTGTTGAACCCGGAAGTGGGTGTGTGTACTAAATTTGAATTTTAAACGTGATGCACACTTTACCCACAATGCTGTTTTTTAGATGAACAAATATAGTTTGTGGGCACAGTCAACAATAGCTTTATCTCTGTGTTTGACTAGTTGACAACAGAACTTGTATAATTTGCTCTGAAATGTTACAAAATTCCTTTTGATTAAATGTGAGCTTTAACTTTTTGCAGGTAACAAGAAACCAACACAACAGTTGTGCCAAAGATATTCTCGAGGTAAGGAATTGCTTTCAATTTTTGCGTTACTTTTACTGTGATCACAACAAAACAAAAGTATTTGACGTCGACGATACAGTTTGATCCTCCTTTAAAGATGCCAAGTCATATTGTGAAGTCTTTGCATTTGATTTAAACTGTTTGAGTCACTGCCGTCTATAGATTCAATAGACTGATTGCTGTAAATCATTGCTTAGCGGAGGAAACACCAGCTGCATCTTACTAAGGGTTGCAACAAATAATTCTTTTAAGTTAGTTTCTTTTCTGATAATCATTTATGAAATGACAGAGACTAGTGAAAAATGTGTGACCAACTCTCTTAACATCTTAACATCTGAGATGCTAGAATTATCTTTCTTAAAATGCTACAAGATGGCAAAAAGCAGCAAATCCTAACATAGGACAAACTCAAACTGGGAATTTTTATAATATTGAATGAAAAAATAAATTGAATTATTCAAATGATTATTCATATTGTTTAAAAGATTAACTTTCTGTCAATCATCTAATCAGTTTATTAATAGTTTCAGCTCTAATCTCATAGATCTCTCAGTCTTTGCATGGTGGCCCTGTGGTGTTATTAGTGTTTCACAGTGAAGAGAACAGCTTGTCACTGGTGTGGGACGGAGAGGAAGAGCAGAAGAGTAGAACAGAGACACAGAACATGGGGTGGGGATAGGTGGGAGGAAGATAGAAACACATAATGCTCCAACTGGGAGCCTTGTTGTTGTTGGAGGAGGAAAGGGGTGAGGGCTGGTGTGGTGTCCTTGGTGACTGAGGGAGGAGAGATAATGAAGTGAAAAGATGAGCAGAGAGAGGAAACACTTGCTCTCCGGGGCTTACTGTAGACAGTGGAAGAGATATAAGGAGAAGAAGAAGATAAAAGACTCACCTGGAAGGTTTTTAAAAATGTGTACCCTTCTTCACTGTGATTCAGACAAGAAGATTGAACCCACTCTCATGTTTGCCCAGTAAATATGAAGTCACTTTAGCATAAAGACCTGAAACAGGGGGGGTTAACCTGCCTTTGTACAAAAGCAACAAAACTCACCAACCACTTAGTGGTACATCATATCTTAATTTGTAAGAAAATGGAGATGTAAGACATACATTTTGTGGGCATGTTGTCATTCCAATTCATAACCCTATGTGTCATTTTAGGTGAAATTTGTTACTTTTGGACAGAGTCTGTCTGGCTGACTCCTCCAATATCCAGCCTTTATGCTAGCTGGCTACTGGCTATAACCTTTTATTGACCCAGAGTGGTACTGGTCGTCTCATCTAACTCTCAACCAAGAAAGCAACAAAAACAAAACAAAACAAAACAAAACAAAAAAACCCCCAACATATTTCTCAGAATGTTTTTATGATCTCAACTGCTCCTGTTACCACAGATCCTGATCTGCACTCAGTTCACCACCCAGTGACACAGACATCAGAGCTGATAAAACATGACCTTTTCCAGAACTTGTTCACTGCTTCAGCGGTGAAGTAACCTTCTGCCCTCCTGAGTGATTTCTACACACATGTACTGTGTATTTCACACAGAAAAGGCTTCTACATTAGGACACAGCAGAGGAACCAGATGACACTAGAATGGTAGCATAAGCAAATCAGGCCATTTTCTGAGTATCGGTGAGGCTCGGGTTGTCTTTGTGGCTGTGGGCAATCTAATCAGCAGAGATGATAATCAGAGCCGGAGCAGAGACAGTGTGTTGTGGATCCTAGAGCTCTCACCATGTGCCTGTTTTCCTCTTGAGTGAGAAGTTTACCTTTTACAGTCCAGGTGTAAAATGATCATCTTTCCTCTGGGTCAGCAGAGACATGTGGAGCTGGACACATATGCACAGACAGAAACAAGTGTTCTCACTTAACTCTGAACACCTACTACTATCTAAAATCTGAAATATTTACCTCAGTTTTTCATTGATCAAGTTTTAGTTAATGTAGAACCAAATGCATTCATTAATGCTCTTGTGGGGCTATGTTGTGAGTTAAGATTTAATCTGCACTGAAAACACACATGTGATAGACAAATGATGAGAGTGTTTTAGCCATAAAAAATCCTACTGCTGTACTCCACCCATGGGAAAAATAATATCTTTTGCAGCATGGTTAGGTGTTCCCCTTTTGCATGTATTGTATAAAACAACTCTAACTACATTTATAGCTAGCAATAATTTTAGATTCATGTGTTGAACATAACTTTTAGCATCCTCTAGTTGTTATAATGGTAGACTACAACTATGATTTTAACTGTTGCACCGGGGACTTATGATCGCTTGTTGTGAGTCACTTGATGTCTTTCATGTTTATCTCCCAGGGGCTGCCTTACCAGCAACAAATCTTTTAATGATGTTCTACTTAAATGCACATAATTTTAGAATGATATATTTAAAATTTTCAACTCTACAGTATAATGATACTGAGATATATCCTCCTGAACTGGAAAATCTGGAACATAAAGAATTATTAAAAAAATAGCAGATACCTGAAATGACTGGAGAAAGATGCAGTGAGTGATGCAGAGTACTGCAGAGTACACACGCCTTGTCCAATCATGCATGTCTCTCAACCAACACTGGACACTGAGGCTGACCTGTATTTCCACCCAGTCACACTCCCCCTGGTGGAGAGAGACTGCACTGATAACAAAAGTCAGCTGTTTAATGAGGCTCTTTGCAGTGGTGTGTGTGTGTGTGTGTGTGTGTGTGTGTGTATAAACAAGAGTTATAAGTTACTCCTAAATGAAAGGGGAATAAAGAATGTTGTGATGACAGCTTTAGAAGGCCTGGGGTTTCTGTATGTGAAGATCATTACTCACAGTGGCGTCTCACAATTCACCTTTGACCCCATCCCCCTTCCCAAAATTTCTGTTTCACAGGACATGACTCAGTCCTGGCCGTCCCAGCAAGCCTTAGGGGGTGACCAGGACCAACGAATCCTCTACAACTCCAAGGTTTGTGTGGATCTGCTTACATTAGCTGATATTAGAATAACACACCTGAATATACAACGACCCCACACTCTAGATGCATTATGGGCTATGTAGGTTTTGACAGAAAAGAAGTATGCAAGAAATAAAATTGATTGATGTTGATCTTTTCTCTCCAGTATTATTCTGCAGCTGAGCGATGCTTTAACTGTGTAAAGATTTCTAAACATTATTTTTTCTGTCCTCCTGTCCTAAGGATGGAAAACAACTGACTGCACAGCAAAGACAAAGTAAGTTTTACATACATACTGATATGTGCAGTAATTTACAATTAGTGCTCTATAAAATGGTTAATATATGAATTGGTGCCTGGTTTTATATATGTTTTCTCTCTCTCGCTCTCTCTCTCAGGTCGAGGCGATGTTCAGCTGCGAATGACCCGTCATCCTCATGTGGCACCTCACAAATCGTAAGCAGAGCATGAGGAAACATGATCCACCAAAGGTCATCAAGCCTGAACTGCAACTGTGGCAATAAAATACATTATGCACATCACATGTGCTCTTTTAAGCAAGTTTTGGAAATTTAGAATAATGAACATTCTTATCTGTGCAGCCAAAAGAAAACCATTAACATTAGAGATGTTAAAGAGAAAACAAAATAGAATCAGTCTAAATCGTGTTTTAGGCTACGTAGCAAGGGTCAGGTCAGAAATCAGTTAACATTCTTGAACGCTGTCAGTAGAGACTGATATGCTCCTGGTTGTTAACACTTTACAACCTCTTTTTAATGTGAAACACATGTTTGGCGTTGTTAGCCAACTGCATGTCTCACATTATCACACATTTGTTATGTAACACAAACGTTTTAGGACATTTTCCAAAACATTTGCACAAAGGCTTATTTTCCCAAATTTTTGAGCAATGTTTGTATTTGAATTTAAATATATTAAATTGGCATATTTCATACAAGAAATGGCCATTTGAGTAAGGTATGTTATTTTTTAAATGATAAGTAGGATGAACTTTGTGGTTTATTTATTAAACTATTGATCTTAACACTTGGGGTACAGTTGGTTTTGGTTTTGTTTGGTTTCATCAAGCATAATGCGGCCTATCCATACTAAATACTGTTACTTCATCAACATTATTAAAAAATCTCTGTTTTTGCCATAATTTACGATCTTCCAATTATAGTTTCCCCTGGCATTATGTTACATTACAGAAAAACAATACCAGTCAGTTCCAATAACACATAGTTTACGTTTAAAAAGAAGAATGTTGGATCTGTACTTGGTATGGGTCAATTCCTAAGTTGAGTAGAATCAGTAGCATAAGAGCAAAAGTGGATCAGTGTATCTGCATTGAAGACTGTGTTTGTGTGTTTACAGTATGCTTGCTGACGACTTGAAACTCAGCAGTGATGATGATGACACTCACAAGGTAACACTCTGCAGCTTTCTCTGCAAGCATGAGAAGAAATCATTCAATGTTGTCTTTAATGGTGTGATCAAACAGAAGACTTAACGAGTCAAGTGTAGTAACCCGTTTGCTACACTACTGCTGTGGGTGATAAGTTTTGTGTTTTCTTTTGTGTGTGTGTTTCTGAAGGCCACTCATGAGTCATCTTCCTGGGACAGACAGAGGTATTCTATTGCAAATACCATGTACATGGTATTTACTTTTGCTGAGTGTTTGTAGACATAAGTTAGAGCATGTGTTCTATGAATAACAACAGTATCTATCTACTGTATCTGTGTGTGCTCCTACACTGACCCCGGTCTGATGTTTGTCTGTGTGTTGACAGCCTGTCAGCACAGCGAGTGCACACACATGGCAGGCGGGCGAGACATTCCAGTTCGGACTCAGACTCCGGCTCAGACTCCAGTGCTGAGTCGGGAAGCAGTAGCCTTCATTCCCGGAGTCGGAGCCAAAGCCCAGAAGTTCAGCCAGATCCAGAATCGCCTGCCAATGTGCAGTCACCGTGCAACAACAAGGAGGTACCAACGCTGAGCCACAGCCTCCTCTTCTGCTCTCTGTTTTCTCTGTCTATTTCTCATTTGTCTGTCCCTTCCTCTGGTTGAGTGTATTTGGGTGAATTCTCTACAGGGTGGGGGGCTCAGGGCAGTTGACTGCAGGTGTGGGGAGGAACAGAGACATGAGGAATGCATGTGAGCTGGAGAGGTGGAGGAGGGACAGAAAGGATGGGGGGGTCGAGAAGCAGAGGTAGCTTTGGGAATTAGTGCTTGGGTGTCATGTCAACAGGCTGTGTCTTAAAGTCGAAAACCCTCAGGAGGTGGAAGTCATCAAGATTTGACTTCACACTGACATCTACAGATGGACTTGCACAAGACAATGTGGACAACTAGCATTTCATCTGTGCTGAAGTGTAGAGCGTGGTATGCATGGTGGGCTGTTGGAGGTGAGGGGCATTGTGGGGGCTGGTTTGAGACGTGGTATGTGGGGAATGAAGGGCAAACCTGCTCTTCTTTTATGAATGGAAAGCCCTGTATGACATAGCAGACTGTATTAGTAAACCTGCACTACATTGGGCCCCTACAGAGAGGGAGAGAGTGGAGTGTGTGTTGGGGGGAGTGTGCACCATGTGTTTTTCATTTATGTAGAGTGTTTGAGTGTCTCCTAGGGAAGAGATGGGGGTTGGCGTTGTGGAAGCAGCAAATCCAGAGTTCCAGGTAGTGAGAAAAAGAGGGAGGGACAGAAAAGAAGGAGGGGAGGGCAGCCGAGACGGTACAAGAGATGCAGTGTCTTCTTTGGAAAAAGGGTGAGGGATGTTGAGAGGGGGGCACTGTTTGACTTGAGGAATAGGGGTTTAAATTAGCTCCTGATCAGCTAACTGAGAAAAAGAGAACGTGAGGCAGGGAACAAAGTTTTCTCTTCAGCTGTGAGTATCCACTTTTTTTTCATTTGAGTTAAAAACTCCTGCTGTTCTTCTCTTTCTTACAGTTACCAAACCAGTTGTTAAGCAAACATCAAGTGAGTCATTTGACATAATTGGATGGGGGTTGAGCTACTGTAAGCACAGATGGGGAATGTGAGGCTATGTAGTAAAGCAAGCTAATTAAAGAAGATTATATTGCCAGTTTTTAGACATGAGTCATAATCCAAATTTGTCATCTGGTATTTCAATCGTTTTAATAGCAGCTATGGAGCAGTTCGTATATGCAGTGAATGTAGTGCATGTTATATGGCTCTGTTGGAATGTGCAAATGTTGTTGTATTTGCACACTTCAACTTTTGCAATAGTCCATCTTTTAAAATATGATGTGTATGTTCCCTGTAACAAATTCTTTCTATCAAGTCATTTTAGTTTAAAATTGATTCTTAAGCTCATATTTCCTTAAAATATCTCAGAAAAACCCACTAGTGCAGTAAGAATATTTTGGCTTTTTTTCAAAGCAAATATTTTCCTACATTTTTTTGTAAAACCAGTTTCTTATGTCATAATTCTGGTATGAAAACTTACCTTATACATTCTTGTTTCTAGATAGAGTCAAATGATCAGACAGATTCATTTAAATTAAAAACAAAGTCACATACTTTTATTGCACAGTTTTTCTAGCAGGTCTATCTGCAGTTTTCTTTATAAGACTGATGCTTTTGAATTTTTAGCAATTGAGCCAAAAATATACAAAGTAGTTGAATTTTGCTGCTTTTGAACCAGTTTCCACACTAATATGCTACTTACACACTAGATGTTAATGTGGGACTTTGTAGTGTTTGAGTATTTCCATATGATTTACCTTGAGTTCTTCCACCGCTGCCAGTGTGTGTTTAAAGCAACAAAATCAGCAAGGACTTTTTTAATATGTTTGTTTTTTGTTCATATTTATCATTATTCTATCTGTCTTTTTCTGTGCTTTCTTAAGACTGATCACCCCTCTGCTGCCCAGTGGCAGTTGGATAAATGGTTGAAGAAATCCCGCAAAAAATCTGCCAGCAGTGAACAGGATCCTTCCCTGGGCATTCCAGGACGCCTGCCTTCTCCCCATATTCAGCGAGCCCCATCTCCAGCCAGAGCCTGGGACAGCAATCAGGAATATAGCCCTAGCCAAAGCCCTATTCCCAGCCCACAATTCAGTTACAACCACAACAACAGCCCTCTACCCAGTCCTGGTTACAGCTACTGCCCTAGCCCCAGCCCATTTACCAGCACCTGTCCAAGTCCTACACCTAGCCCAAGACATAGCCCAATTCCCAGTCCGGTTTTAAGTGTTTTCCCCAGTCCATATGGGAGCCCAAGAGCCAGCCGTAGCCCTAGCCCTATACCTAGAGAACCTCCAAGAAGCCCAAGCCCAAGTCTACCTCCTCCTTCCAGGGTTGATCGCTACCCTGGACCTTTGAGTCCAAACCAAACACAGCCTAGTCTAACTGCTAACCCCCACAGGACAAGAATTAGGCCATGGATTACTACGCTGCCTAATACTGACACCAAGAACAAGCACACAAGTAGCTCTCATCTTCAGCCAACTCAACATCATAAGTCCAAGAGTCGACCCACACAGGACCAGGGCCAAAGCAAAACCAAGATTTCAACTGTTTTAAACTCTAACCAGTATCAGAATTACAAATCTAGACCCAAGTCTAACTTTCATCCAAATTCTAAAGAGCTCTCTAAGACTCCCAAAGCTAAACATATATCACATTTTGAGCAAATCCATGGTGGCAGACCCAGTCACAGCTTGAAACAGAAGCAGAGGCCTCTGCTTCCACCTAACTCACAACATAGCCCCACAAAAGCAAAGCACTTAGTTATTTCTAGTCGAGAAACCAGCTCAGATTCCCAGTCTACCTCTAAAGCTGCTAGTAATTGTAATGCTGTGGTGAACTCTACATCCAGTTCTTGTTTAAAACCTAGGGCCTTGTCGTGGGAGGCTACAGCACCAACGTCCGTGCATGTTAATCACACAAAAACAACACAGAAGAAACCCCTTACCAAGGAACAGGAGGTGGACAACCGAGGAAATCTCACCCAAATAGAGGGGAGAAAACACGAAAGAAAAGAGGACAGACATAAGGAAAAACAACAAGGAAAACAGGAGAGAAAGGAAGACAGGAGGCTGGCGGAAGAGCAGCTACTGAGACGTCCCTGGATCCAGAGTTCAGCGGAAGAAGAGGAGGAGGAAGAGGAGGAGGAGAGAGTACTAGAGAGGCAGAGGAGGAGAGAGGAGACAGCAAGAGGAGAACATAGGAAGAACAAGGAGCAGCAACACAGACGCGAATGGCAGACAGTCCTGGCCAAAAAGAGACAGCCTCCCAACGCAGAGCGACACCTCCTTCGGGACGACTTACACAACCAGGGGAGGACAAAAAAGGGAGGGAGAAGTGAGGAGGACAGAGAGTTACAGCCAGACTCATCACCTCCCCTGTCACGTTCCACCACTCCTCAGAGACCACCCTCCTCATCCTCTGCCTCTTCAAATTCAGATTCAGAGTCAGATTCTGAATATCAGGCACGGATCACCAAAGTTTCAGCAGACTCCACCTCCCACAAGAGACCTATAAAGAGAAGGCAACAAGCCCCAAGCCGACCTGACGGCAACAAGCCAAAGGCAGTGCACCCCAGAGGGCCCGCCCCCGGTAATCAAAGTGATGGGCAACAGAGTGAGGCAAAGCAAAAACTCTACACCCTAGTCCCATTTGGACGAAGTGACCAGGCAACCGTGCATTCGCAGCGAGGTCTTAGAAATCTGGTGGTTCAAATAGACCTCTGCCTTCTCAAAAGGGTCCCAGACAGCACTACTAATTCTACTAATAAAGCCCCCTCCTCCTCCTGCTCTTCATCGACCAAGGACAAGCAAAGAGAAGCTATGAAACACTCCCATGTACCTGAGGTCGTAACAATAGACAACAAAAGGAAACGCAAGGTAGACAACATGTATTGGTGTTTCTTCTCTGCTGAATGATGTAACTGGACATGTTTTCTGTGCATGAATATGAAGCAGAAAGCATCAGGCAGGTATAGTCTTGTTTTTCAAACCATGCATGTGTGTTTGTGTCCGTCCAGTTAGAGAATGGTGTATCACACAGGGAAAGTAAGAAGAGTCTTCATAATGTGAGTCACCTCTCAGGCCGCTCAGAGTCTGCAGCTCACACAGCAGAGCACAACTTTGTCACTGAGACCACACACAATGGGTATAAAAACACCCCTTTTTCTCATATGCAAATATATACAAGTATGTATTTATATTTCAATTCCAAATTATATGAGTGGGTGTGTGCACTTGCAGGTACTTGGAGGAGTACTTAGACAGCAAGAGGCCATTGTCTCCCCTGTCCCCTTTGGCAGTCAGCCCCGAGCCCACTAAGCCTCCCTCCAAAAGCAAGACTTCAGAGCAGCATCACAACCACAAGAACAGAGACAAGAATAAAGATTCTGCTGTAAAGGTAACACGAAGCATTTACTCTCATAGATTAATCTTAACATTACATACAGTATTTGGGTTTAATAAATCTCTTTTTAACCTGTAAACTCAGCCCAAGATGGAGGTGGAATGCGTTAAAGTGTCAAGGCAGTCACAAATACCTTCCGAGTCCTGGGGCCCTACAGGACACAGGGGTGCTGTGCCAAACCATGAACCGTGAGCAATTATATTTTAGTCTACACAGTGGTCCGCACTGCTTGTTTTTTCTCAGATAATAAGATACTCAGGCTGTACTGCATTTTCTTTATTTTTCTGCATTTTGTTCATCTTCCCAGTCCACATCATGCTGAGTACTACTTACACGAAGCCAAAAGGATGAAGCACCGTGCTGATGCAATGGTGAGTCCTTGAACTTTGATTGAGTAGAAATTGCTCACAGTGAAGCAAAATAAAAATGATGATCACATATTGGAGGCAATGCTTCAACATTTTGGGAAATATAACAATTTCCATTTGTACACAGTATTTCGGTTTGCAGAGAATATGCATATACAATGTATTTACAGTATACTTTATACAATGGGTCTTGCTCTTGCGCAATCAGTATATAATTATCATATCTCGCCAGCTAGCAGGCCAGTTTCTTGATGGGGACCAGCCCCATTTGTAATCTTAGCTCTCTGTACGTTATTCCAGGTGGACAAGCTGGGGAAGGCTGTTAATTATGTTGATGCTGCTCTCTCCTTCATGGAATGTGGGAAAGCAATGGAGGAAGGGCCACTTGAGTCTAAATCTCCTTATACCATGTACTCAGAGACAGTGGAGCTCATAAGGTGAGCCACACGTTCGTGCAAAAACAGATACAAATCATTTGGATTTGAAAAATAACTCACGGACACATACATATATGTATAAACTGCAGCTCCATTGTTAACAGTCCTGTGTCTTAAGGTACGCAATGAGGCTGAAGGGCCACTCTGGCCCTGGGGCGAGACAGGAAGACAAACAGCTGGCAGTGCTTTGGTACGTATGTCAAGTCCTCTGTTTACGCCACATCTATCATCACACTAGAGGATCTGCATTTTGAGTATGACTTGTGGTCCATCTGAGTCTCTTTGAATTGCGCGTGTGTGTCCACAGTTTCCGATGCCTTGCCCTACTTTACTGGCAGATGTTTCGTTTAAAGAAGGACCATGCATTGAAATACTCCAAAGTGCTGCTGGACTATTTTAAGGTATGTCTAAAAAAGGTCTACATGCAGACATTTACATAGATTTACAGGCTGTGTGTGTGGTACAATATAAACATCTGGATTTGATAAATTTTCGGGTTGTTTATGCTGTCATTACAGAGTTCTCCTAAAGTGCCTACTACACCACCTGGTTGGAATGATTCTGGGAAGTAGGTGGATAATAACTTGGTATTATTTATTTGTTTCATTCGTTCCGGCCACTGAAACTATTTAACACTATCATTCTGTTGTACATGTACTTTCACTCTTAGGGGTACCGGAGGACCCCCATCTTCACTCTCACCCAATGCTAAATACGTTGGACGGGGTTCACATGGGGGAAGCACCTCCCCCTCGCTCATAAGCATTCCCCAACGCATCCACCAGATGGCAGCAAATCACCTGAACATTACCAATAGTGTCCTTTACAGTTATGAGTACTGGGAGGTTGCAGACAACCTTGCAAATGAGAACAAGGGTACTTATAATGGAAATGCTATTCTTAACAGATTTTCATGACAATCCCAAAATGTGCATATCTTGTTTTCGATTTTTTCAGAGCAGTGTTTTTCTCTCATTACAGAATTCTTCAACTACTTGAATACTTTGTCTGGACCATTGACCCTTCATAGTAGCATTACTCACGCAGTCCAGTACACCAGACAGGCTCTTCAGTGGATACGCATTAGTGCCAAACTTAACTAAGAAGAAGAGGATTTACCTCAACCTGCTCACTGGCTCTCTGGGCTTCATAAGAACCAAAACTCTGGATCTCTGCTCATCTAGTAGGACAGCACTGATGCCTGTTCTGCTGAGTAAAATGGAGTTTGATAAAATCCCATGGAGCCTGACATTTGTCATCCTCATAGGATGTTTAGGTGCTTGAAATCTAGGCTATATTATGTGCAAAGCCTTCTGAAGGAGCAAACTTTAACCTTCTCACGAATTAACTCTGCAACCTCTTCCTTATTGGAATAATATGAAAAGTTGTGTGCACTGTGGATGACTGACGTTTCTAATCATTTGCCAAATGTCCTTCGGACCTCGAAGAAGTCATATACAGTAGCATGTGCACATTCACGTGCAAAGCCTTGCTGATGCTTTGGAATTAACCATTATCCACTGGCCTGTTTCTCTAGGGCCAAAAGAGGAATAGGTGCTACTGCCTAAGAGACCCACCAAACATTAACTACATGCTCCAAACTTGTCTGCATCTTTTACTGATGGTTTCCGTGACTCTTGCTTTTAAAATCTTTAAAATATTTTTTAAAATATTTTTTTCGGTGTGTTTTTACTGTGCAATATTTGATGGATCATCTGTTTTTAGAAGAAATGAAAAAATACAAGATGTGAGTCTAGTTGCCAACATTCAAGGTTGCAGAATGTATTTTTGTCCCTTTTTTGAACGTGGGATTATTGAATTTCATGAAAAAAGCCATCCAGACTTCTTTGGTTTACTTTCTTGGGTCTAGTTCACAAACATACCTTCTTTAATGGAAGCTCCTGTGAGTCATTCCAGGCAGCACAGACTTGTGGGCTTGTGATAAAAGACAAGGCGTATATACAACATGAGTGACACAGGTAACATAGCACTCATTATGTTTTAACTGCAGTGGAAGGATTAGACAGTCATGCATGAGTCAAAAAAATTCTTCAAAACATTATTTTCTGAAACTCAAAAATCAAGTGGATGGTGGTAAGAAAGCTAAAGGGTTGGCTTCATAATTGTCATGTTTCAAATCATCCATACATTCATCCCATCCCATATACCCACTTATTATTCCTATTTAGGGTTATGGGGATCTGCTGGCTGGAGAAAATTCTCAGAGTTCTCAATGATTATATTTTATTAGATTTAGTTAGGTGTTTCTTGATATAACTGACATACAAAACACAGACAGACGCACTACAGCATAAATGACTGTATGTGAATCAGACTCATTAGTCAGTACAGTTGTTCAGATACGTGTCACACATACACACACATGCACACATCACTCCCTCTGACTCTCCATCACTGCAACTACAAATGCTTCCTGCTGCATCAACACAGAAGTCGCACATGAAACTTCAGCATCTGATGTCTGGTGCCATAGCAACAGAGAACAACCAATAAGGGTGCACCTCGGGACAAGACAAGCCTTGGGTCAATATCATCCTAGTTTCTTTGATTTTGTGAAAGGAGGCAAACTAATGCAATAACAGACTAGACTTTTTTTAATCTCCTTGGATTATTGTCTACTGTCCTTTGGTTGTTAAATAGAAGCAGTCAGGTCGACCAAATCAATCAATTTTTGTCCCTGTCTGCTTTGATCTACCTCAAAAAGCAGATGAATCAAGTGTCAAATTAGTCTAAATTGTGTCGGGTTAGCCACAAGAAACAGGAGATTTTGAATGGAGGTTACAGGCTACCATTTTTTTTATTCTCAGGGTCGGTATCCATTTGACCTCATTTCACTGCATGATAATAAAATCCATTCATCGGAGCTGCTGAGCAGCGTGGAAATGCGCTGCAGCCCTGCCACTGCCTTCACATGTGCTCTTTTAGTCATTGTTTGATCGTGTTATTGTCACAGCGTGAGGTTGGCGGAGCGGATCACGTCCACAGCTGGCTCGCTCGCGCTGCACGTGCCTCTGCGTCACGGCCATTAGCCGCGTGCGCGCGCGCCGGGCCGTCTGAGGACGTCTGCGCTCGGGGCCAGACAACACACACACACACACACACACCGGACAAACACACGCAGAAAATACTAGACAGCTCTTCGTCGACGGCCTAAGCAGACACATCAAACCTCTGCACAAATCCCAACCCGCTGATTCAGGCCCCTGAGACATTTTCTCAAAGGTGAAGTCTGCCAGGAAACACAGCACCAGTTTCACACCAGCGGGCCCCTTGGTCGCGTCTAACCCGGTGTGAAAGTATCAGAGTGGGTGGTTCAAAACTGCACAGACCGTCCGGGAGATACGACACAGTCAAACCAGATGACATGTGCTCGACTGCCCGCATAGTGGCAGCACTACAACACAACTTCCAGCCGAAAACAAGAAACCGGGGATGAGCTGGATCAAGCTAACTAAAGAAAGCGGAAGTTGAGCGTATTTTGCTTTACAGGCCAAAGTTATAGCTTATAGATATTTTTGTTCATTTCTGTTAAAACCAATATTAAATTATATTTCAAATACAAGACCATAACACTGTAAATATGGAACAGTAAAGTATGAAGAAGTTTTCCCTATTATCTGGAAACAGTATTTAACAACATAATAATTGTTAATAGTATCAATTAGGATGGTGACAGCGTGATAATAATAATAATAATGACTGAAAATTTTCCCAAAAACAGATTAGATTATCTGACAAACCTCTGAAATCTTTCCAGAAAAATGTATGGTCTGCTAATGATTGGCTTTCTCTTCACTATTTTCTGACCATATATACACTATACAATCACTATGCAATTAAAAATAATAAGCCCAGCTGTGTGTTAATTGACGAAAGAAATTTAATTTTAATCAATTTGATACACCAACAACAACAATGACAATAATAATAATAATTTTATAACAACCAACACAAAACTAAAACAATATTTTGTCATATCTCTTTAAGAGATAGTATTGTACTTTAGTGATGCGAATTGTTGACAAAGTAGTGGTTAACCAAATTATGTAGACTCAGAAATGTCAACCTGGTGCTATTGGGTCTGTTGGAGATCATCACCATGTCTAATCAACACACCCCTACACCTCTACGAAATCCTCACCCTTTCCTCCAATATTTTATTTTGAAATTTGTATCCGGAACTACCATGTTCCGCGGCGCTCCCTTCACAGTCTCCGAGCGAAGGGAAAGCAAAGCCATCAGGCGGCAGAAATGGAGAGCAGAAGGACTGGGAGGGTGAGCGAAAACGCTGAAGAGACATGGCGTGGCAGCATGACAAACTAAAGGGATTTCAGTTCACCTAGAGGAGTTCTCTGGAGCGGGTCAAGGCTGAGGAGTCGAGCCAGCTGTCGGGAGGATTTTCATCTCGGTTTTCATTGGTGTCGTTTAACCAGTGAACACACAATCTCTGTGCTGGGCAGTATCTGCAGAGAGAAGTCTGTAGCTAACAACCCAGTCTGACAGGATAAAAGGTAAAGCAAGTGACTTCTTTTAGCGCACGATCACCCAGCACCGTTGTTTGTTTACAACCTTGATAGCACCGAGCAGAAGTTACATAGTCATGTACCTTATCCATTGTTTGGGCGCTAATTGTGCCTGGGAGGTTGGTGAGTGCAACACACTTCTGCCCGCATTTTTGCGTGCTTGAACTGAGATAATGTTAACGTTACTGTCGTGTCGTGGCGCAGCGACAGACGTGATTAACTCACATTAGCGTCGCTTTGAGTAGCTAGTTAGCTGTTGGGCTAACGTTAGCATGAGATATGTGACAAAGTGCCACATGGGGCTCTGTTGTAAAGCTGGTACCTGTCAGTGGGAAAGACCTGTCCGGGCATGCCCTTGGACTTAAATGTTTCCCCCCTCCAGGACATAGAACTAATATCATAACGTGTTGATTTGAGACTTAGTAAGATAAAGTCATACGTGTTGGTTGTGAGCAGGGTCGCCACGACACGACAAACATCACAGGAATTGTCCAAATGTTACAATGCAAACCCGTATCCTTTTTTACTAAGTTTGTAATTTAAAAGAAAATACCTTTATCTGATTAGTGTTGTCAACCAGTCAGTCATTTCAGTGTGCAGAAACCCGTGTTGAGCACCTCTGTATATTCCACTCTATAATTAAATTAGTAAATAGCCTCAGTCTTGTGTTTGAGTCCAGCCTTGACTTGTATGACTCAGTGTTGCTCAACAGCTTCTCTTGTGGTTTCAGGTAGCTCAGTATGAGTCGAGATGGGTGGTCAAAGAAGAGAGCCAATGCCAGTGATGACAATGGTTGGGCTGAAGTGGTGAGTATAGATAACCCCAGTATGTCCCCCAGTGCAGGGACACATTTGACGACAGATCACTGTAGAGTGATTAAAAAGAGGTAGATTGGGTTAAACAGAGTTTCCATAATTTATACATGGTGAACTGTACTGCAAACTGGAAGTGGATGGTACTGCTCTCCTTACTCTGAACTCTGTCAGTGCCCTAACATGGTGAAGTTTAAGTTGTGCTGCACCACACAACACATTGTTTAAATGCCATATAATTGTTAGGTTCTGATAGTCTGTAAAAGAAAATGCATATAGGAACTCAGGTTTTTAAACTATCAATTAAAACATAAAAGCAGGTATAACAATGTATAATATGAAATCTTTACTTTATACATGTTAATAAACAGTGGTGTTTGGTGCCTGTGTGTGTGTGTATAAATACTGTAATACAGAGTAAGAGAAATTGTTCTGATATTGGTGCCAGCATGTCAAAACCTTATAAAAGGATCATGTGACCACCTGTCAGCGTGGATGTTATGTAAACCACAGAAATATTAGCATACAAACCAGGAATATATGTTATATACTGTGAGTAATCTAAATATTGCATGACTAACCTTCTCTTGCTGTTGCCTGTCATGTGTGCAGGGTGGCTACATGGCAGCTAAAGTCTCCAAACTGGATGAGCAGTTTAGACTTGCTGCCCCCAGAGAAAAACAGAAGGAAGGCACCTGGTCCAACATCTTCAGTGGAGTGGCTATTTATGTCAATGGATACACAGGTAGTGTAATGCTACATCCATGTTTGTACATATCTTTTAAATAAGAAAATTGAACAGTGCTTCTTGCAGCCTGTGTGTCTTGCTTTTTTGTAAGCTGGCCTTATCATTTTCTTATCTTTTTTTTTTTTGTCTTACTCTTTGTGAGTAGAACCAAGTGCAGATGAGCTACGCAGACTGATGATGCTGCATGGTGGCCAGTTCCATGTTTACTACTCTCGCTCCAAAACCACCCACATCATTGCCAATAACTTGCCCAACAGCAAAATTCAGGAACTCAAAGGGGAAAAGGTCATCAGGCCTGAGTGGATCACAGACAGGTATGTACAGTGGGAGTCAATTATTGGTACATGTTATGGGTACAAGCCTTTATATTGTTCAATATTAGCTTGAGATCTGTGTTCTCATTTGTCTAAAACAGTATCAAGGCTGGGTGTCTCCTGCCTTACCTACAGTACCAACTGTATGCAAAACACAAAGGACCACTCTTCCCTGTCATCAGTCGGCACCAGACCTCAGAGACTGCAGGGCCAAGCCGTGGGCCACTGCAGGCGAGTGTCCATCAAAAGATTAATCTGCCACTGTGTAACGTTCAGCACTCACTTCCCAATGATGAGCAGTCTTCATCCAGTTACCAGAATAATGCCAACCCTAACCCCAGCCACAATAAAATTTACCAAGGCAACACACAACCTCAGCCCATCCAGCATGGCTGTGCAGCTCGCTTCAGTAACCAGCCAAGTCACTTAGCATCCAGTAACCTCAATATGGCTCCCAAACACAGAAGCCCTTTACACACCCACATAGTGATTGATCCAAACTCCACAAAACCCCCAGACTCTGCTCTTCAAACACCTCATTCTAATTTCCAGCATCAGAGAGCTGGCCAACCACAACCTCAGACCGACTCCTCTTGCAATACCCACCAGAGTGACTGCAAGGAAGTGGAATTTAAATTGTGAGTATGTGACATTAAGAGAGAAGGAGAGTTTTTGTTTCTTTTATAATAGAGATACTTATCCCAAATAATTTCTCAGTAAATTTACATACTAACAAGTCCTCTCTTTCTCACAGAAATGGATTATTACAGACCTCATTGGATGTGATGAGCCATTCAAAAATGACTAAAGTTCGAGAGTGTGGCAGAAAAGATCCTTTCCTGCAGGTGGTGAAGGAAGCACCCCTGACCAATGGACACACTCACCTTGTTAATGGTGCCTTAAAGCCAGAGGACCTGTCTTCTATTACAGATGAGCGCTGTGTTGACAAGGAACTGTCTGAATGCAAACTTAAGAGCTCAGAGGCAAAGCCTATTAGTCCTCCAGTGCAGTTTCAGACCAAACCTGATCCGTATGAGTTTCCACACAGTCCTCCAAAGCAACCCCATCAAGCAGCCATTGGGCAAAAATCTAAACCTGCTCCACCATCCTACCAAGACGCTTTAAAAGCTCCCGAAACACACCTGCTCCCAAAACAGCTTCAGCCATCACTTCAGGTTGACTCAATTCCTGAAAAGTCTTCTCATTCCGCTGCATCACGTTCTTTTCTGCATTCTCCAATTCGACTGAATGGAAGTTACCACAATGCCTTTTCATCTGATTCTGCCTCATTCAACACAGCCAACATAACAGCTGATCCTGATCCTTCCACCGACAAATCAGCTTCATCATTATCATCATCTAAGTCTTCAGCACAGCTGCTGGCACAGACAGGTGATATGATCTCTGAGTACTACTCTCACTCACGTTTACACCAGATCTCCACATGGAGGACCGGCTTTTCGGAATATGTCAATGAACTGCATAGCAAACGAAAAGCAGCAGGGGGTTTCTGCTTTCCTGGGAAAGATCGACTGAGGAAATGTGTTGCCCAGCGCTCCACAGACAGGAAAGGTAAGAAAGAAAGGGTCACTTTTTGCATGTAAAAGCAGCTTTTTGTTGTTTTCTTAAGACACAGTCTATTATGATGTCATATTGGTATTAGAGGTAACCATCACTTAACAATTCCTCTTGTTCTACTATGAGCTGACAATGAAAGCAACATGTAAAAAAAATGTTGGGAAACCAGCACTTCTAAGTGGTCTTCCTGTCATCTCAGTTATTTACAGTATCAGCGTCCCTGCTAATTGATGCTCAATGCACCCGTGTAAAGCCCATTCTTTCATACTGAATTTCTTGGGATATGTGTTGAATCACAAGATGTCATATTCATATTTGTTGTGATTTGGAAAACTTCACTGATGTTCTGTGACTTTATGTGTCAGGTACAAGTGTTAAATCTTGTATACTTCACGTGGACATGGACTGTTTCTTTGTGTCTGTGGGAATCCGAAATAGACCAGACCTCAAAGGTAAGCCAGTTGAACATGTTCTTATGCGACACAGTCAACTACTGCATACTATAGAGCAGTCCCGTACATCCAGTAGCTGCTCTGGGTACAGTTTGTGGTTTTCATGCAGGGAAGCCTGTAGCTGTGACCAGTAACCGTGGACAGGGCAGAGTCCCCCTGAGACCTGGGGCCAATCCTCAGGCAGAGCAGCAGTATTACCAGAGGAAGCAAACTCACCCTCAACCTGGTGAGTCATACCCAGCCTGTTTGTCCCGCAGAGATCTGACCTTAATTGTTACATAGCTGGTTCAATGTATTTTCCTGTGCATGTTGTACTTTATTGTGACATGCTTGACTAAACGTACCCTTGTTTGGCCTTTCAGAGTTGAACAATGAGGATCTACACCAAACTCCTTCACAAGAGAGTCCTGACTCCCATGCCAAGGTAGCGGATCAGGATGCTGCTCTCTCGATGGCAGAGATTGCATCCTGCAGTTATGAGGCCAGGTAACATATAATATATCCAGTGATTTTAAACAGCACAAATATGTCTATTTTATACTTACCCAACTGTTACTATACTGGTTGTCTCACAGACAGGCGGGTGTAAGGAATGGGATGTTTTTTGGCAAAGCAAAACAGTTGTGCCCCTCGCTGCAGTCTGTCCCTTATGATTTTGAAGCTTATAAAGAAGTGGCCCTCACCATGTATGAGATTCTAGCTGGGTAAGACAAACTCCCTGGCCTATTTTTCTCCTTATTTCTCCTTCTCCTTATATTTCCTTGTTCACCTACAAAATTACCTAAAGCACATCTTCTTGCTTATTGTTCTTTGAAGTTATACCCATGACATTGAGGCTCTGAGCTGTGATGAAGTGTTGATAGATGGCTCGGCTCTGATAGCTGAATTAGGCATCAACCCAGAAGATCTTGCCAAAACGACCAGAGCAGACATCAAGGAGAAAACAGGATGCTGTGCTTCAGTGGGAATGGGTGGGTTAATGTGTCTTACACTAGAAAATAGATCATAGCAGTCTTCGTATTTTACAAATTCAAACTGACTGCTCATCTGTTCAGGGTCCAACATTCTCTTGGCTCGGCTGGCGACCCGAAAAGCCAAGCCAGACGGGCAGTACTTCCTAAAATCTGAAGAAGTAGATGATTTTATCAGGGACCTGCCAGTGACCAGCTTACCGGGTACATATACAGCACCACCTGCTGATCTTGACCAACAGTCTCCTTTTTTTATGCTTTTTGTGTGATAAAAATTTGACTAAATGATTCATTGCTTTTATTCTAGGTGTTGGGCCTGTTATGAGCAGAAAGTTGGCTGCTATGGGTGTGAGATCATGTGGGGACCTCCAGCAGGTGTCTCTGTCTCAGCTGCAGAAGAAGTTTGGACCACGGACGGGACAAACCCTATTCCGTTTCTGCAGAGGGCTAGATGATCGGCCCGTCCGCTACGAGAAGGAAAGGAAATCTGTCTCGGCTGGGATGAACTACAACATTCGTTTTGCAGGGGTTAGAACGTCTGTCCTTTGCCAACTTGTCATTGTAGTATTCTCTGCATTTCCCACCTGTCTCTCTCTAACTTTCTTTCCCCCTCACCCCCCACCCCAACTTCTGTGATCAGATTGATGAGGCAGAGTGTTTCCTGACTAACTTGTCCATGGAGGTGCAAAGACGCTTACGGGAAGCAGGGGTGCGAGGTCGAAGAGTAACTCTTAAGGTCATGGTTCGCAAGGTTGGAGCTCCACTAGAACCGGCTAAATATGGAGGTCATGGTATCTGTGATAACCTAGCCAAGTAAGAGGTTTTCTTCTCCGTATGTCAGCAGTGACAGATAAGGTCTTCATTCAATGCTTATCCATATAATTGTCTTGCTGTAAACTCTTTTTCATCTGTTTGCTGCTCAGGACTGTGATGCTCGCTCAATGCACTGACAGTGGTCAGCTGATAGCCGCTGCAGTCATCAAGCTGCTCCATGCCATGAAGTTGCAGGTTCAGGACTTGAGAGGAGTTGGCATCCTGGTCCAACTTCTTGAGGGACATCACTCTGTCCCCCAGGACTCCACAGGTTCCCGAACACGCTCCATAAAAGAGATGTTACTTGGCCAGGCATGTAATGCTCAGTCCTACAACAGAGGTTTGTATGAAGTTTTTGTGTTTCAATGTATATTTTTGTTGTTATCTATAAAATCATCTGAATTCAAAATCAATGTTACAGATGGTGCAGACAACAGCACAAATCAAGAAAAGACTTCCTCAGCGTCAGCCCCATCATCTGGCTCTCCTCCACATCCTCTGTCATCTCCCGAGCCAGTCCCAGGGACGAGCACAGACCAGCAGACATGCAGACAAACCCCAAAACATTCTCGAACACGTCTCAACCTTAGTATTGAAGTCCCCTCCCCTTCACAGGTGGGAATTTGAAAGATATTTTAGGTTAGTGAAACCAGCACTGTACAATAAGGGCTTTGGAAACAAACTGTGTTTCTTTATGATATTCAAGGTGGATCATTCTGTGTTGGAGGCCCTGCCTGCAGAGCTGAGGGAACAAGTGGAGCAGTCGTGGACTAATCGAGATGGGAGACCAAATAACCGTCGTTCACCTAGTCCACAGCCCTCTGTACCTCTTCCACAGCCTCCTTCTCCGAAGTCACGTCCAACTTCCCCTCCTCGTCCCCCTGCCTCTGGACCTGCGCTATACACTCCACCTGTAGGAACGTTGGTCCTTCAGATTCCAAACCAGGCAGACAGTCCAGGAATTGTACTAGAACTCCCTAACTTATCACAGGTAAGGAATGCAATGGTCATTTTACAGCATTAAGAGCAGGGAAGAACAAATATACTTTTATCACTATATATTTCTTCAACAGAATCTTTAACACATATTGAAAATAATTAGTTACACAACTGGGCGATAGCTGCAAATATATATTGTATATTAAAAGGCTCTTTTCAGTTGATTTTCAGTCTCTCGGCTTACTGACCACAGGTTGATCCAGACGTATTTGCTGCCCTTCCCAAAGAGCTCCAGGAGGAACTGAAGTCTGCCTACAATCGCGCAACAGCTGCCCAGCCTCAGGCAAAAATATGTAAGTCACCAAATGAATTTAGTTGTAAAGAAATGCCTTTTGGTTTCTCTACTATTATCAGCACACCTGTTTTCTCCACAATTATTTTTGTCCTTATTTGTTTTTCTTTAGTTGAGCAGAAGAATGCACTTTTGCAGCTTAAACAGTCGGGAGTTGGAATTGGACGGGTGAAGCGGCGCTACAAGAGAAAAAATTTAGTGAGTCCTGTTAAAAAAGGACAGTCCCCACTAAAGAGACATCAGACATCAAACAGCCCAGCCAAAAATCTGCTGCCTCTTAAAAAATCACAGGAACCTGTAAACACAGTAAAGGTGAGTCTATGAACTGTTTATAAAGTAGAACTTTTTTATTTGTATAGTGGCAGTATGCAAAGATTGGCCAGTTTATGGATATTTGGAAGTTTGCTTTTCTCTCCAGCTCACATCTTTATTACCTTCCCAGACTGAAAATGGACCGTCCACATCCTCCACAAAACAGGATATCCCAGAGTGTAAATTCATTCCTCGCCCTCCTCCATCGTTGGCTGGGGCCTGTGATCTGACAGACATTAAAACACTACTGCGGGAATGGGTCACCACGATAACAGGTATACTCATATGCAGGCATATGTAGTTGCATATGTTTGTGAAGTTTCAGAAATTTTTTTTTATTATTAAATAAAATTCTTACTTTTTCTTAGAACCTATGGAGGAGGACATCCTGCAGGTGGTGAAATACTGCACTGATCTGATTGAGGACAAAGATCTGGAGAAATTGGATTTGATCATAAAATATATGAAAAGGCAAGTACCTTATTGCTTAGAATGGCTACGCACCAGGCAATTTTATGCCCGATTTTGGGACGATTTGATCACAAGTTTCTGTAAAACCATTACTACTAATGGCAGATATATGGAGTCGCCGTGTGGCCAGTTCTTGTAGTGAGTGCATTTTGAGGTTTATAGTGCTCAAAATCTGTTGAAATTGTCCTTATATTTGTGGTCTCCAGTATTTTTAAAATCGGTTAAGATTTGAAAATTGTCTAATCTGTAGTCAGCCTTGGTCTCCTCCATTTCTTCACCACCCACTTTTCTTTGATTGTTTTTATTTATTCCTTTTATTATATATCGATCTTTTCTCTGCAGGCTCATGCAGCAGTCAGTGGAGTCTGTTTGGAGTATGGCTTTTGACTTCATCCTAGACAATGTGCAGGTGGTTGTGCAGCAGGCTTATGGTAGCACCCTGAAGATAGCATGAAGAATGAAGAATACTGTTTTCACTGTTACAATTACCACATTATATATGACTAATTTTAAGGGTTCATTGCAATACAAATTATGACACCTACATAATGATTTTCCTCCTCCTCAACTGTGACACGACTGCAGCTTCTTCTCAGTGGCTTCATGACACACACACAGTAAGAGAAAGTGTTACAAGAGCCATGACAGTATTTGAGTATGTACAGTACGTGATTTCTGTTCTTGCTCTTTCAGTGACAAGTAACAATAAACTGAAAGGCAAGAAATGTGCTTAGAATCTCCTCATCAGAACACTCAACAGTGATAATTGTAGCAGTTTTTTTGAAAATTCAGCAGTTTTCATAAGGAGAATCCCAAGAGTCATTTTCTATATGTATGTTAAATTTTCTAAAAAAATTTTTACTGTCAGTACTACAAAGAGAACTCTTTCTTATAAATCCAGACCTTGTAAGATTTTAAGTGTCCCATTGCCTAGTGAGTATTTTCCATCTGACAACAATTGACTTCCCGTTTGTCGAAAGAAAGCATAATCATCATGTTTGAACAGTCTTTGGGGGTTTTTAAATTGGTTCGCTTTCCTCACACATCAGACCTATAAGAATCTCATAAATGATAGGAATAAAATAGATCTTTCATTAATGTTGTGTTGGTGCTCCCTGCCACTTTACTGACCAGTAAAATATTTACTACTGCTCTGTCACAAGAAAAGCAGACAAAATATATCCTGTTATAAACAGTAGTGTGTTTTGTCTCCTGCAAAGAAGTGCCAAACCCTATTGTTATACTATGTAAATAATGTTTCTAAAGATCCTTGTTAAAAGTTTTAAAAGAAAAGGTGTATGTTGAGGGCTTACCTCTTGTATTGTTTACATGTAGTGACTCTTAGTAACAGTCTTTAAATTGTAACTCTTCACACTCTTTCATTGTTTGTACGTATTCCAACATGGAAATTAGAAGCTGGCCAAAGCACTTCATATGAGGTTGACCGTTGATTCTCAGTAGCACTCTGACTTGGGAAGATGTTGACAGGGGTTATGGCAATCAATAAGTAGCCTATGCATTTCTTTGTTTTCAGATAAGTGAGATGTCCCTCCAAGATAATGTAATATTTCGTACAGCCTTTATATATGGAGTAAAGTGTGTTTCCATTGGTTTCATAAATGTGAATATTGGAATGAGACTGGATTTGCATAGGAGCAGGTGATCTGATTTTTAACTCTGTAACCCATGTTGTGTATCCCACACACTGGCAACATTTGTATGGCTTGTGATTACAGCATTGCTGCGGCGTGTGATTAGAAGTATCTGGCAGATGCAGCTGGCTGGCTTGCTTGTAATCTCACCATGCAAAACTTTATCCATGTGGTTGACGGGTTTGTTCAAAACAATATCCCTATATGCAAACCAAATCAGTCAGACATTTTTTAAATTGTTGAAATGAATGTAATTCATAATGTGCAAGTCTACACTCAATTTCAAGATATTGCTTCTCTTCACCTGTCATATCTGTCCTGAAGGGAATGGCCAGGAGCAAAAATTGGCCAGTCTTGTTTTCTCTAAACTGGCTTGTGCCTGAAGACCTGAAGCTGTGAACTTGTTTGTAAGTTTTATAAATCTTGGTAATAAACTGTTAACTCTGTATTTGTTTGTTTTTCATTTTATTTGCTAGTCAAGTTCTAACCTGACTTGTAGTAGCACATTCAGTACATCTGAAAATCTGAAATCTGAAAATGATCTTTGAGGGGAGAAACTGCACTGTTTTTTTCACTGCATGTTAGTTGTAGGCATTTTACTAATTTGAGATAACGATATCTGACTTCGAAAGATTAAGGTTTATTTCCATCTAGACTGTGGCTCTAATATCATTAGCAAGTAGCATTTATTTATTTATTTTGGTGTGACTTCATACACAGAGACCAGGACTGTGTAGGGACCAGACCATCTGTTGTAGTAAACACCAGTTTTCAGGAGTTTTCAGTAGTGTGATAATCAGCACAAGTCAAATATATATATTTTATATATATATATATATATATATATATATATATATATCTTATATTCGTGTGTGTATATATATTCATATTGTGTTTCGTATTGTGTTTGCACTGTGCTTGGAACAAATGTTGAACATTCCTCTTCTCTTTACTTGATTACCCGGATGTAGTTTGTGCGACGTCAGGACTCGCCGTGACGTCACACCCGCGGCAACCGTTTGCATTTCGCGCACGGAGTCAACATCTGCAGCTCAGCAGGTAGTTAATCATGTGGTCTTACGTCTTTTTCTGACACTGTACCGCTGTGTTACTACAGCACACGTTGATTATTTATTGGAATGTATTTTAATGTGGGGACGTTAGTGTTTATCAAAGTCGCAATGCTAATGTTAGCTAGCTAGCTTAGCATGCTAATGTAAGTGTTGTCTAGATTTTTCCTTGGTGGCCAAAATGACAGCATGGATGATGAGTCATTTCTTGAAGTAGTTGTTATCAATTCGTAGCACAGAAAGTGAAACGATAAACAACAAATAAAAAGGTCGATTATCGCAGCCAGGCTGACGCTAGCTGGTTAGCGGCGCAGTAACAAGGTGTGCCCAGTCCTTGCTGTGGCTTTGTCTCCAGGCTGCCTCTCAGCTTTCAGGAGATCGTTTTCCTCGGCCCTTACTTGCACACTTGTCTGGCTATTGGTGACCATGCACTGACTACAGATGCATATACATACTGCAGATATACCTGCCCCGCAATAAATTCTGACCTTACATTCATAAACGCTGCAGTGTTTGTGTCCTAGAGATGCGTTAACACTATAAACACTATCTACACCGTCCAGTTTCACAAACGTCAGTATGGTAGAGAAAATTAGCACGTTTTCACAACTTAAAACTAATGTTTGACGTTTTATTTGTTATTAAACGGCTCCTGATTTATTTTCTTGTGTTCATCTAATCAATTATTGATTAATCGTGTCAGTTTACATTGTGGCACCATTTATAGTTATCACTTAATCACAGCTTTATATACAGAGCACTGGCTTTTACAATTGTGATTATTCTTGGTGTGTCTCAGCTGACGTTACCTTCTCTTTATCTTTCCAGGTTCACGGGGAGTTTTAAGCTAAACAGGCAGTCATGGCTAATCAATCAATGGATATCATAGCCAAAGTTTTGGAGCAGTCAGCCAAGCTGGTGGAGGAGCAGGTGGATGCACAGCTGAGCAAACTGAATGAAATGGATGAAGATGATTTCGAGAGACTGAAGGAGAGACGATTAGAGGCGCTTAAAAAAACCCAGAAACAGAAACAGGTAGGTGGGATGTTTTATACTCATTGGTTGATAGAGTGAAATGTTCCGAAAGCAGATTCAGGTGTTTGCACCACCTATTGGATGCACTTGCAGCAACATGTCTCAACATCAACACCCACTGCAAAAATAGGTAATATATCTATAACAGTGCTTAACCAGTGTGTATGTTTAAGTCTGGTAGGAAGTTTGTCTGTCCTCTTTCCTGGAGATGTTCTGTCAATACATGCAACCAGATTTTCACTCCTCTTACCTTATTTGACTGGTCATTCTGTATTCTTGTTTGATAACCTAAAGTCAGAAATGGTCACAGATCTATACCCTTTTCTTGAGCTCTTCTGAAAATCAGTGTGTTACTTGAGGTCTGTTGTTTTGTTACTTCACTGCATCTTAATTGTGTCTTTTGAAGGAGTGGTTGTCTAAAGGCCATGGAGAGTACAGAGAAATCCCAAGTGAGAAAGATTTTTTCAGTGAGGTTAAGGAGAGCAAGAATGTTGTCTGCCACTTCTACAGAAATTCCACCTTCAGGTAAGTCAATAAGTGTTTTAATATTAAGAGTGACATAGACAAAAGGGTTAGTCAGGTGCATTGACAGAACGTTAACCTGCATCAATACTAATTGATTTATCCTTTTAGCCATTTATCAAGAAAAAATGGTAAACATTTTTTTTCCCACCTCACATTAAAAACATGTTTTTTTTTTATCACATCAAGCACTGGAAAGAAGTGGCATTGTCACCATTTTTGTATATTTAGTATGAAAATAAGTCTGCAGCCCCAGTTTAATCAGCATATCTTCTTAAGGAGTCCATGTAGCCCTTTACTGGCTATTATTGCACTACTTCAACTTGTTAATAAGGTGATGTTTTCTGTGGTGTTACATCTTTTCTACTAGTTTCTTTGTTTCTGAATGTTAGTAGTTAGCATTCGCTGTCATCAGGATGCTGAACTTGTCACTCTTTCCCCTACATGTAGATGTAAGATCCTAGACAAACACTTGGCCATCTTGGCGAAGAAGCATGTTGAGACCAAATTCATCAAACTAAATGCAGAAAAGGCCCCATTTCTGACAGAGAGGCTGCGGATCAAGGTTATTCCTACACTGGCTTTGGTGATAGATGGAAAAACAAAGGACTATCTGGTTGGATTCACTGATCTGGGAAACACAGACGAGTTTCCCACAGAGATGCTTGAATGGAGACTTGGCTGTGCAGACATTATTAATTACAGGTAAGAATTGTTCCATCATCTTTTAAAGTATTTATAGCATGTGCTGATTAAAAACGACTGTTATTCCACCCTGATCTTGACACCACCCCTTCTTCCCTGATATAGTGGTAGCTTAATGGAGCCCCCTACGATGACGCAGAAATCGGGCACAAAATTCACAAAAGTAGAGAAGAAAACCATCCGAGGACGAGGTCACGACTCAGATTCTGATTCTGGAGATGACTAAGGAACATTCACAGTCAGCTGGTTTTCTCTCTCAGGGCTACCTCATTTAAAAAAGTCTAGCAGAAGGCCCTCTTTAATTTTCTCTGCCCACCTCTCTGAATTACCTGCAAATTTTCATTTTTTCATTAACTTCGGATTAAATAATTTTATACATTTTGTTTCAGCCTTATTAAATGAATTGTTTATTTGAGTAACTAATGATGTATATGCACTTCAAGAGAGACTACACATCAAATTGTAGGGGATGTTTCACTGAGCCACTGAACCGGTCATTTATTAACTGGCTCTTAGGTTTATAGTATTGCTGTTTGTTTTTCTTTACTGGGTAATTAAATCCCTTAATTTTTTTCTTTAAAATTACAGATAATTCTGACCGTGTTTCCTTGTAACTTGTAATAACTCTGTTAGAACAGAAATCACAATGCATGTTGAGTGCCAACACCATCTTTTTGCATTAGAATACATTTTTACACAGCATTTCATTGTTGCAAAAGCTTTACTTAACCAATACAAACTTAATAAAAAATATAAACGTAATTGGAAATATGTGCTGTTGTGATTTTTATATTGGTTCATCTACAGGCCTTCAAATATTCTGGTTTATACAACCTCTACTCAGATTAATGTTGTATTATGTGAGGTCACTACATTCATCATGAAAATTAGATAATTGTCCTGCTTTATCAGATGCAGTGGGACACTAGAACAAAAACAACCTGCACATACAAAAATAGTGTTTCCCGAATGCGTATTACATACTAACTGTAGGCAGATTATGAGTATGCAGTGTTTACTCTTGAAAAATGACAAAGAAGCAACTATGCAGACTGTCTTCATCTGCTCTGTGACTGCCTGGTCACCTGTTGAAGGTCTACCTGATCTCTCCTGTTAGTCTGGCTCAACAGAGAAGATGAGAAAGAATTTGTCTCACCAAAACAAAAAAAGGTGAAGTAAAGGACACAATATGCATTTCATTTTGAAATGTTTTTATCGTGTTTAATAAAGAATGTGAACCATCACCTTAAATTGTCATGGGAAACAGATAAGAGCTAACAGCATTTATTGACAGACAAACCAAAGCATTGTCCCAGTGGACTAATTGGTACTTTTGAATCACAGGATTTTTCCCATAGTATTTATATACAAACGAATCATCAATTTATTGAGAATAGAGCTAAGATTCAATAGCTTTTGGTTCAACAGGTTGAAGGAGGTGATGGACAATCAGCTCTCCTTTGCTGTTAATGTAGGTATCAGCCATGTCCTCTTCAGCAGGGAGTCCATAGGGAGTCTTTAGTGGCTGGATCCTGAATGAAGTGAGAAGGAGATGAGAGGAGGGCAGGAAATCCTTATAATATTCCTTAAATGATCAGACACATTGCTTTAATAGAGTGTATGTACTGGATAGATAATATCTTACCTCACAAGGTGTTTGACAAATTTCAGCTGGCTGTTGACTGCAGGTGTATTTTTGTGAATTACAGGGACATGTGCCTGCATCCAAGACACAGAACAAAGTCAGTACAGAAAATCTACAAATTAAAATATGATTGCGAAGGTTTTTTGTTGCCTCTGTAGTGCTCAGTTTGAGTGATGCTACTACAGTTAACAATTGAATGGATCCTTCTATAGTGTACCTCTATCTATGATGCAAAGATTTAGGTATACTGTACAATGCTCACTAGGCTGATAATTTTCATGCCCAAATGTTAAGAGGACACTCACTTCTGTGTTGTGTCACTGTCAGAGAAGACGAGGTGTGACGTATTTACTGCTACAACATGTTTGAAAATGCAAGTTTAACCAGTCTTTACTTTCCCTCTTCTGCTCTCAAATTACTTACTTACCTTTTGAAGCCCCAGGTGTTTCACCATCTCTTTCTCCCAGTACGGTCTTCGCATCACACTCTTGACTCGTGTCACTATGTGCAGTTTATGAGGCTGGTCTGGATCACCGCCATATTTTTCATGTTCTTTCGATCTCTCAGCAAACAGCTGCAACGACAAACAGCCTCTGAGCACTGACAACAGAGCAAATGAGCTGAAGTGACATTATCATGAAGCAACATTATCACCATCTGTAAACATCAGATCAGTCTGAGGGGCTGGAGCAAGAACTATTCAGTATTACCCCCACATCTCCTGTGCATTGTTTGTGCAACCTGAACTCTACCCTAAGTAATTTACCAATAAGAACCACGTGATCACACTAGGAGATAAAATTACTGAGGAGATAAATAAACCTGCAGGCTGTTGCATTGACTCCTACCTCTTTTGGGATTCTTGCTTTGGTAAATTTACTCCGTGCTGACACGAACCAGGGGCAGGGTGACAAAACTGTACCTTCAGTCAGGATCTGGAAGGAAACACAATTATGAGATGAAACAAAGGTAAAGGCAAACTGGTATCAATGAATATACCATATTAAATCATCGTGTTGTTGTTACCTTGGCTGATAAAGAGCTCAAACCGCGACACACACCCGACATGTTTCACACACAAACTGCGGACATGCACACCAAGGTTACAGCCCCACGGGCCTTAAAACAGCGTGAGGATCAAAACTAAATACACGTTATGGAAAAACACTAATGTAATTTTTTTTCCATATCACATTCACACAGTTTGTACTATATTATTGCAAAAGTTTAAAAAATAACGGCGACACGGGGTAAATGCGTTTGGCTCTTGGCAATAACGGAAGTGCCGCGTGTTACATTGAAACTACACCGATATGAAAAATGTTCTTTGAACAATGTTCCTCTAAATTTTAACTTGAGATTGTACAATGAAAGGCTACACTGTTTAAAAATCATAAAATTAAACTACAGCTACTTCAATTGTGTCTTTTTTTATTTTTTTTTAATTTGCATCCAGCTAACCGCCACAGACCATTAGGCAGCAGTTTGTTTCACCAGGAGTTATTTTTGTGGCACACTTGTATAAGCATGTTATGAAGGTGATGAGGAAGTGCAGTGGTTTTCCTGTTGTTAAGTAGGGATGAATACTCTGTCGGTTTTCTTCGATATGTTAAAAGTCTAAGGGCGAACAGAATAATGACACAAAATCTCATGTCAGGGATGGAGACGTCTGCCATCTCTGTCCTGAAGCGGGCGGTGGAATTGGACCAGAGCGGTCGCTTCCAGGAGTCTCTGGTCTGCTACCAGGAGGGAATCCAGCTGCTGATGGACGCGCTGAAAGGTCTGTATCTCTCAGTCATACACAGATACAGCAGCTGCAGCAGCAACATGGAGGAATGAAGCATAAGTCTTTTGGTTCCCTCTGTTGTCAGCAGCTGTGAAGGATGAGTCAAAGAGAGGACACTACAGGGAGAAGATAAAGGGCTACATGGACAGAGCAGAGCAAGTCAAAGCTCATGTGAACCAGATGAAAGAAGGTAACTATCACAGGATGGATGACTAGCCCTGCAAAGTGGGCAACTAACCACAGAGAGGACCAGGACTGGGAACCCAACACACTTACCTGCTATCCTGCCCTTTCTCCTATTGTCTGTCTGATTGGTCCAATTATAACAAACTAACATGCAGGATAACATTTCAGTGTGGAAATACTGGTTGATTTTTTTTCTGGTGTTCTGCATAAAATAGATTGAGGGATCATAGGTGTTGGGATTAAATAGGCTTTTTTGTTGTTGTTATAGGCTGTATCACCTCTAATTTCTCTTTCTCTTCTCTTTCTCTATCCTTCTCCTGCCAGATGGGAAGTACCATGAGCAGATCAGAATATCAGAGGACGCTACTGGTTACAGCTACGAGGTTCTGTTCAAACCATACATCAGCAGTGCTCTCACGGAGGTCTGGGTGGAAGACCCATACATACGACACATCCACCAGGTAAAAGGTTCTTTGTTTGCCTTTGTCTGCAGAGTTTGTCTTATTTTATTTGACTTCCCACCAAGGCCAAGTGACCGACTGTCCCAGGGCCCCTGAAACCACTGGGTTAACTATATGGTTGTTAACTTTGTTTAAGGCTATGGGAATGTACATTACAATAGAAACTCACATGATACAAGTCTTAAGGTGGGTCCAAAACCTTAAGATGTTCCAATGAGTTATAGCAAAGAAAAGCAGAAATTCTCACACTGGTAAAACTGCAGCCAGAGCATTTTTTGTGATGTTTTGAATATTCTTGCATGAAGGCTTGTTCGACTACAGCTTTTAATTGGCTTTTAAAAACATTTTTCACAAATTGAATGATCTAAGAAACATTTCAACTCTCAACACACCCCTCACCTTTTCTCCTTGCTACAGTTATACAACTTCCTACGATTCTGTGAGATGCTGCTAAAAGCATCCTGCAATGTGCAAAGGATCCATCTCCTCACTTCACAGGATGAAGTAGGTTATTCAGCTAATGAGGTCACACTATGTAATTAATGCGCAGCAGCCATAGCAGCCACGCCTGTTCAGGCTATTCTGTTTCATTACTTTCATCCTGTCCTGCAGATGGATAGCAGCCAACAGAGCAGTGCCCTGGCAGAGCTGAAAGAAAGTCTTAGTGCTCAGGGAGTGACTCTGGATTTGCATTACTCCTCCACTATCCATGACAGGGAGATCAGGTACGGCTGCCAGGTTTTTCTTATTTACAGCAGCTTTATTGACATATTGCATGAGATATTCTAAATCTTATAGTTTTAGAATGACTATATGAACAAAAATCCTCATTACATTATATAGTGTCTTTGTTTACATTAGTGCATTTCCATAATTGTCACTTTTTTGTGCAAGTAACCTAGACTTAATTTTGTCTTAAGGTTTGACAATGGTTGGATCATAAAGATTGGAAGAGGGCTGGATTATTTTAAGAAACCAAAGGTGAGTTTGAGTTTTCTTTCTTTAATACAGTAATCAGTAATCATCCCTTCTTCACCTTCAGAATTACTGTGCTGCACGTCTCTGTGTGAGTTCTGGTTGTAAAAAAAGGTTCATTATGTCCCACAGGGTCGATTCTCTATTGGATATTGTGACTATGACCTCAGGCAGTGCCAGGAGACCACTGTAGACATTTTTCACAGCAAACACACAAAAACTCTATCAGAATGATAAAACTTAAATAGCTGTTTTTCCTCACCTGCACTGAAGAAAACAAAACATAAACAGACACATCTGCTTTGTTTTTGGATTCACATTAGCATACTGATGCCTGTGTTTAACCATAAGAATTGTGCAACAGTATATTTTTTGTCTTATTTTATGTATTGTTAATGCTAAATATTTTTTCTTTTCTATGACCTTTTTAAACACTTTTATAAATTTCTTCTTCTAGCATAAAGTGCATTTTAGGGTGTTATGCTGCCACCTGGTGGAAAAATACATCAATGAACGCTAAATGACATTAAACGTGTTTTTATAATATCAGACTGCTGTTTTCAATTGTACTTTCACAATCTGACCTTGTCCATTTATTTTATATATATATATATTATTATATAAATATTCTTATATTAATTGTCTTGGATTCAAAATATACAATTCCAAATAAACAAATGTATATAAAAATCTAACCAAGTGATGCAGGAGTAGAAACTAAGTATCATTAAAACTAAATTTTACAAATTAAAATCATATTTGACTGTATTGGTACATACAGCTAATATAGTTTATCTAGTTTGTTATATATAGGTGTCTATACTTGTTTATCAGTAAGTAGTGAGTTGAAGGTTTTGTTGTTAGATTTGTGTTTCCTTTGTTTTTTGTCAAATTACCCATTCCAGTTTATAAAAGAATCTCAACTTAATGCTATTTAGTCACTTCTAGAGATTTTGATTATATCACCTGATCGTCATCAGCAGGTTGAGTTGTCAAGGATCAATAGACATTATGAACTTCACATCCGTCTTTGCTTAAAATCCTATCTCCAGGCTCAAAATTTAACTTTAATAAAATCTATTTTGCTGATTACAGATTTACAAATTCCAATCACATCATATCACTGATATTTCAAATTTCCTGATATGTGCATGTCCACAGTCTTTCATTGAATTTTTCTCTCATGCTGCAAAGCATTCAATGCAGAATTATTTTGTAGGTGTAATATAAAAATATCATTTTTATTATGTCCCTCCTTTATATAAAGCTTCCTGCTGCTGTTAGTCTATGCACACTGTTTTAAAATGGTTAAAACTGCTTTAGGATAGTTGGATATCTAGTGTTTAAAAAATGAAGTTTCTATGTTAGAACATATGTCAGGTAAGTTCCTGGTGCTTATCCACACAGTAAGATCCAGTTAATGGGTAAAATATGTTAACATATGTTCAATGTAATGGAAATTTACAAAAATCTCTCATTAGATATTCATGGGAAATAGTTTTGACTGAATGGTATGAATTGTGAATTCAGACACTGCTGTGATCTGATTATCTATCGGCCTTAATCTCGATATGCACAGTCCTGATCTCAGCTCCGAGAGAAATAAATTATAATCCATCATGAAACCACATTAACCAGAGATGATAGTAGAAAACATCAATAGCTCTGTTTTCCTTGTTCTAACAGGACTACAGCTTTATTGCAATAGGTAGCCAATGCTTTACATTTCTGTACAGTTTCCCTATAGGACAGGATCATCTACGGCCATATTTTAAATTAAGATTAACTTGACTGCATATTGTTCTTTGTGTATAGATTCCAGATGATAAATCCATGAATGGAAGGAATTAAATAAATAAAACCACATCACAGATTCTTACGTCACTGTTAATATGTTGCATGTGATTTGTTGCATGTAATCCAGATGTCACAGACTGGGTTCATATTCTGATGGAAGAGATTTGTGTAATGTGGAGGGTTGTCAGAGAAACTGTTCAGCTGCACATGGAAGCCCAAAAATGTGGATGCAGAGGTTTCCATTTCCTGCTGCCTTCGCTCACGCTGATCGTAGACCAGTGGCCTAGATAGTGTTGCCATCTCTGAATCCCATCCTGTGTGAATGTACAGAAAGTTGGATTCATTACTGCAACACTGGGATCAATTCATTGATTATAATGCATGTTTGGGAGATATTTTGTCTCTCTATTCATAGAAGTCTTTTTTTATCATTTTAAGATTATTTTTGGTATTTTTGACACATGTACCAAAGAGTAAACATATTGAAACATGAAGAAAAATGATAAATTCCGTGCAACATACATGTATTTAGCTAACATGTGGACATGTAAATGTCAATTTATGTATTTATAAAATGCAAATCTTTCTATAACTACTGTAGAGTATTATAAAATATTCTACGTCCGATGTCTGGTAGATCGGAATTCAAACTCTGGCCCTCAGTAGGGCTGAACGATGACTAATTTATGGTTGTTTTTTTCTTTTTAACTTTATAAAACATGCATTTAAACACACATACTGAGACTTCCTCCAATGACTATCCAGGGGTGTAAGCAACCTGGTGTAATGTGTAAACAGTTCTATGAGCCATAATTCCAGTACGCCTGTCCTCTTTCCAACTGGAGCTTTATTTTTTCCCTCTACTCTCATTTCTGGGCCTAAAATCAGGTTAACGTTTTATAAGGAGCTTAGCGCAGAGGGCCACAGTGTGCCACTAATGTAATAGGGTATCTCTCTCTCTCTCTCTCACTCTCTCTCTCATTCTCTTCTGTCCTCTTTTCTCTTTGTGCATTTGCTTACCCTGCCATGAAGTGACCTTCTCTCTCTCTTTCTCTTTCTCCCTGCCTGTTTTTGTCTCTCCTTCCACTTCCCTCGCTCCCTTCCTTCTGCATCCCCCTCCAGCTGCAGATGTGGACAACGTAAGCCTGAGATTTAAACATTAGGACACTGACAGCTGAGACAAGACAACTCAGCATAGAGAGGAGGACAAACAGGGGAGCAGAAACAGGAGTGCTGCTGTTAGTCTTTGGTAAGTTCACTCCTTTTTCTTTGGGGTATTGCATGAAAGTGTGTGTGTTTTTACAGGTTTTCGCAGTGAGAAATAGAAGCACTTTCTTTGGGCATGTCAGGTGAATTTTGTGCTGCAGGATGTGGCTTGATATGTTGGTGATTAAGCTGTTGTGGTGGCTTATGGTACGGTGAAATCTTACAAGGATCTCTCTACAATGTCAGTAATCCACAGGATTATCTTCTGCTTCTATTGAGGCTATAGCTTGGCTCACTGAATGGCAAAACTCTAAGGAATGGCCTGATTCATGAGCACTGTGGTATCATTCACTGTGGTGGTAATTACACACACAAGTTGAAATGTATTTGTAGGGCGAGCTGTTCAGATGTTGTGTAAGCCTAACATGACTGCTGAATTGCAACTTTTTTGGAATGTCATGCTGCGTTTAAGTGCTTATGTCCTTTTCAAGAGGGCGTTCTTGTCGTCTGTGAGCTGAGCTGGGTGATATGAGAGGTGCAGTGTGGACTTTGCATGTTTATTCATAACCACTCATCTTATCAGGCACCCATGCTGTACGAGAGCCAGCCTTCCTGACACCAGTTCCTAAGTTACACAGGGAGAAATGTATGAAACACAGACAATGACAAAAGCAAGTCTGAAATGGAACGCTATCTTCGGGGCAGGGTACAAAACAGTATCTGTAAAAAAGTGAAAACAAGCTCCCTGAACTAAATCTTTCATCCGGCAACACATCAACCCAATCTGGATGTTTGTCAGGCTGTGTTCATAAAGCTGCCTGAGAGCAGGATTTTAGCTTTTGCTTTGTTTACAAACTATAACACACATTCCTGCTTCACTGCAGGGTGACAGTGTGATATTTATGCACACTTTTTCCTGTTTAATGTCATATGAGAAATCCTAATACCTCCTCTGTAACCTTCATGAGGCATTTATGAGACTGCACTAAATGACTTTATATAGTCTTTATATAGCTTATTTGATTCTGTTTTCAGCACGGCACACCTGCCTAGCTACAGCAAAGGTTTGTACTGTTCCTGATAATGACACTAAACCTTTGAACCTCATGTCCCGTGTCACATCTTCAGGCTATTGCACAAATGTATTAAGCTCAAATCCTACCAGAGAAGAGCGAACATGTCATTGGGACGTTCACACCATGTTGGATGCCTTCTGCCATGTCTAAAAACTGTATGCTGATCTTTATGTCACAACAATTGCTTCTTATTATTGGTGCTTTTCTTTACACACTTTATGTTTTTCTGTTTTGTGCTACAAAACAGGATCAGACCAATGGAGTCTTTCTTTGGAGATACGGAAGAAAGCACTGAGGACATTCCAGGTGAGATGATCTCTCATGATGTTTTACTTAAGAGAATCACGGTTAAGAGAAAGCAACAGAAATCAGCACAAAAGGGTTTTATCATCTTAATACTGAAACATGATAGATCATAATTTACAGATGTAATGTAAATGTAATGTGTAATGTAAATTATAGAAGAAAGTATAATTGGAGAAATCACAGGGTGTAGAGTTGAGCTGCTCTGACCAGGATCTGTCTCCATGTCAATCACTGTTAGGACGCAAAAAGTCCAAACTCCAGTCTCTGAAAACTCGTCTCTTTGGGAGGAGTAAGAAAACTGGAGGTGCAGGAAAAGCGAAACTCAGCCAGTCAGCAAGTGACATTACTGCAGAAAAGGCACTTGGATCAGATGAAGACTTGGTGTGAGTTTCTACATGGTAGATGTTTGCTTTACAGATTTATTGTCTTTCACTCTATCCTTTCACCGTTACATTTGTTTTGTTTCCTGCTTCTTCAGATGCTCCCAGGGGATGATGGGATCACGAGCAATGTCCCATGACAGCATCTTTCTGGCTGATCAGGTCCTGACAGCCACTGGACCAGTCAAGGTCTTATCCCAGGAGAATGTTCACAGCAAGATCAAAGCTCTGCAGGTATGGCCTTTGGGCATTTTGTTGAGAATTGGGCTTTAATAGATACATATTGAAAAAAAAAAACACCTGTTGTATCATAGATGAAGCTTCAGCAGCAGAAGATGCATATGGGGCCACCACCTCTGGTTCTGCCAATCAGACGCCCAGAGGACCTGGGTGTCCATTCAGAGGATGATAGTCTTCCCCACAGCCCCCTTGAGACCACAGGGGGTGATGTTACATCCCAGGGAGTTTTCAGCAAGGTGACTGTCATCTAAAGTCATACATTGTAGGGAATGTTTTTATGACCTCCAGTGGAGCTTGTGGTGAAGATGCATTCATCATACTCTTCCCAGACACCTAGTCTCAGTAAGTTAACCTTACTTTCCACCAACCATTACGAATAAACCCTGTCATCACCACGGCTTTGGCAGGAACAAGAGGTGAAGTGGAGGTACAGATAGAACCATCAACATGTGCACATCTGGCTTTTGTCTGCCTGGCAGTGCAGTTAAGGTGCATGTAGTCATTGTTTGTATTTCTCTTCCTATACAGTGTTTCTTAAGTTATAAAGACTGACCACCCTGCAGGGAGGGAAATCCTCTAAATTGTGAACCTGCTGCTGATCCTTTTGAGGTTTTCAGTTTGAGATTAAAATTAGGATTTAGTTAGTTAACAAAGGGCAGGTAATATTTTACTTTATTTTTATTGCTGACGAATCCTATAAAAAAGGACGCACCAAGCCCAAATGCTCCTCTTTAAAGACAGTTCGTAAACATAAATTTTAATCTAAAAAAATGCGTAGTAATCCCTAAAACATCTGGATATTTTGTTTAGTGTTAACCAAATAGGAGTAAATGGTGCATCAGATGGCGACTTTTTTCAGGCACAGATTAATACATAGTGCTGTGGTGAGCATTTAAGGCAGAAGGGCAGTGCACATGGGATTCACTCAAAATAAACTACCATGTTAATTATAATGAAGGAGCGTATGGTGTTTAATTGTCTTTGGACAACAGCGTGGGCCTACAGCACAGATGTTTTAACTCTGTTCATAATAAGATCGATTCATTATTTCTTGAGTTCATTTCATAGAATTTGTTGATAATTGATAAAAACCCGGTCCTTTAAAGTCACGAGAGCACAAACAGGAGTGTCTGGTTAGAGTTAGGTATTAGGGACTGACATTTATGATGACATTTTACTATCTTAACCCATTGTTTGCAATTTTCTGTAATGATTTTGTTCTTTTGTTCTTTTCAGACAATATCTCAGGCATCCTCTCGTCCACTCTCACCCATTCCCAAACCTTCAGTGATCAAACCTGTGCCCCTGACTCCCTCCCTCTCTTTGCCTCTTTCTGTCCCTTCCAATCCTTCTTTTTCTGTTGTTGAGCCTCCACTGGACTTCAGTTTTCCAGCTCAGTTCACACCTTGCCTTGATATGTCTGCTGCACGCCATCGGATGTCTGTCAAACCCAGAAATCAGAGAGCCAGCACCAAAAAGAGACTCACTGCAGTGAGTGACCATACTTACTGTTTGTAAAAGCAAACAGCAAGTAGCACCTCTCTTTCTCTTCCATAATCTTGCTCTCTTTTCTTTTGGCAGACTGATTCTAGGTCTCACTCATGCACAATTAACAACGTGGACCATTCTGAATCTGTAAAAGAAGAAGAGCATCAGCTTGGTGCTCAAAACGAGGTGACAGTGGAAACAGACCAAGGAGATGTTAACATTCCTGTCATATCGCAGTGTCTTCCTTCAAAATACCAAGATCATCAGATCACATCAGAAGCAGCACCAAAATCGTTCAGTCCACCTTCTTCCCAACAGGACGATGGGAGACTGCCCTCTGTTGCCTCACAGGTACTTCGAGTTAAGCCTCACAAACCAATGGATGTAACATCCAATGAGCGGCCACATTCATCTTTCATAGAATCAGACCTGAAGGACAAAAGAGATGAGGATTTTGCGATGCATGACAAGAGGAATATTCTCAAAAAGACTGGATGGACTGCAGACTCCTCAGACCAGCTCACCAGGGCTGTTGGCACAGTTCACCAACAGCTTCAAGGTGAGACAGAAAGCACAAAAGGAATAAAGAGACCTTCTCCAGGATCTGGGTCCTTCCATTTCTCCATCACTGCTGCCAAAACCCGAGATAGAGAGAGACCCAGATCAGGCAGTTTTGTGGGAGCTCTGGAACAAGCTGAAGCCAGGCAGAAGGCAGTGGGGAGAACAGAGGATAAACCCTTTTCAAGCATGAAGGAAAAAGAGGAACTTAAAGACTTACAGCCCAGAGGGGGTCCATTTGCTATCGGGAAACTTAGACAAGAGGCACCTCCACCCAAAAGCACAGTAATTTCATGGGACAAGAGAGACAGCCTTAAAAAGACAGAAACAGTGACAACATCAAAACATACAACCACAGATACCAGTGCTGCAGCGGGCGAGGAGGTAGAAAGTACCCAGGAAGTGGTGGAAGAGGCAGTGGAAGCACAAGAGGCTCAGGAGGAAGAAGGAAAAACAGCATTTGGTATTAAACTGCGCTCCACCTCTCAATCGAAGAGATTTCGATCTGATGCCTCTCCTACCCATCATTCAAAGCTGCTAGCATGTGAAGAGCAGTGTGACAAACAGAAAAGACAGGAAATAAGTGAAAATCTCAGCTTTGCGTCTAAAAAACTGCAAACAACACCATCATCCACCTCTGGAGACGTCCAGCTGACAGGTGAGGCTCAGCCAGGTAACATTCATTTCATCACGTAGGTTCACTTCTTAATGAAAAACTTGCTTATTCCATGTGCTACTAGTCAGTGTTCAAATTTGTAATCCACAGCCATCCTTTTCAGTTCCACTAGGTTAAACATTGTACAGCTGCCCACTGTTATGCTATGTCTGTGTAAGGAGATAAGTTTCCCCTGGTAAATAATCTCTCTAGAATGATAAGATTTTTACTGATTAGAAGGGACCTTTGTACTCATTAAAATACCACCCAGGCTAACTTTAACAGTGCTGCCAAGTGTGTCTAACAGATTTGTGTCACCCCTTAGATCCAGTCCCATCTGCCTCCTGTCTTCCCATCAAGGATAACCTGCCATCTACCGGTGATCGTCCCTTCATTCATACTGAAGTCCAAACAAGTTCCTTAAGTCCCAGAGAACTAGAAACTTCCAGGGTGCTTAAGGAGCCCCAAGCTGCCCCCCAAACAGCCTCATCTGAGGTGTCCTGGATGAGCCTGGCGATTGAAAAGACCAGAAGCCTGCAACAACTCTTTACTAGTAGATTCCCCAGAGATTTTACAGGCGCGCAGACCACAGCTCAACCACAAACACAAGTGCAGCCAACAAATCAAACAGAGACTGGAGTACAAATGCAGACGCAGACTGTAAAACTACAGCCGAGTACAACACCAGCACAGACTGCAAATCAGCCATTAGCTGATATAATGAAAACAGAAACAGTGCAAAGCAGAAGTCAAGCACAGGTCATAAAACCATCACAAATGGCAATGCAACACAAGACGTCAACAACATCTACTAATCAAATTAACATTTCTAGAGAACCACAAATGCCCAAACCATCCAATGACCACCTAAATACAACTCAGTCAGCATCGCAGCCTGCCTCCAATCCACCTGTACAGATCAACCCATGGGCAACCCAGTCTCCTTTGCACTCTTCTACACAAACAGAGACCTCATCTCAGCTTGCACAAGGCAGTGTCTCTCTTGCACAAGCTTACCTTTCCTCAGGGCACCATGAAACACCCCAGCAACCTCCTTGGAGCAATCAAGGTCTCCATCGCACCAACCAGCTCAAATCTGCAGTTTCTACCACCTCATCAGCCATGGCTCCATCTCCAGTGTCTGCCTTGGGAAAAGGAGGAAGAGAAACCAACATGCAGGATAAAGAAATTTCTTCACTGACAGGAAAACAGACAGTTTGGGCCAGGTCGGTAAGCGAGAGGGCTGCTTTTTTGGAGAAACAGGCAGAGGGGGCCAATCCACCTGGAATCAAAGGGGTTTGTGGTATTTCTTTATAAATGTTTTTCATACCATGAGTGACTGTAAATCAGTTAAACCATACATCTAATAATGTTCTATAGTTTTCTTTCTGTCAACAAATCTTTTTAATACCTTCTGACTTCCCTAAGCTATCTTTGGCACTCACTCATTCCTGCTGATGTAAAACTTTAAAAATAGGTCACCAGAATAAAAAAAAAAAAAGAAAATGCAATGAAATGTAAAAAATGTAGATTATTTAATACTGGCTGTCTTTATCAGGTAGAACTGAGGAAACCTCAAACAGAAGTTCAGACACCACGTGAATCCCCTGCCACAGCCAGAATAATGCCCCTAAACAAAGACACAAAACCAGAGGGAAGACAAGTCATTAAAGTTGCAGGTGGGTTTACACACATGAACTGCAATAACTGTAAAAAAAAAAAAAAAACTAAAGAGGCATTCAGTATATCCATGGGCACCATCATGACATGGGACTTTTTTTTTTATAGAGTCAAGCCCCATCAAAGTTCCAGACAGGCCTCATGAGGACAAATGGCTACGGAAAAATGTGGCATCTACATCACCCTCATCATCACCCACACAGCCATCAGTATTGCAGTCCATGTCTGACAGCGGTCAGCCGTCCTGGATGGAACTTGCCAAGAGAAAATCAATGGCCTGGAGTGATAGGACAATGGACTAAGAAGGAAGAGACACATATACAGAGTCTAAAAAACCAAGAACATGAACAACTCTGCAGACAAACACTACATTTATCAAAGTTATTGGGTTGAATGTTTGGTGAAAGTGTCAGAAACATGTTGATTTGTCTCTACAGTACTTTATGTAGCTATACTGTTGTGTTTGTGTGTGGAATTGTATTTAATTGTAAAGTGTTATTGTTGTAAAGTTCATTACAATCCCTCTCTACCAAACCACTTTAAAGGGTATTTCTGAATAAGGTTTTATGTGATTCAGCCTCTCATTGCTGTTAATAATTTATGTTAAATAATAAAATTTCTAATATTAATTAGGTGTGTTCTTTGTTAAATCCCATAAAAGATGGCTGGAGATTTAGTTAGCTAGCAATAAGGCTAAATGAGTAAGTAAAATATACAGTCATTGTCTTAATACTCTGACATTTGTTCCAGTTTTTAAAATATAGAAGCAATACATAGATATAATATTGATGTAGAAATATATAATAACTCCCCCATTTATTTCTCCTGCAGCCCCATCTTCAGGCCTGATCTTTATCCTCTACTGATCTCCAAATCATCACTGGGATGATGGAGCATTACTTGCCCAATCTACCTGTATCTATAAGGTCCCTGAGTGGTCGGTCATGGTGCATACCACTGTTAGAATTTTAGATTTTAAACCATTAGATGCATTAAAAACAAACATGTTGAGAATCTGAAAACCATCAGTCATTTTCCACTAAAGGTAATATGACATATCATATACAACGGTGGTTTAGTGGTTAGCACTGTTGCTTCATAAAAAGAAGGGCCCAGGTTCGCAACCCAGTAGCGGCCTTTCTGTGTGGAGTTTGCGTGTTCTCCCTGTGCTTGTGTGGGTTTTCTCCAGGTACTCCAGTTTCCTCCCACAGTCCAAAAACATGTATGTCAGGTTGATTGGTGACTCTAAATTGCCCATAGGAGTGAGTGTGAGTGTGTGAGGTTGTTTGTCTCTATGTGGCCCTGTGATGGACTGGTGACCTGTCCAGGGTGTACCCCTGCCTTTCACCCAAAGAGAGCTGGGATAGGCTCCAGCTGATCCCTGGGACCCTGGTTAGGAATAAGGGGGTATAGATAATGAGATAATGGATGGATGGATGAATTCCATACAGTTTCAGGATCCTACTATTGTTCTACAAATTTCCCATTACTAACATCTGAACATTTCATTATTCTTACATGATTCTTTTACAACAGAAACACTTTCCATGTAATTACTTGTATGTAGTTGACTATTTATCCAGCCTACTTCCCCCCTCAGATCTACTGGAGCACAACATATCTACAGTAACATAGCAAAAACATTTCTGACAATCTGGAAAACCCCTCAGCCAGTAGGATGACTCTTTACAATGCCATTCTTGTGACATTCAGAAAAAAATGTTTTGTGGTCACGCCTTAATAATGCGTGGGAACAAGAGAATAATGCTTGGCCACACCTGAATAACGCGTGGGAGTGACACGTGAAGGCGTGGCCACGCGTTATTGTGGCTTAGACAAGATTTTGTAGGAACGAGATGTTAATGAATGGGAAGGAGACAGTGTGTTGTGGTATTGAGCTCTTAAGGTGTAATGAGACCATGCGCAGCCCAGATGTTTTCCGCATTGTTTCCCCCGGTCTACAGGGGTCGCTGTAGACCGCGTCTCTGCTGCAGCAGCTCCTACTGTTATGAAAGCACATCCACGTGAGTTTGTAAACAAGAGAGTGAGTGGATGAGAGCGGCCATTCTCCCAGCTCAATGATATGAGGGCCCCTTACTTTCCCCTGGCAGTATATGCCTGTGCCCTCTGTCTGTGTCACAGCTACACCCTGAGGAGCTCCGTGTCCTGGGTCGTGTCCTCCAACGGTGTGGTGGAGGACGCGGACCTGTCGGAGGAGGTCGCCCCGGCGTTGCTTGTGGACAGCGCGGGGCGGTGGAAGCAGGCTTATCCGTCCTCAAACGTCCTCGGGGACGGCGTGGAGAGCCCCGCAGAGCTCGTCAAGCCTGAAAACGACAACGTGGCGCAGCTTTCCTCTCGTCTGTTTTCATATCGGCTGGAGAAGGTGAAGAAGTCCGCTAATAGTTCGCCTCCCCCGCACCAGGAGAACGCCAGGGCTGCCAGATACATAGCTCATTACAGTGACCGGGGGTATCTGGCAACCATTTCAACTCAAGACAAGGTAACCCACACACACAGTGGGAGGTTGGCCTGATTTAGCATGTTCTTGACTGGAAGGTCCTTAACTACAACATCTGAGAGGAAATGTTGTAGTTTAGTCTTTACTCCCCCACATGAATCTATTTGATCTTGTATACAAAACATATCAGCTTGCACTGTGTAATATAGATGCAGATGTTTTCTGTTGTGTTACTGTTTAGTTGTGCCTGCAGTCCTAAAACATATGTTTATATCTTTTTATGATAATTGTGCCTAATAATTAATTTATGTGTAATCTGAGGTAAGGATGGGCTCCTGCACACTGAAATGTTAAAGAAAAATCACATGGCTGGACAAATAAGCTGGACATTTTGCTGGTAGTATAATGCAAAGTAGTTTTTATAATGTGGTATTTTTTACTTAAGTAAGGGTCGAAAAAGTACCTTTTTCTTTTGAAATGTTTTTGTTTTGCTATGCTATTGTCAATCAACCCCTCACCTCAACTTAATTGTAAAAACACATGAGACCTAGATTAAAATAATCTCCCTCTGAACAATCACTATGACTAAAGGTAAATCATAATTTTGTATATTGTTAATGTAAATGGTGTTTGAGGTCTCAGCATTCTGTCCCAAAAATACTTGTGCAGTGTCCTGCTGTCAGGATTCATCATTTCATTGCTGAATTTGCTCTGTAACAAGATGTTTTTGGTAACAAAAACATCTTGCTTTTTGCACAGATCAAAGGTCTTCCCTTTGGAAATATCTTCTCAGTCAGTGATGGACCACTGGACAACAGCACTGGAGTTATCTACTTCTATGTGACTCCAATGGACAGCAGTGTGTCCGACCTGAAAAGTAACCCCTATGCATCTCTCACCTTCTCAGAGGCTGAGGGAGAACTCTGCAGGTAAATCTCAGCTTTTATTATATTCATCTGAAATTATGGCCAGAATGATTTGCTAAGAGGTCCCAAAGCAATATGTATAATATCTCTCTGCTGACATGCTACCTAGCCCTAAGGTTTTCTGTCTGGTAATAACTAAACCAAATCACAAAATAATGAAAGTATGAAAGATAACTAACTTAAAACATGGGCTGTCTTGACACACAACCTCAAAATTAGGTAATGAAGCAGGACCCTCAGGCAGCAATTGCCTGCATGGTGGCATTGATTGAACTGACAGTGAGTTTATGAAAGGCTGTGGAAAAGTCTGTGTAGGTGTGTGTGTTTCCATACTAATATAGTTTCTGTGTCTCAAGGCAAATGGTGTATGATCCAAAGGATCCAAGATGTGCTCGGCTCACGCTAACAGGCAAGATGGTGGACGTGGCCCCAGAGGAGCTTGTGTTTGCAAAGGAGGCAATTTTCTCAAGGTAACTGAGCTAATGGAAGCTGTATTAGTGCACAAATGCATACTCCCCACAAGTCTGAAAATAAGGAAATACAAAGCTATTTGCTAAATGCACAGTATGATCATGCATTGCTGTTTTTGTAGACATCCTGTGATGGCAAAGTGGCCAGTGGGACACAAGTGGTTGTTTATGAAACTGGAGTTGATCAGGGTGTGTCTGCAGGATTGGACTGGAGGCATATCCCTCATTCCACTGGAGGACTACTTTAAAACTACCCCATTCTGAGAATATACATCACATACACCAGTGTATTATTTAAGATGATTTAAATGACTTTTTAAACTTGTAAAAGTCAATTTTCTTCACACCTATTTTGTCTTAAGTTAAATTTAATGTTTACAGTCATCACTGTTGGCAAAGAAAGATCTATAACATTTTATTTATAAACATTTATCTGTTTCATGTGTTTGTGTTAAACTGTGCTATTTGAAAAAATAAATGTTAGCACAATTATTGTGCACATATTTTATAGAGGCTCTTATTTTGTTGTTTTTTTAGTGTTTAAATATTCAGAGGAAATTATATTGTCAATACGTGTTAGCTCTGGTTTTTCACAAAAATACAAAGAAAGATTAAGTTAATCGAAGTTGACTGGCACAAGATAAAGGTTGGTTATGGTAAAATCTAGCTTACTTAAATGGAAAAATATTAACTTTATCAGCTAGATTTAGCTAGATTGTATGGTTGACAACTTATGACCATCAGATAGCAGATATGTTTTTTGAGCACTTTGACAATAGCTGTCAAATTAATTTGACAATCATATATAATGATTAAAATCCCTAGAACAACTGGTAAATTGGCCTTAAAGTGATATTTGCTGTTCCCAATGTTAAGAATAAACTGGTCCTAAATTAGATACTTCCTCTGAGTCATGCAGCTTCTCAAATGAAGCATCATATCCTTACTATAGTAGTGTCTGACTCAGAGCATGAACATTTAATACTGTGAAAGAGGAGCTTACGTTCTTGCATACTTCAAGCTGACAAAGATTGCAGGAATGATTTTAGTTTCACAATAATCACAATAAGAATTGATTTGAATTTTTATTTGACCATATGGCTTCCTCTCTCCACGTTTGTTGCCAGAAATAACCAGAAGAATTGACATTTATACATGAGAAATAGTATCACAAGTGAAGATCCTTTAAAGGCTTATCTGATGGTAGCCCCCTGTTCACATATCTTCAAGAAGTGGTTGATGTACAAACATACTTAATGGTCACGTCATTCATACAGATGGCGCCTATGTTAAAACAACTGAAGACATGGCCACTAGATGGCGCGCTTTCTACATATTGGAATGACGAGTGGCCTTTTGGTGCAAATCAGGTTGTTTCCTGCAGAGCGAGGGGCCAGCTTTTGTTCACTGCGTGGGTGTATAACACTTGAGGCGGAAACACAGGTTTGTATGTTATCAGTGTTTTTTATTTACTCGAATAAAGGACTAAGCGTTCAACTGAACACAAAAATAGTATATACTGTAGGCTCTGTAGCCCAGTGGATGTAATTGTTCCATTAATAATTGGACCTCGGTTAATTAACTTTGGGCTCTGGTCTAATATCTATCTATTGTTCACTATTTTCTGACATTTATTTAAGGAAATGTTTGCCAGACCGAAAGTCAAATTAAATGTTGGTTGCTCTGTGTGAAACTCCAGGGTACGTGTGTAAAAAAATAAACACATTACATACATTAGTTCTAGGTCAAAAAATATCCAACGAATTATTTTTTTAATAATGTTATGTAGACTGTGATTATACTGAGTAAAACGGGGTTTTTGGTAACTCAGTTTTGAGTTGATCCAGAATCCAGGTTATAGACACAATGCTGTACTTGTGATTGTTTTATTTTGAAAGTTGTTACCGGAAGACCTGCTCGTACATGTCGACGGGCAGGTGGACGCCGGTAGTTAGTTCACGACTCGGATAACGTAACTAGATGTATAAAAGCAGTTTGGAGCGATTCATTCGGCTCAGGACGTGTTTTAACTGAAGCAGACAAACTGAAAGGCGGAAGCTACTCTGAGATAAACAGCGACAAAGGCCCTTCATTGTTTCGGTGTCTTTTTTCTTTAGTAATCTGCAGGTTAAGATCACAGTGGAGTTTAAATTTACTGTTAGCCCGGCAGGCTAACTAACGCTAGCTAACACAAAATGTATCGTCGCTTGCAGGCCAACCGGCCGGTATAACAGGTAAAACTTGGACACGAGGGCTTAGGAATTTAACAACACGCAGTTTTTGTTTTTGTTTTATTCATCTGTTGCCAGTTGAAGCGAGATCAACCTGATTTGAGTCGTAGTCTATCGGACATCGTCAGAAACAAGTCCCAGAAGATCAATCGTCACACACTCAAAATGCCTCCTACTTGTGACATTAACTTGTAGATAACGACTGGCTGGGGGAAATACAATGACCTTTTCTGTCTTAACCGACCATGTAAGGCGGCTACGTGTGAAAAGAGACTGAGTCGTAGCTCTCCGCCGTGAAACGGTACAGGAGGAGTCCGTTACAGCGCTCCGAATAACAAGAGCGGACGCACCGAGGCGGACGGTACAGCCACGCACACCCCTCTCAGCGCAGGAGACCGTGTTCACAGTCCCCCTTACCTGGAGAGATTTCACCGTCGGACACCCCGTATGCCTCCGAGTACGCCCGTGTCAGCAACCTAATAGCGGAGAGAGACACGGACGGACGGACGGACGGACGGAGGGACGGAGGAAGGGAGGGAGGCAACGGCAGCTCCCGGGTCCCCGACTCTCAGCCGAGGAGAGGCATCGCTGAAATGAGATGAGGCTCAGAAATGGAACTGTGGCCACTGCGATTATTTTTTTCACGTCTTTCCTCAGCCTGTCCTGGTACACAGCGTGGCAGAATGGCAAAGGTAGGTCGAATATTTCTGTCATCACAGTAACCACACAAATATGAGGGGTGATAGTAAGGCCTGGTCCGGAGATTGGTAGACATCCAACTGACGTGGATCCAGCAACATGTCGTAGCTGTCCGTAGGTGTTGCGATTCAACTCGCACCCTTTGGTAAAATGCTATTCACAGGCAACCTACCGTGGCGGATCATACATTATGCAAGGTTCAGATATACCAGTTTCAATAAGTGACCTTTCTAAACGCGTCCATGTTTGTTTGCACTTTATTCTGTTACTGTCCCCACTGATGTATGACAGCATGGCAGATCTGTAAGAAGTCCCCATCTCACCTCATCAGCCTCAATCAGTGGGGGATAATTTAGTTTGTGTCCGTCTTGCAGAATCATTTAGGTCTCTCATCTGAACATTACCCATGTTTTTGACATGTCCTGTTGAGCATCTGGACTCATTATACTGATGAGTCTGTATCTGTTTTTCTATAGTGGTCAAGGCCTGAGAGGGTACTTGCCAGGCTTAACCCAAAATGTGTGTAGGGGGTTATGGGACTTAGTGACCTTTTATTTGCACAGTACGAATAATTGCATCCTTGAGATAAAGTCTAGGCCATGGCTTCATGTTGTGATTATTATCAACCTTATTGACTTGAATAAGTATTTTCCTTGAACTGGAGTCCAGAGTGCAAAACTGAGGACCAGAGTCTGGTGTGTGTGTGAGAGTGTGTGTGTGTGTGTGATAAACAGAACTGAAGTCACAATGTCCTCTGTACTATTGGCTGCACCTGTTGATATACACTATATTAGAGCAGACCCATCTATTTGAAGTCACATATTTGACACTAGTTAGTAGTTTTCAATAAGAAACAACTAGCCTATCTTGTTTACAGTTGATGATATTGGTATATGGTCGAATATACAACTTTTGACCATTTTGAAATGTGCAGTCAAAGAAATAAATGAAGGAGAATGTGGGCATCACAGAAACAAAACAAAAGCTGCTTTTTTAAAAGATGGTCAATATTCTAAGCTGAGATGTGGCAGAGAAAACTCTGCACTAAAATTTAAGGAAATTCATGCAAATAAGCAAAACACAAACAAATGAAGAAAATGCTTGCTTAGCTTCTTTCCCTATTCTGCAGTCCAGTGGGCAACATACTATTGAGAACAGCAAGTCAATTTATCTCATCAAAGGTTTTTTTCAGTATGGACTACAAAATGTGACAAGTTTCTGCGTTCTGGGCGTAAACAGTGTGTGGAAGTGATAAAGAGCTCTTTTTGGCCTTGTGAAAGCTGTAGTATTGATTTATACAATAAACTCTGGACAGCATTAATTTATATGAAGGCCACTGGCACAAATAGCTCTTTTGTTGTGCTCATCGCTGGGCTGTTTTCTTTCTTCATGTGACAGAGGTCAAATTTAACTTTTGCGTGTCAGTATTAAAGTAAGAGTTTTTTTTTTTCTCCTTCTTTTCTCTAACCTGTAAGCCACTGATATGTCCCATATATTTTCTCCCTGTAGTTATACATGACTTTTCCTACTGATAACGCTGACAGTGTGGGTGTATAGAGTTTACTTGACCACTGATATTGAGTCATTATAAAAACTCCAGCAGTGGTACACAAAAAACATTTGTATTTAGACCCATGCTTATTTTCTATACCTGAATTGTTTTGGTGTCTAAGACACAGTTGGTGCTTTTTTCATGGGGTGCTTGGGTGGAGCGACAATCATGGCGAAAGTTTTTAATTTATTTTTTTTTTTTTTAAAAAACACTGCCTCTGACAGCCTGTCTTGTTCCTGGTCACTTGACTGCTGTGAGTGAATGCTGTGCCAGTCAGCTGTCCAAACACTCCATGTTGAATGACTCTCTAGAGTGTGTACTTCTCGGTCAGAGCCTTCCCATCCCTTAGTGAGAAACTCCTCTCTGGTATATCCATGGTAATAGCTCAAGTAACAATACTGACTGGCAGGTTATATAGGAAATTACAGAACTGGGACTTTAGACTGAGCTTGGACAAAATAAGATAAACTTTATTTATTCCCAGAGGACATTTAATGATAGCAGTAAGGTGAGAAATTATGTTTTGCAGTAAGTTTTGGTGTATAAAATAACTTCTGATTTCTGTATTTACCATATACAGTAGTAGGTGGTATAGGTAGTAGAGTGAGTGGAAGGAAAATGTGGTGTAGTAGAGAAGAGCAGATAAGAGAGGTTCACTCTCAATAGCATTTCACATTAGCATGACAGGAAAACCTCACAAAGACCACCATCTTGATGAGAAATTACAATGGAGAAAGCAAACCGTCTTATGTTTTGTTAAGGAAAACAGTGCTAGACCACGAGTTGCTTTCAAACTTGATTTATCTGTTTAATTCTATTGTCTTTCCACTGCAGGTGTATTTAAGGTTTTTTTTACTCAGAACGTCATTGTACTCATTTCATTAGTTTCCTCTAGTTTAGTGAAGGTATAAAGAACCATTACTGTAAACTGTGATTTAGTGTCATAATTGTTGAGTTTTAAGGGTGTTAAGTGTCATGGAAACATTTTTGCACCTGAATGGAAACATGGGTATTGTGATGCCTACCAGAAGTGATGACCCACCAACACGTTTAGTAATGAACTGATTGGCAATGTAGTGAATGGCATCCAGTTTACTTAGATTTTTTTTGTATTTTAGTTAAGTTATACAACTGCTTTACTGCAAATGTTTAAGGTGTGACACTTTATATAATATGAAGAGTTTTTGTGAATTTAAGGCTGAGGTTGAGATAGCTGGTCTCCTCAGAATGAAGTCATCAAGTGCAAAACACTCTTCCTTTATGCACTTCCTTTTGCCTTCCTTTAGTCTATGCATTGCGCTTCCTGTGTTTAAAGGTGTGTTTGTTTCTCAACACATTCCACACACAATTGTCCAAAAATAGCACAAGTTATTGCAGTGAACGGGGGCAATGAGAAGACGGATATGGAGCATTTTAGGCCAGATAGATTATTAGATAGAATGGGAGAGAGTATGGCTTTCACACTGTTTTCCCATTTGTTGTGCCTGGCCATGTGTGTATGCATTTTGTTTGAGTGCACTGAGGTGGGGCAGTCTGCCAGACAAATCCTAAGTGCCCTGGAAGGAAGAAGAGAGTAGAAAAGGTTAAGTCTTGAGGAGAATGAGAAGACCCTGAGGTAGGCTGTATGATGGAGATACAGGCTGACAATGCAGTCAGACAGTGGAGCAGGTTTGTTTTTCTGTTTTATACCCTCCTAGTTACCTACCTCACTTTATTCCAGGCAGTCCTTAGTCAGCCTAAACAGGAACAGGCGTCTTCTGCTTTTACCAAGTTGAAAAACCATTACTCTGTCCTTACTCATGCTTCTGGATACTTCTTCAATTTCACACTGCAATGTATTCATTCATCCACATCATCAGAATTCCCAGACAGCACACAGTTTATCCTCAGTGCACATAAGGAGGGATTGTGATTGTTGCGCTTTAACTCTTGTCCGTTGGCAAACTTGCTGTATGTACTGGGGCATATGGGTACACATTAGTGTGTGTATGTGGTTGTGTATACCCATAAATACCTTGTGAGTTGAGATGGGGAGCTTTTAATTTACAGAAATTATTGTATAAATTAACTGCCATGTGTAATGGCTACGCACGTCCACATGGACCATCACTAATCTGAGTAGATGAACTTTTTATGATGTGAATCCTTGTGATCACACTGAGTGGAAAAGTAATCTGTGGTTTAAATTCAAATTTAAGTGTCCTCACATAAATTTAAATTTAAGTGTGGAAGCATCGGGGTGCGAGTGCGTCCTCTCATGGAAGCTAAGCAGGGCAGTGCCTGGTTAGTAGGTGAATAGGAGACCAACTTGAAAGACCAGGGGGCGCTATCCTCAGGCACAGAGATTGCATCAGGAAGGGGATCCGGCGGACAACTTGTGCCAAATCGACAATGCAGATCAATTGATCCACTGTGGCGACCTTGAATGGGAGTAAGCCAAAAGAAGAAGTCGTCCTCTAGTTTCTTTAACACATTGCTCTTTGTCAGATAACCACATCACTATTATTTACTGTCACTTGGATGTTCCATATATATTTGTTTGCACTCTGCATTCACGGTGCTAACACTGTCCATTTTAAGAACCAAACTATCAGCTACATTGAAGTCTATCTGTTTTTAGTAAATTATGACAGAAAATTGTTAGAGCTCCAAGTATATTTATTGTTGCCAGTGCCATTTTCTGACCAACAGTACAAAGCTCAGAGATGTTCAGGTCACTATTATGTAGGGCTCCACAAGAAAAGCATCAAAACGTCTTAGTTGAGAAGCTGAAACAAGTTAATGCTCAGCATTTTTGCCTGAATTAACTCAGCCTTTCAGTTCTAAAAATATGTTTGTAATGGACTCGGAGCTCTGAATCCCATTAGATATCATTAACTAATTGATTGGTGACATCCTTGAAAGTGGAGTTTGCAAAAAAGAATGTTAGCTCTGGCTGATTGCAGCCTTTCAGGAGCCAAGTGGAGCCAAGGGAGTGGAAGTAAGCAGAGTGGGGCCATGCTTTCAGCTCATTGCTGTCAGACACTATGCTCTGCCACAGAGACACATCAGGCCGCAGGAGCTTATCATGGGACACAGCACACTCTAGGAAGAAGAGTGGGTTGAGGTCAAGTGAAACAATGTGCCTATGGTGACGTAAAATTAGGAATCTTGGTATGAAGGTGGCCAGGGGGGGCAGATATTAGTGTGACTTCTTTTTGATGGTTCTACTTTTTGAGCCCATAACTCTTGACTTTAAAAGGGGAATGAAATAGTTGTGGTGTTTTGCAATGAAAAAAGGACCAAATAGGTTAAAAGGTTGCATTTTCCCATTCTGCCCATTCAGGGAATATCACTAGCCCACTCAGGGATTGACTTGCAGTTCTCTTCAGACAAATATCACCAAAAATCAGTAATACTACCCTATGTGTTTGATTGATTATTTATGGTTTTTGTTTTTTCTGTTCAGTAGTGTATGATTTACACCTAGTGAGACTGTTATAAAAATGTGGTATAGTGTCACACTACAATGTAATTCTCATGTAACTAAGGCCAAAAGACAACTTCTGAGTTGTACGTGTTTATTTCCACTTCAGTGAATCATCTTAGAATCACCTTGAAACATCTGTGAACTCCTAGAACTGCTCCCTAAACACCAAGATGCTGATATCATTTCTGTTTTTGTCCTGGTACTTTTAGTTTCATGTTTTGCACCATCTGTCCTTCTTGACATAACAGCCTGATTAAATGCTTTATATTGTACATAGCAGCTACAGTGTGGGAAACCATTTGGGTAGCCAGTGCACTACTTGAGGGCTTTATATATGCAAAATATATGTGGATATGTTCTGAAAGCAGGCGTGTCTTATTCCTGTATCTTGCACGTGGAATTTATAGCTGCAAGTCCATAAGAAAAGGCTAAATGATATGACTTGGTAACATCAGGACAGGTCTAGGGACTGTTAAATGTTGCTGATGTTAGTGTAATGTAAATAAAAAAATGCTTTTCAGATAGACTGGCATTTTTCAGTAAATGGATACAGACTTCTGACAGTTGAGAAAGTTCCCAATTGTTAGTTTAACTAGGATGCATTAAAAGGAAGAAACCTACAGCTTATAGTCGACTGTTTCGGCTGAGGGATCGCATGGCATTCATTAATAGATTTCTTTGTCTCTTTTATCCAATGTTTGCTAGGTACAGAGGTTGAACTCTTGGTAGGAAGATTTTTGGATTTAAAAGAAATGTTAAATATTTTGGGAAGTGCTTATTTGCTTTCTTGCTGAGAGTAAGGGCTGTATTACAAGAGTGATACCACTCTATATGGTAAATAGTAAGATGCATACTTCTGTCCAGAGTTAACAAACCAAACGTCAGAGATTCTAAGGTCAACTGAGTTTTATACATGCTTGAAAAATCGGAGTAAAAAAATCTATAGTGTGCTTTTCTGATAATACTGTATCATTTAATCAGGACAGTTAAACGTCGATCACATCATAATAATCAAAACGACAATTTTCAAGGAGACTGATGTTTGTGTGGAAAATAGTTTGGTAAGAAGTGTTGACATCTACAGAAGTACTTAATTATAAACCTGTAAGAGCAAATGCCACAAAACGAAGTAGGACATAATTAAGAACACACAACCTCTGAGCATATTCAACCATCCAATGGGGTTTCATTTATTCTTCCATGTTGTTGGATTTACTCTTCCATCTAGAAACTAAATGTTATGCATGTTGTAGACCAAGGGTCAGCAGATAATTTCGTCTCACTAAAATGACTTTTTTTTTTTTTTCCAGTGCTCTTTCTTTGCGCAGAATATTCTGCATACATGGATTTTCTGGTTCTTTTACACATTACTTGTAATTGATTGCGTTACACAACTGCCCACTTTAACAATGTGGACATGTGCTGGAAAACTTTGCTTTGACAAAGACAGCTGCATTTTACGTGCAGCAACTCTCATGCAAACAACTACACAAGCACCTGATCAGCACTCATTAACCGACAGTCAGCAGCATGCATCAGCAAAGGAGAGTCAGGTCAAGGACAAGATCTCTGCAAGGGCTTTTCATGAGCAGATGGATTTACTGATAAAACTCTTAACAGTCTGTGGAGGTCGGGGTTGGATTTCTGTAAAGCACTGAGATCATCCTTATCATTTCTTCTAAACTGTGAAGTTAAGAAGTGTGTTGTTTAGAGACCCAGTGCATATGGTCAAACTAGCCAGCTGTGCCAGTGAGTTCTTTCTCTGACATCCAGCTGTCACATATTTAAATATTAAACTGTGACTGGAATTTTGTGACAGAGGTTTTAGGAAACAGGATAAACTTTGTCTTCATCCCCCTTTTTTAGCTAATGTTTCATAAATGCATCTACATGAGGGATGTTTATTACTTCCTTCAATTTGTAATTTTTATTATCCAGAGTGGAAATACAAAGGACCACTGATCACGTCATTAACTTCAAATTTACAGACTGTAGGGTTTCATAAGGGATAGTACACCTCAGTTTGGCCAGAGGTGTGTGGGTGTTATATGTGAATAAAGCCTTGTGTCTGTCTATTTTGAAGGCTAGTTGTTAAATGTTCATTAGATGTACACATCCTCATCCCACCCGTGTAGCTCATTAATAAATCAGGTAAACAGAAAAAGGCATATAGGATGACACATCAAGGCAAAATATCACCGGAGGAGTGGATGGTGGAAAACGTGAGAAAGAGGAATAGTATATTCCAGGATGCAAGTGAGAATAGTGTAGAAAGTATTAACACTGAGTGTAAATGGCGGGAGGGGAGAGTGGGTCAATCTCAGGAATAGAGCAAAGCTACTCAGCTGTTCCCTCATCACTTATGGAGAGCAGAGAAGAATAATGAGATTGGGTACATTAACTCCAGACCTCAGGTTGCTCTAATTGTTTAATGCTCTGTATCTGTTCATCCATGCTGTGGCTGTATACCAGAAGAGTAGAGTCGCTATTTAAATCATTATTTGAATTTGATATCAATATAATTTGGTTTGTTAAAAGTTTCAAAATTTTCTCTAGACATCTTAGGTCAAGTCAGGGTCAAATTTTGGCTGGAAGAATGTCTAGAGAGCCATTAGCCAGGAATATCAAGAGACTTGTGCAAACACTGCCTAGCATACTTTGGCACTGACACAATGCTCAGGTAGAAAGAACATAATCTTTCCTCGAAGGAACTGACTATGCAACATGTGAAACACCTGCATCTGTGCATAATGAAGGTAGAGTGAAACAGATAGCTAATCTGCTTTTTTAAATTCCTGTGTTACTTTCTGTTTATTGTTTCTTTGCACAGTGGGGTTACAGGTGCGGTTCTAGCTCAGTAGGGTTGGAGTCCTACAATCAAAAGGGTGGGTGTGAAGATGAAAGTCTGTTTTAGTTTGAAGCTGCTCTTTTCATGATGTCTGAACCAAATGACAGCATCTGTCTGTGTCTTGGAAATCAGCATTTATGAGGAACAACGTGGCTCTGTGCCAAAGAGGGCACAGTGAGGCCAAGTGAGTGAACAGTAGCTCAGCCAGAGAGAGTGATGGACAGAGGAAGATAAAGGGAGTCTGGGTAGAATAGAAGATCAGAGACTGGCCAAACCCACCACCTCATTTAACACACACATACACATATCCACACCTGATTTATATTTGTAGTTTTTCTTCAGCATGCTTGCTTTTTAGGCAAGTGGGTTAATACCACATAAATATTTGTTGTCTTAAAACCGATCCATTTTGAATCATCTCTAAAAATAAAGATTATTTTAAACTTTACAAAGAAGCCCAACATAAAAAAAAAATTCAACACAAAAACAATCAGGTAAAGATAAGACTGACTTGATGTTTCATAGCTTGTTTGATACATCTGTGATCTCAGTCCTCTGAAGCTACTCCCCTTTTCAAGGAACTTCACGTCATCTAGTTTTATACGTATTCACTAACCACTGAACTCCTGTTTCCTGATAAGAGCTCACTACAGACAGTTTTATTCTTTTGGCTTTTCAGTAAAACGCGTCTGAACCTCAAAAGTAAATTCCAATAAAAACAAACAGCTCATATTCATATTTCATTGAATTGCAGTGTAGAAACCCGGTCATCTCAAGGGGTTTTCTTACTTTTTCTCACCACTGTGCAAGACTGAAAACAGTCTCTATGAAGGTCTGTCAGTATTATCTCTATTTTGACACAGATCCATATCTAGACACATTTTATCTGACATAAGAAACGTTTGTAGTCTGTGGCACTGGCTAAAGTGAGTTCTTGAAATTATTTATTGTTGTTCCCGTACTAAATGACGCCGCTGCTACATTGGCGTTGTAATATGTGTTGTCACCTGCTAAGGCTCCCTACTTTTGCTTTTGTTTCTTCTTTAGAAAAGCTGATAGCATACCAGCGGGAGTTCCATGCCTTGAAAGAGCGCCTTCGTGTGGCAGAGCACAGAACGCTGCAGCGCTCGTCTGAGCTCAATAACATTCTCGAGCAGTTCAGACGTGCCATTGCTGAGACGAACAGCAGCAAAGATGCCCTCACAAACTTCTCAGGTAACTGACACATACAACCATATATAAGTTCTTGCAACTTTAATTGTGCTGTCTGTGAAATTTGCAATGTTCTGAATTTCATGCTATTCAGAATTCCTCTTTGCTTTTCATCATCACCACCATTTGTAAAATCATAAACCTGCTGCTCTTTTACATGTAACGGTACTTTTTTGTTGCTTTTTGCTTGTCTTTATATTTACAAAGTGTTGATAGAATGTTAGGTCTTGTTAGTTTAAATTTAATACTTGGGTGAAGTGCCTTTCTAAGTGCTAGCTCATTTCTAGCGACAATTAGTAATTTTTCCAGTAATTTATTAATTATACAAAAGTTATGGTATTCTGTGGCGAATGGCTAGTTTGAGAATTTGCTTTTATGCTTGTTTACCTATTGTATGACAATTTTAAAATAAAAAGCCATTTTATATTCGTTTTTAACATTACAATGGCACTATTACCTTTTATCTGTAAATTATCTGCAGTGAGGTTACATTTTTGGGATATGTACAGACATGGAAAATGAAAATGCAGTTCAACTAATTACTGGATGCACTTCAAAACATGTACTACATTACAGTATAAACCTGTACACCATGCAGTGTAGTCACATACATTGACAAGATCCTGCAGGCAAACAGTATTAAAATTCACTGAAAGGGCTTTACTTTGCCTGTGGGTAACAGTGTATAGTTACATGTTTTATTCATTTATTCACTACTTATAGCTTCACTGTTCTACTTAATCACTTTAGCATTAACAGTTGATGCTTTTAAATCAGCATCTTTTTACTGCTATCATCATTTGTTGAAACTAAGAAGAGTTCTCCACTTAACTTGTTTCTATGTGCCTTCTTTCAGATGAGACGCAGAAACTACTGAAGGATCTTGCGAATAGGAAAGCTCTCCAGGTGCCAAATATCTACCACCATCTCCCTCATCTACTTAACAATGAGGGCAGCCTGCACCCTGCTGTGCAGGTTGGTCTGGGCCGTACAGGAGGTGAGAAGTGCATGCTCACACTAAAAACTTAATACAGTCCCTGATTGATCAGCCGTTTTCTCCAGAATGTGCAATCTCATCCTACACAAACACACAAAAACCTCCCGAGATCCTCATTACACCAGGGAGAGAACCAAGTCTGAACAAGTTTTCAGTTGGTGACTAGTTCATAACAAGCATCCTCTCTGGACTCAGCTTTGCAATAGTATTTTTCTTGTAGAGTTGATGACAAATATAGTCCATATGCAGTGTTGTTCCCTGTTTACTTTACAAGTTATGTATCATATCCTCTTCAGTTTGATTGAACAGGGTTTCCCTTTAACATTTGTTTCTGTGTCCTTCCTTCTTTGAGTGTTTACATTTTTTTTTTTTTTTTTTTTTTAAGTTAATTTAAAGAGGATTTACCTCTGCAACATAATATTGACATGCAGGCAATAGTACATGTAATTGAGCAATTTGTCCATATTAATAATAATAATAATAATAATTTAATTCACATCACAACACCCATGTTTTTGCAAAGTTCATGGAAGTGCGGCATGTCTTAGCCTCTCCTTTTATCCTTTTTCACTAGCTTCTATTCTATTCCCAGAATCCCTGTTTTTATTTTTGAAATTTTCTTGCTTTCTCCTCATGCAGCAGCATACATCATGTGACCTCTGTTTTATCAAGTCTCTAAAAGAGGATTTTATCTGGGATTTTAAGTGTGAAATGTGGAGTGAATTTGGGGTGTGAGAGAGGTGAGATTAGGGGAAGAACAGCTTTGAAAATTTCTAATTACTGTGACTGAGAGGAGGAATAGACAAAATGGAGAAAAGGATTGTGGGACAGGTCTTCTCAGCAAGATTGTCGAGCCGTTGATAATAGAATTTGTTACTGCGTGTTGTATTGTTCCTCACCAGCCTTCCATTGTCCATTGTGTTCACTGGAATGCACACCCAAACTGGAGATCCTGCTATCAGGAAGTGAGCTTTGATGTGTGTGGTGGAATGTCACAGATTCAAATGTCAGGCACAACATCTTTATCCCCCACACATGCATGTCACATGAAATACTTGATTGGCCACTGGCTCTGTTGCTTCAAGGCACCAATTTTAATGTCTGTTTTTCTTAGTCTGTGTCTCTTTCATTATTTTTTTCTTTACCTCTTAATTCTCAGCTAGTCTAAGCATATTGGGATATTTATAGCTGTACATATTAGGATATTTATAGTGTTGGAAATTAGGACATGATCCCACATTAAATTGAGCAAGGATTACCGAAAGAAACAGATCAGAGAACATCTGAGACTGAAATTGTTGTACTGGGGCCTAACTGAACAGAAGTCTTCAAGAGAATTACTGTAAATGCAGCATTGCTAGTTCCAAACACATATATGGCCTGTAGCAAATAATCCCACTGCCAACTTGTGCCTTTTTACACAAGTGCTACTTTGTTTGTTGCTAAGCAATCAGTTATATCCTAGAATACTTTTTCATACCAGCTATTAAACTAGCCACAAGATAGTAGAAGATCTCATTTTGCCCCCTGTTGTCCTCAGGTGGAATTCCTTTTAACTTCAACCTTTGTGCCTACTGGCTCTTCTGTTGGTACAAGGAGAGAGAGTGTAGACCGTCATGTATATGCTCACATACACATGGTGCCAGCTGCTCTTAGTTGCAGAGAACCTCACTGTAAGAGCCCAACATATACAGAGGGTGACACAGGTCCCACTTCTCTCCAGTTAAAGTTGCCAGTGCAGTACCAAGAACATGATCTTTAGCAACCCGGATTACATGCTTCTGTTGTCATTTTAGTGGAGACTGGAGAGTCCAGCATCGCATAGAAACCTTTGATCCTGCTGATTACTTAGTCAGATTGAATGACTGAAGTTGTCTTCTCACTTCATTGACACAATATAATCAAGATTTGATCTGACAATAATTACTGTCAGTGGCAACTCTGTAGGTTTTTGTTTAACAGTGTCTGTCTCCTAACACAGCGTGAACATGTGTACAACCATAGATACTAAACATACATGTATTTTTACCTGGATTGCATTGCCAAATACAAACCAAAGACCTCAAACACCACTAACTTCTCTTAAATGTCAGAAACAACGCACTGTTTTGTTTCTGTGAGGCCCTGACTGGCTTGACTGGCTGGCCGCATTACTGCAGAGCAACACCAGAGAAACAAATAGGTCAAAGTTATGTGAACAGCAATTCATATCATTAGCAGCAGTTTTGCAGGGTAAGGCTCTTTGTAATGCTTTTAAGCTGCACTTAAGATAACAATGAGACCTGATGCCAAGCAATTGTTTTAGTGATGTCAATTCTTAACTTGACTCTAATTTAACCCAATAATGTTTACCTCACCTCTGTAATCAAGACAAGACACATTTACATGTTAGCTTTAGGTAGGCTATCATCAAAAATCAAGATGGACATATTTTGGTAGACATTGAAAGCTGCATCTTGTTTTGCTTGTATGGCATGTCAAAGCAGTTCTTTTTGCAGCAGAGCACAGAGAAACTTAATTATTATGGCAGTGTAAGGCTGGCAGGCTGATCTAGAGACATGGGCAGGGGCAGCCCTGGAGTTGGTTCTGCTCATGCTGCACTTGCATGAATTATCACTCATTCACTGTCTGCCAGCCTCCCTTATTCTGTCACTGTCTGTCTCTCTTCCTTCCACCCACATTCCCCTTTCATCGTCGACCTACTTTCTTGGTGGTGGTGGTGGTGGTGGGTGTTGCTATACGACATAGAGACATAGAGCTCAGTGTGAGAAACACAAAGCATTGCTGGGACAGATTTTCCACGCTGCACAGATCGCTCTGGAGGATTGTTCCCTTTCCCAAGTCCACTGTTGCTGCGTACTCATTGTGCACCTTAGGTTTGCTTTGTGCCTTTGTTAAGGCCCCTGTGCCCTCATAGCAGCCCAGCCAGCATGTTTCCCCTTTTAAACCATATACCTACACACTCATTTGCACTAATGCCAGTCCATTTATTTCATAATAACTACTATGCCAATTGTTTGTAACCTACATTAGGACAACACTACCTTGTTCTCCTTTTCGCTGGAAAGGCATAGTACATTTCAGGAAAAATATACAAACCTACCTTCTGTAGGTTGTGACCACAGTATTTAAATTCAATGTAGTACATTTATAAACAGAAGGCAAATCAGGAAAAAGAGACCAAAAGAGTTGGAGGGGAATTCTGTGGTGTGGCCTTAACTTTATTTTTTTAACATGAGAGAAACACTGGTTCATTGTTAGATAACCAGCCTGATAATGTGTTCATTCTCGCATTTGCTTTCTAAACAGTGAAGGCTTAAAATATGCACTCTTCCTCTCTCGTTCTGACACTCTTTTTCCCTGTAACAGTTTTTTCTCAGGCTGTTGTAGTTTCAGTGAATCATTCCATACTAAAGAAGAGGCCATGTGTTAAGCTGTAACCACTCCAGGGCTCCCAATAGGACCAATCTGGAGCTGACAATAGACACTCTTCTTTTCTCTTTCCATGCCTTACTGTTGTTTCATTTGATAAGACTGTCCTCAGCTAAACGTAATGTCTGCTCCTAATGTTAGCTCAGAAATTATTAATTATAAAGGACCTGGAATTTTTTTATATTTTTTAAGTTTATGGTTAATCAGTTACTGAATAGTGACTGATAAATCAGCAAGGAGATCTGTTGTTAAATGTCTATTATAATAACCAGATAGCATTAGGTAGTTGGATACAATTACATTTTCATAACAAGTATGGACGTATAGATGCATTACATGCTACATCCATCAGTTAACCTTCCCACTGCCATTTGTCAGTCTGGGGATGAATTTCTGTGCTCGTGGCTTTAGGCTGGTATAATCTGTTGTTGTCTAACAGCAATTATTATTTGATGTTGGATCCACTTGATTAAACAGCCACCCCTTAAGCCTTTAGCATTTGGTGTTCTCACTGCACATTGTCTTCTTCAGTTACCATAGTGATGGGAATCCCCACAGTGAAGCGCAAGGTGAAGTCCTATCTGTCAGAGACACTGCATTCGCTAATTGACAAGCTGTCGCCAGAGGAGAAACTTGACTGTGTTATCATTGTCTTCATTGGGGAGGTAAGAGCTTATATTTCTACAGTACGTGTCATTGCACAGTGAATTAAAATATGATGATAAAGTCAGTGTCTAATTTGTGTCTTGGTTTAATTGCTGCAGACTGACCTGGACTACGTTCACAGCGTGGTTGCTGGCCTGGAAAAAGAGTGTGTACACTCCCCTGCTTTTTGACAAATATTGTAAAGGAGTAAAAAGTTACTGTGACCCAGAGAAATGTCTGTGTCTCTGTGTCACATTGTTAACATAAGCAGTGATCCTCTTTCTTCAGGTTTTCTACAGAGCTGAGTTCAGGCTTGCTGGAGGTGATCTCCCCACCTGCTACCTATTACCCTGAGCTCACCAACCTCAAAGAGACCTTTGGAGACTCCAGAGATAGAGTCAGGTAAGCAATTCACTTAGGCATGACATTTGTGTTATCTGTGTGTTCAGTGCTCTGGCATTTAATTAGGCACTGTGTGATAAAACTCATTATAGAAATCATGGGGAAACAAGCCCTGGGAGAAATGAAATACATGGGAGCTATGACGGGGATTGGAAAAAAAGTAAAAGGATGAGTCGGGGGGGGGGGGGGGTCTAGAAAGCTAGAGTGTTTAGGTAGGCTGCCTAGGTACTTAGTATTTCACAGGCATTTCTCAAAGTCAAGGCAAGGTGATCAACAGCTGCACCTTCTACTCTTTCTCCTTATAGTGCATGCTCTGATTATACTCTGTACTTATCTTCTCTTGATAGTCAGCTAACAACTGGCTTCATTAGAAATCTGTTTATGGTGCAGTTTGTACTGAGTACATACACTTTGTACTTGGCTAATAGCCTTCAAGCCCAGAGGACAATGTCTTATATTACTGTTATATTTGTGTGCACAGATGCTTCTGGTTGTCTGAACAGTTTGTGTGGTATACATCAAAACTCACTGGGTGACATTTTCCACAAAATACTTGATATGATGATTTTGTTTGACTTCATGTGCATTTGTCCAATTACTTTTGAACCCCTAAACCAGACAATATCTGTTAAAAGTACCACATGTCACACAGTTGCTTGCTTTTTGAACATGAATCAGTATGTATTCTCTTTCTGAATCCATTGTAAAGTATTCCTCTGACAATACTTTACAATAGATTCAGTTTTTACATGTATATACTTCTGTTGTGTGCGTTGATGCATTCTGTTTAGATGGCGAACCAAGCAGAATCTGGACTATTCCTTCCTCATGATGTATGCTGTGAGCAAAGGGGTTTATTATGTCCAGGTATGTCCTTGTATATAGATAAATAAGTAAAGGTTCCCATAGCAACTTGTTGGAGAGCATTTTAGAAGGGTTCTGTAGACGGTTACTCACTAGTATCAGTGTTGGTCTGTTACCAGGCAAACAATAGTTTGCAGTTAGTTTGGAGCATGTCATACCATATAAAGACAGGGCAAACACTTGAAGCAAATGTGTGTTGTTCCAGTCATTCATGAAGAGCTTGTGTGTGTCTGTCTGTTACTGTGTGTGTGTGTGTGTGTGTGTGTGTGTGTGTGTGTGTGTGTGTGTGTGTGTGTGTGTGTTTTAGACAGAAGTCAATTTCACATATTGTGAACCTAATCCTCTTAGACGTCTAGAGCTCTTATCAGTTTTCTTAGCTGAAGTAGACATCTTATTTAGAAATGTTAATAATAATGTTTACTTTAAGCACATTTGAAATGCAAACACAAACCATTCTTGGTTTAATTTAACTGTTAATCTCCCATCTTTCTGTCTAATACGTGGGATATGTCAATTCCATTCTCTGCTCTCAACCTGGAGGGAAGAGGTATTACCTGTCTGATATCTTCTACTCCTCTCTAGTTTACCATAGCCACCCAGCACTGTTCTTTAGCTCACTTTAGAGAGATATCTCTGTGTGAACATAGAGGAATCTCCCTCCTGCTTTTCACCCTCCATTAACATTGAACCCCAGCTGTTAAAGTGGCTTCTTCTGTCTTACATTTCGTTCTTTCTGTGTATCTGTTTCTTCAGCTGGAGGATGACATTGTGGCCAAGCCCAACTACTTTGCCACTATGAAAAACTTCGCTCTTCAGCTCTCATCAGAGGAATGGATGATCCTGGAGTTTTCTCAGCTGGGCTTCATTGGTATGATACACTAAGCACCTGATCAATACTTGGCATGCACCAGGGGTCTGAAACTTCGGTGTAGTCAGCTGATGGCAAAACCAAACAATAGCATTCCTGGCTAAACGTTCTCTGTAAAGTAGTTTTCAACTCATTGTCTTAACTCAGGTTGTCCAGTCCACTTAAAAAGGTATTCTTATACTATAAAACCTGTAGGGTTTAACCAATAAAGAAAATACTTAAATTATGCTGGTCTTTGAGGGTTTAGGTTGTTGCAAGGTATTATTATTAGTAGCATGTTGCTAAAATGTGTAAAGTAGGAATGGGTACATTTTTAGTCTTAGTGTAACTACACTGTGTTATAATTGTCATTGTACATACAGCTGCATTTAACTTTGCAGCACAGTAATGCGGTTTTAATATCAAAAACAGAATTTAACTATATAACAATTATCTCTAGTTTGTTGCTGCAACCCACCAAGATTTCCAAAGTAGGACTCCCAAAAACAGTTTGTTACAACTGATGTAATGAATGATACATGAAAAAACAGTGTGTTCTGCTTATTTTTAAACAGCCTTCCTTGCTCACTTATGCCTAAAAGTTTTCTATTTATTTGTATTATCATTCATCTGAACAGGATGTTTTTGTTTATATTGGGTTTTAATAGGTGGAATTTCAGCAGTAACCATTATTAATGGCCTCTTTGAGGGGAATTGATAACCCTGGTTCTGTCCTCTATTCTGCTCTTATTGACCTTTTCTTGTTAAAATGTTTATTATGCTTGATTTTATCTTTTAAGTCTCTGCCAAAATGGAAAAAAAATGCGCTTGTGTTTTCACTTGTCTGTTGGACTTTCTCTTCAAACTTGGGTTTAGGCAGTGGCAGTTATTTCAGTCTTTAGTTTTGATGAGACAATATTCTAAAGTAGAAATCTTTTGTAGAGAAACATAGTGTCCACAAGAAGACACTGCTGTATTAACTCAGTACAGCAGTATACAGTATAGTTTCCCCAAGTCCTGTTCATGATTTCAGCATCTTGTTTCAAATGATCAGCTGTTAATGAGTGCTGATGTGCAGGATCAGTGAATGTTTATACACCTTCCTTGTCTTTCCTACAGGAAAAATGTTCCAGGCTCCAGACCTAAACCTCATTGTTGAGTTCATTTTCATGTTCTACAAGGAGAAGCCCATTGACTGGCTGCTGGATCATATTCTCTGGGTCAAAGTCTGCAATCCTGAGAAAGATGCGGTATTTACTGTGGTTACTGTATCGGTAAAGGCATCAGTGTAAAAGGAATATGTACCTCATTCCCATCTTTTCTTCTCTTCCAGAAACATTGTGAGCGTCAGAAGTCCAGCCTACGTGTGCGGTTCAGACCCTCCCTATTTCAGCATGTGGGACTCCATTCTTCTCTTGCTGGAAAGATCCAAAAACTCACAGTGAGTGTTATGGCCTCACAGTTGTTCTTTTGCCACAATAGTGGAGGCTGATGCCTTGTAGATTTGCTGACTCTCCCTCTTTGTCTGTATCTGTAGGACAAAGACTTCCTAAAGCCACTGCTCCATAAGATGCATGTCAACCCCCCAGCTGAGGTTTCCACTTCAATGAAGGTATCACTGTGGAATCTCAATGCATTACTGTACAGAGTTTGCCTAGTTCATAGGAATAACTATGAAACAAGAATAGATTGAAATCACTTTGACCTTTTGTTTTAAAAAGAACACAAGAGCAAAGTCATTAATTGTGGTGTAACAAAATGTGTATTGTGGCACACAGGTGTATCAGGGTCATACGCTGGAGAAAACATACCTAGGAGAGGACTTTTTCTGGGCCATTACTCCGACTGCAGGAGACTACGTGCTCTTCAAATTTGACAGGCCTGTTAGCGTAGAAAGGTAAATGTGACGGAAGGTTCTATCTGTTTGTGATGTCATTCTGTACATAAATTCTTGTCATTTGCATTAGGAAAATATGGAGAGCATCCTAAGCACAGTAAATGTTATGATGGCAATAACATTTACAGACTCACATTTTACGTATCTCCTGCTGCCCTTCACTGACTCAGGTTTAACTTTAGTGTGCGTGCGTGCGTGCGTGTGTCTCAGTCTCAGGGGATCTGGTAAGCTAATGAGAGCACTCTAAAATAGGAATTCTCAGGCCAGCCTCCTACTCTATGTGGAGCCAGGGTAGAAAGAGAAGAAGACAGTGAGTAGAATAGAAAGGAAGCTGATAGCAAGAGTGATGGCTTAATTCAGAGCTGACCTAAAAAGGATGTTAAAGATGATGGTCATGTGGAAATGCGGTGCCTGTATCCAGCTCTTTTGTAAAGATAATGTTTGGACAGTGAGACAAGTATGAGAGACAGTCACTCAGCAAGTAAGTGGAAATGAGTGTGAAAGGGGCCATCTAGAGCTCCAATGTCTGATTCTGAAGTGTTTCTGTGTCTGCTTTTGAATGACACCAATTACACTGGGGACTGCATTGCTGTGCTAAGTGGATAACATCTCATCAGCAGTTGGCCAAAAGATTCTAGTATTCTTCTATCATCTGTCACAGCCAATCTCTTTCTGGTCTACATTCTTGCCGTCTCATCTCACTCACTCTCTAGCTGTTTAAATACGTTGCACTGACAAACTTAAGTGAGATTTCTCAGCTTTTTCTGGCCAAAAAATGCACAAAAAAACTTACCTGATGTCCACAAATAAAGCAGGGGTAATTATCCAATTATGTAACCATTCAAAGTGTGCTTGATTTGATTGACAGGTTCCTGTTTCGCAGTGGTAACCAGGAGCACCCAGGAGACAAGATTGAGAACACCACAGTGGAAATACTGCCTGCGTCGGTAGGGAAACACCCACACACAGTCTGTCAACCTTCTATGCTGTGGAAACAGATTAGATTACACTGAGTGGTTGCTCTTTGGGATGTATCGCATTGATTATTGACAAGACTGTGATCATGACAGGCTTGTTTGCTCTGAGAGCAGTGATAAATTGCTGACACTGTGATCCACACTTCACTGTAGACACAGAAGCTGTCATCCATTCAAGTTCTGGTCAAATGAGAAATCATTAAGGTTTTTAATTTGTCTTTTATTTTATTCTACTGCCCAACTTTCTGTGTTCAAATGTTAGGAGGTTGGACTACAGACCAAAGAGAAGTACAAACGAACAGAAGATCGCTTTTACAGAATTGGTAAGTGGTTTTGACAGTCTCCTTAAGGCTACGTATGTTAGTGCATAAACACTGAACCATTGTGATCAGACTACACACTGATGCTGATGGTGCCAACTGTGTATAAAAAGTGTGAAATGTTCTCACTCAAAGCCTTTTTGTCTTATTCCTTCCAGTTTTGCCAATGTTTTCTGCTGTCATTTTCTTCTCTGTATTCTATTATTATTATTGTGACATATTGTCTCTTTAACCATTTTTAAAGGTAGTGTTGTTTTTTATTTAATGCTCCTTCTGAATAAGATTTATCAAAAAATAAAAAATGTGCTGAAAATAATTGGTGGAATTTAAAGCAGTTTTTTTTCCTCACTTAGTCCAGTTCACTGGTTGAATTACAGGCCATGCACTCTGTCTGTAAATGTGATTCCTAACACTTCATATGCTTGTGTATGTGTTTGAACATACAGGTCAGTTTGAAAAGGGTGTGGCCGAAGGGGCTGTAGATCCTTCTTTCAATCCCGTTGTGGCACTTCGCCTTTCTGTTCTGAAAGACTCGGCAGTGTGGGCCATCCTCAGTGAAGTAAGTCAGTCACACACTGGACCTGATGGACTATGTTCATGTTACAGTCCTCAATGCTTAATTTTGATTTTATTTGCACCAATCTGCCAAATATGTTCAGATTGAACTGACATGGACAAAATGATAACAACATGGGTGATGTAACACTGCCAGCTTACGTGTCCTGGTTTATTCGCTGTGGAGGTGAGCGGACAATACCGATCATTGGAATGAGAAGGAGAACAAAGGGAAAAAGTCGTAGCTTCTGCTCTCTCACCTCCATATTTAGCTATGAAGTCACTGAATAATGGTGAGTTATGTACAGACAAGTGAGATGGCAAAAAATAACTTGTGAATTCCAGTTTGATCACTTAATAGCCAGAGATAACAGATCAGATGTGAATTAGGTGGAGGACCAAATATGGGAGTGCCTCTGATCTGATATGAAATAAATCAGGTGAATTACTTGGAGGGAGGAGGTTGGATTAGGGCCATTAGTATGTACTGTAAATATATCCTTGTTCTCTTATCCAGTTCCATAAGTTGAACCTGCTCCAGATACATACTGGCTCCTTGTCTTAACCCACTAACACATGTGATGCTCTGCTCTCCTCCTGCAGGTACATATAAAGAGGATAGCTGGCTGATTGTTTAGGAGGGGCACATGAATCATGACCCCTGGGGGACCAAAATCTCGTAGACTGCTTACACAGAGCCTTTGGAACCAATCAACCAGCAGTGAAATCATTAGAGCCCACTAGAGTTGCTCATCTGAGCTCGTCTGAGGAACAACACCACTCTGCCCCCCTCTCTTCCTAATGAACCTTGTTATTTTGCTTCTCATCAATCGGTTTCTTTCTTTCTTTCTGGAAGTCTCCCTCACTCTTGTGCTCTTAATTCATTTGTAAGAATGTGAATACTACTGTTTGAAGACAGCAGCAGAGTGTGCGACATCTGTTCCCAGCTCTGGCTCTGGTTCACAAAATGACTTGAGTTGTTAACCGTCTTTGAAAACAATCAGAAAACACCTCGACGAATAAGGACAAATCATAGCATCTGTTAAGAACCAGTCACTGGTGTAGATGCTGCCAAATCCTTCTGTAACTCAATGCTGCCACCTGTGGGCAAGCTGGGGCGTTGCACTATACCTAGCGCCTCAGCACAGCCCATGATGATGAAGAATGTTGTCATCAGTAACGATCATTTGTTCTCTGTTTTCAGCAGAGAAAGCTGAGCTCTAGATCAACACCAGCCCAAACAAAAAAAGTTTTCCTTACTCCTAGAATATTGTAACTCACACACCTGTCCTGAACCAAAAACTCAGGATGAGCTTACTGTTAGAAAATTCTGACTGTAGCCAATCGGTGACAACTTTAACCATAGGCCAGATTCAGTGGTAACTGACCCAGTCCATCACGGAAAATAGATACCATGACATCATATCTATCTCGCCTACTGTCTGACAGGCTTATGGTAAACCAATCAGATTTTGACTTGCCGTTTCTGAAGGAATATATTGATATATTATTACTGCTATGATGATCTATGAAGGTGACTTAATTTATTGGAAATAAATCTTTAATTTGTACAAGAGGTAAATATATATTTTTATTCTATTGAGATGTTTATGGTAGATTGTTTTATTGTACTGTTTTTTTTTCTAAATAGCTGTTCCATGTTTATTTTTATTATAACAGCTTCTTGTGAAATTGCTTTGTCTGCCAATAGTAAAGTAGCTCAGTTCAGATTTTTTTTTTTTTTTTCCTTTTCACCTGAAGTAAAAAAATTATATCTAATTGCTTAAAAGCTAAATGATAGGACAGCTGAATAGATTGTCTTGAAGTAGATGTGGGTCAAAATTGGAAAAATGTGCCTTATATCCAGGTCCCTCAAAATTTGTTTCAGCAACATTTTTTTTCATTTGGTTCCTTTTTGTTTTTGCCTACATTGTGTTTACTGGATATACTAATATTTTGAAATAACACTGTCCAATTAGTGATTTGATGTTAAAAGCAGTATCTGTCACGCTGAGTTAAAGTGGTAAATTACCCCCCCCCCCCAAAACAGTGTGATTTGCACAGATATTTCATGCTTTTGGTTCTTCATTTCACAGACTCCCCCAGGACCACTTCATTTTTTTTCAGGTGTCTATTTTCGATTGGACAGAATATTATGACTACTGATCAAATTGCACCTTTGTGCTATAAATTGGTTAAGGTTGTGTAGTACTTTGACTGTAAATCTATAAAAACAGGAACCAACATTTTTCACATTTGAGATTCACTTGATTGTTTTTGTGTGTGGGAATGTGGCCAGTGATCTGAGTGGAAATGCTTAAATGAAAGTTCACTCATGTTCTACATGTTAGTGCAGTTTATTCATGCAGTGCCTTTTTTTTTTTTTTTTTTTTTTTTTTTTTTTTGATTTGATATCAAAGTGACACATCACGCTTGTTCACATGTATGGTTATTTTTTAATTTATGACCAGTGTTTGTTGATTTGTTTGGTCAGAGCAGGCTCTTCAATCTGATGGTAGAAAGCCACTCAGGTTTACTTGTGGGTGGAACATGTTGTTTTGAGGGGGTGAAGATAGTTTCCGTACTGCTGACAAGATTGGGTTCTATCCAGGCATCCACATACAAGCTGAAACTGAATACATGAACACGTGTGATCCCTGAGGGTTCCTTACTGCATTTGTGGAAAGTGAACAGGAGAAAAAAAAAAAAAAAAGAACTGATCCTTGCTCGACATCCTCACACCCCCCTCAGTTCATGTGCCTTCATCATGTACATGTGTATGCCTGCCTCCCATAGTTTTGACATCATTTTTCACGGACATCTTTGAAATAAATAAGTTGTTAGAAGCCATGGCCATTTTTAGTTTGTTTTCCTTGCATTATTCATGCATCACTACTTTTGATTTCAGAGCAGCTGTAAGAAAAAAACAAACAAAAAAAAGACAGTTAATGCAAACTCAATCCATCGCACACTGCAAAGACTACAAGCGTTCCCAGCATGCACCTCTTCGCGGCAGGTACTTCCGTTTTCCCATCATGCCTTTCAAGAAACACGATGGCTAGCAGCTTGCATAACATTGATCTTAACTAACCAATTCTTGCACCCGAGGCTTTATAAAAAAGTCAAGGTCGACGCTGAAGCGGAATCATCAAAATGCCCAAATACTACGAGGACAAAGAGGAGGACAACAGAGCATGCGCCGGCATCAGAGAGGACTTCAAGGCTTGTCTCCTTCAGCACGACTGTGTGGTGAAGGTAAGTGCCTGAAACGTCCTCTGGCCACAGTTTGCAGCAACTTCAGCTCATCTTGTTATAAATATGAACAGCGATTGTTATAAAAATGAGACTGACGGTAAAAACAGCTTTGAATACAGCTTGACAGCGCTGTGTCCCCTTAGGGCGGGTCGCATGAGGCAGGTCTAAGATCAGGTTGACCCGACCCCCAACGATAGAAACAGTCCTGGTGCTCCCTGAACCTGTCCCTGGAGACCACTGTGCTCCCTGCCTGAGTTCAGTTCAGCTGTAATGTTTTTGCCCTGACAGGCGCTGTGAGTTGTATTTAGGGACGTGGGACTGTTTTTGTTTACATAAACTGTAACTCACAGCCATAATGTTTGTGACTTCATCAGCTCCCATCAACCAAAATCACGAATTTCATAAAGCATAGCTGTTCATAAACATTTATTAATGCTTAAAGATGGTTATAATACGTTTCTTTTGTGTTCCAACACTAGAAACTCTAACTTAACTCCTCGAGGGCCACTGTCCTGCTTGTTCACCAACTATCCCTACTCTACCCACTGCTGATTACCTGGATCAGGTGTGTTCAGTCCATTAGAATCTGGAAGATACCATCTCAGCATCTGAGAAAATGGTGGAAGTGAGGGAAGACAAAGTGAAATGGTATCCCCTAGCTTCTGATTGGCTGAATACGTCTGATCCAGGTAATGAGCAGTGTGTAGGGCAGGGATAGTTGGTAAACAAACAGGGCTAGAAGACACAGATTGAAGGCCTTTTCTGGAAAGATGCATTGAATTGGGATCATTTTCTTAATTTGTCAGGAGGGGAAGATGCCCAGTGAGTGTTTGAAGGAAGGCCACTGCAGAGCCCTGCAGACGTCATTCTTCGAGTGCAAGAGATCAATGGTAAGTCAGTGGTTAATTCATCGCAACTAGAGACTGGTACCCAAGTTAGATGAGGGAATCTGGACCTGGAGTCCTAATAGACTGATGTACAAAACATGTGCTGGGAAGTGAATTGTAAAGAGAACAGGGAGTGTTTTATCTTCCTCTTTCCTCATACTGTACAAGCTGTGTTTTCCCAAAGTCACCGGGAACAGAAATTTTACTGAAAAGAAATGGTCCATGTCTCTTTAGACCACCTTAAATCCTGTTTTGTATAAAGAGAATATCAGCTTAATGTTTTGTGTTGCGTCTGTCCTCTGTCTACAGCTGGACACAAGGGCAAGATTCAGAGGAAGGAAAGGATACTGAGGGACCATCTGATTGATGATGTTGCCATGTGGTTGAGTAGGTGGAAATACTTGCAATAATTCAAGTCAAAGGGCTGTTGCTCACTTGTCAGTGAACGTGCAACTCATCTGAAGGACAAGGACTACCAAACATGAACGAACAATGCAGATAAACTCTCAGTGGGATTAAGATCTCATCAGTTCTAAGGACCATCGCAGGCAGTAGCTTTGTGGATGAATGTGTTTTGTGTTATGAAAAACGTTAATAAAGCAAAGACTTTATATCATGTAAGGTGTTATTGACAAACACATCTGACTGTACTGGAAAATATAAGATTCAATGAAAAATGTTTCTATGATTATAAAAAACAATTACAGCATTTTACAGTATAAATGTAAACCTTCATTTTTAGTGTTAGTCTAGTCTACTAGTACTGTAGTGTTAGACTGGTCAAGTGCAAACGGTGCAAAGTTAGCAAGCGGGTGTATACAGAAGGTTGGTTTATTAATAAAGTTACAAATAGATCGGAGAAATGACTGAGCTCTAAGGCCACTGTTTTGTTAAAAGTTACATAAAACCCCCTCCTCAAATAAAACATTCAAAGCTGTTACTTCAGAGCAGCCATCATCATCTCCTTAAACTTCTCCATATCCACTTTCTTCAAGATGAAAGCCTCATGAGTCTTCTTCAGAAAGCCAATGGTATCTACTATCATCATTCCCCTGGTATGTGTGCCATTCAACTCTACGCTAACCGGATATTGGTCCTTTTCTATGATGAATGAATCATCTATAGCGGCTGCCATGGCGTATGAATCGCAGGAGATAAAACCTGCACCAGCGACAAGCTCTTTCTGCAGGCGCTCTGTTTTTGATGCCTCTATGCTGTAGTGGAAGATCCGTGCCATGAAGCGAGACTTATCGGTGTCCTGCGCCAGCCAGGCATCGCAAAACTCCTGTCAACACCAGGAGAAACGTCAGCACAGACGGACAGCAACAGTCTTCTGTTCATGATCATCTTATGCAAGTAGTTACAGGAAATCTGTTGTATATGTTGGGATCTGTAAAAAGGAAGGCTTACCCAGGGCAGCTTGTTGTAGCAGGTAAACTCCCAGCAGGCCAGGTATGTAGGACACTGGTACTCATTCAGGACAATGTAAGCAGCTTCTGAATCAGCTACAAAATTGAACTCGCCAACCACGGTGGTGTTTCCTCGAGCTGCAGGTGGGACAGCAGAGAAAACTGATGTGATTATACACAAATTCTAGCACTGCACATTTTCATTGTCAATAGTGTCTCCCTGATGATCTGATTCATCTTTGTGTTTCCATAATGCTGGATAGTAATGGAAAATGTCCCACTGATCTATTCAGTTTGCTTGTTTAGTCTGGCCAACACTTTGGACCCAAAGATTTTACTTTATAATGAAATGAGACATAAGTGCAGCTTTGGAGAAGTTAGTAGCAGATATTATTTGGCAGTACTGATTGAAAAATGACTCATTTATCAAAATAGCAAATTAATTTTCCATAAGAGGCCAAGCCAGTGTGTTTATATGGTTTAGTCTAGCCCCTGTGTGCTGTACACACTCAGCCCCTTCAAACTAAATCTTGACAGTGTTTTACTGACATTCAGTGTTGCCTCCCATGATGTAGAGACCTCGCAGTTTGCTCGGCAGAGATGGATCCATCTTCACAGCCAGAGCCAGGTTGGTGAGTGGTGCTGTGGCAACCAAAGATATCTGGGAAATAAACACAGACTTGAGACGGGCAAGGAGCAAATACACACAACACATGTATAGCTGTCACTTCTCTCACCTTCCCTGGGTTTTCACTGACAATCCTGATCATAGCTGAAACAGCATTCTCCTCCTGTACCAGGTCCAGACCAGGAGCGTTCGGGTCAGGAACATCTCCCAGTCCGTCCTGACCATGGAAGTGTCCCGCATTGATGTTGTTCCCATTGATAGGCTTAGCAGCACCTTTAAAAACTGGAATCTAGCAAAAGAGAAGATGACAACACAAGGTGTAGCTTGCAAACAAAACAATTACACAAATAAATGTAGCTTTACGATTATAATAATATATGAGATAGTTCATTTGCTTGTCAGAACACCTGGACATTAATACAAAACATTTACCATTTCTTCTTCTACTAAAATCAGAAATCTGTTCTTGGTCCGTGTTCATGCAATTCAATATACACCGTCATGTGTTTTGAGGAACAAGAACTCATTGTTAGGCAGTTTTGTGAACAGGCAGTTTTGACTTATCCTGACTGGTATCATGTTATTTTTTTTAAATTGGATGTCACTATCATTTTACTGCAAAACAAATTTACCTGCAGGTATAAAGTAACATAACCTTGTCACATGACACTAGTAAGTGACTTTTGAGTCAACACTAAAGTTGGTCTAAAAAAAAAAAAAAAAATCGCACAGTAAGTCACGTCATGCATTATTGATTATTGAATAATCATAGCAGAGAGAAGTCCTGTACCCACCTCGAGCTTATTGCAGCACTGCAGAACACGCAGTACGTTCTTACACACGTTCTCCACTGTGGTGTTTCCGTGCACACAAGTAATACCCAGGATCTCCACGTTGGGTGAGGCCAGTGCCATCATGATAGCCTGAGCATCATCCACACCGCAATCTACATCCACCAGCAGCTTTTTACTCATCTTGGACCCTGTGGACTTAAGTCCATAAAACTGGTCAACTCACACTGTGGTTAGTGTTTAACCCTAATACCAAATGATTAAGCTGAATACAGCCTCACAGAGACAGAGTTTAGTTCAATTAACACACAAACACTTTTTTCTCCACAGAATTAAACCTACCAGTTACTTCGTGTGGAAAAAGATCAACTGTAGTTTATGCTGAGTGGTGCTCTTCTCTTCTCAGACTGGAACCAGGATCAGCTGTAAACAACCTTTGTAAGGCAAAAAAAGAAAAAAACAAAACTGAAAGGAGAGTGGACTGAATAGGAGTTACATAACAATCTGACTAAATGTCCTGCTCCAGTGAGTGAAAGAAAATATATTAGCAGTTGAAAAACAACTCGGATCTCTCACTCAGTGTGTTTTGCAAAGTGACTTTATAATCACGAGACACAGTTGTCATCTGTGCCTTCACGATCAAAGAGGCCGAGCTCCAACAGGAAAATGTCTTTCATGTGATCCAATAGTCCTTAACACAAAACACCAACCTCAAAGAAGAATTATGCAGATTATGCAGCGAAAGCCCGAGTCTTTGTTTTTGACTGAATGCACAACTTCGACTCACCTCCACATGGAGCTGCCGAGAATCTTAAACACCCAGGGTTGCCAGATCATGCTGACAAAATCCCGCCTGGGTAATAGTGAAAACCTGCCCACTCTGATTAAAACCAGCCCACATAATATATGATGATATACAGTATGCACATATTTTGTTTTCACATCCTCGGCTCATCACAAGACTTTGGAGTACAAAATTACTTACCAAATTACCATTTTTTTGTTACTTGTCCCAAACACATTTTCCAGCCCAAGAGCATAAAAAGTAGCCTAATTTAGCGGAAGACTGCCCAATCTGGCAACACTGCTGCCTACACGGAAAAGGAAATATGTCCAGTGCAAGGAGGTTTCACTCTGCCACAATTTCCCGCGCACCATCTTCTCAGAGAGTACGGAACTGTCAGCGTGTGGACCATATGCACCACTGTGCAAATGAAAATTTAATATTAATACATGAATTATAAACGCACAGGAGCCTAAACTGTAGTGACAGCGCGTAACTATCATGTCGACAGTGATGCTTCCGCAATAATAGACAATCTACGTGAATGGCGCAGTTTCCGGAGGCGCTCATAGACAAACACATGTTCCAACGTATAACTAGGACACGCACATACAGTGTGTACAGACGGGACATTTTTTGCAGCCCAGCTCACTAAATATAATGTGATTTCACCAGCACACTCATGGAATCAATAAGCTTTAATATTCATTATCCAGTTTCAGTTTATAGAGGTGTCATCCAAAGCCCCCTGTCCAACATGTGTGCACATACAACAGATCAGAACAAGGTCAGAACTTAATAACAATGAATTAAACTATAACAGCATTTGGCAACAGCAGCCATAAATTATCTGTAAGCAAAATAACATTTTAAAAATAAAACACACTGTATCTGTAAGTTTTGTACAATAAGGTACACTGGAGCCCAGAGCTATAGTAAAGTGACAACAGAAGAATGTGTTGTTGATGGTCGGTACAATAATGCAATATGCATTATTTCATTTCTCAAGTGCCCATGGGTATTCTTTATTGCAACAGTATACAGCTGCAATAATATAAAGCAGTTGTGTTTTTTTTTTTTAATCTTCATGCAGGTTAAATGAATAAAAGTTATCCAATTTTTGCATAATTCAGGTAATTGCTGAAAACACATACTTCGAAAATAAACATCCAAGTATGAAGGGCCATGAACCAATAGTGCTGCATATATCACCTGCTGAATTTTTTTTAAGTATCTGTATCTGAAGAGATATGTCAGAATTACAGAAGAATATGATGCACCATGTCTGAAGCCCAAGATTTATGAAGCAGTTTCCCATCACTGCTTCCAGTGTAGCATCAGATGAACGTCAGAAATCACATTTCATAAGACATCACTGTAAAAGAAATGTAAGAAAACCTGTGTCTTAAAGATGTGTGCTTATTATACAGATACTGTGTTGAATATTCACGTGATTAAAGAGGAAAGAAGAGAGGAGGGAGAGACAGTAACAACAGAGAAAACAGGCAACCGACTGAAACAGATCAAATAAGTGGTCACCCTGCAGTGCAGTGTAGGTCCAGACAAATAGCTTAACAGGCAAAGTCAAGGGTTTTGATAAAGCTGGTTGTTTATTGTGTTGCCTACATTGGATTTAAAGCTACAGTAGGCAACTTTAAGCAGCGCCTAATGGCAGCAAGGATGTTAAATTGTTTTAAAATTGTTTTTGTTGTAGAACTGTCAAGGAAAGTGAATTTTTGGCTCAGTACAGCCTCACTGTTACTTTAGGCTGATGAAAATAGTAAGTAAAATAGTAAGTAAATAAATTTCCTAAACATTTGCATGAGACTGGGTGTCCACTTATATATTTTATATTGTCATCAATTAAGCCAAAAATACCATGTTAGTTCTCTCCTCTGTGTTTTCTAACCTCTGCACCTTTTCTGTAGCTGTCTGCCGCCAAGCTGCTCCTACTGAAGAATGCGAAGCTTAAAAACCGGTCCCAGGTTTATGGTTTCATTTTTCAAATAATGTTCTTAAACAGCTGGGCACTGCAGTTTATACCAAATGTTATTAAACGAGAAAATCCTCTGCGTTCTTTGGGGACTATTTTCAGAGGTGGATTGATACACTTTTTTTTTTTTATGCTCGCTAGTTTTTATGGCAGAAGAGCAAAGTATATGGGAATGACTCAACATTACAATGCCCATGTTCACTTTAATGAAGCAAAATGTGAGCCAGTGCAGCAATATAACCTACTGATGTGTTTTTTTAAAATAGTTTCTGGACAACACAGGTCTATAAAACAGATGAATAAGCTATATCGAGATTTGGATATGCAGACAATTCACTTTAGTTGGAAAATTCATTGCTGACAATAAAAAATATATAAGCTATCACCTGCCTGATGCTTTAACTGATAACAGTGAATAAAAGCAGCTTGGACATGTATTGATATGTGTGCATCATCATCTTTCTAAAGGCAGCGACAGTTTTACATCTTATTTCTGGGGACATAAGTCAAACTGACCCAGATCCAGAGTGGGTGTATGCTTTGTGATGCTGCTACAGCAGCCAACAGTGGTGTCTGTACAAGTTGTATCTTAACTGGTTTTGGTTGTGAAATGGCCATGAAAACTGTGTCAGAGGAAACTGCTATAAAACAATCTACAGGAGCACTGGCACTTGGATGTTAATCATCTTAACAGTGACTAAGCACAAAACAAAGGGCTGTTCCAGTTTGTGTTGGTGTTTTTCTTTGTGTGTGGCCGTCAACATCATCCCCTCCAGTCTTTTGGTTTCCTCCCGATGGGTCCGCTTAGGTCTCAACTTTCCCGTATGTCCCCTCTGGAGGGCGATATTGTTTGGGGAAAGCCTTGAGCTGGAGTGAGTTAAAGGCGTATTTACGACAGCCCACATTCTTCATGGTGTTCTCTCTCCTGCAGCCCTCACTGTGGAGAAGCAGAAGTGATGTATTATTTACTTGGGTAATAACATTACTTTTCCAATGAGTTTTTGGGTAAAGGCACTGACCTTCGCATACAGTCCAGAGCCTGGTAGAAGACCTGTGGGGCCAGGCCGTGTTCCTGCTGCAGGATCTGACACTGCTCTAAGGTCAGAGACATGGCTGTGCGATCCTTGGCGCTCTTACAGCAAGTGAAACGCACTCCGTTCAGGCGACGACATGCCTTTGGGATTTAAGGACAAATTAGGGAAACAAGACAAAAGCTTTTACATTTCTGGTTCTGAGCATTAAGACATGATAAGTAAATCCACCTCAGCTGCCTGCCACAAAATCTCCACGTTCTTGGTTTTCTTGGCTTGCACATTCTGGCTCAGCTGTTTGAGCAACTCAGGCACACTAGTGGTACTGCGGGAGCGAGGGAGGCCTGAGAAGAAAACAGAGGAGTTAAATATAGGCATGAAAAGGTGGTGTTTTTCTTTCTGGTTGGTCGTACGTATGCCGACTCACAGTCTTCTGGCAGGACTTCTTTAAACTGGTCACAGTAAGAGGTTAGTCGAGTCAAACTCTCCATGTTGATCACTTCCTGCAGTGACGTGTCTCCGAACCTGGAAACATGACGGATGTTAAAATCTTTCAACGTTTCTGACTATCACACATGAGCAGACATTGTCCTGTAATAAACGCTCCATCATTCTACTGTACAACTTGTATCTGTTATCAAGATAATAGATATTTCTGAAGCTAGTTATGAAATGTACAAAACAATATTTAAAAATATCTAAAATAGCCTCTTCTCCTGCCCTCAAGCCCTTGACCTTTCCTGTCCTCTACTCACCTCTCAGCCAGCGTCTGCTGTTCGTTGATGCCCACATTGAAGAGGACGGGCTGCACACGCAGCAGCATCCCGTTCTGGATCTCCCGTGGCAGCGTGTCAAACATCGCTCCGGGCATTGGAACCCTGACGTTAAAGCCGCTCCTGTTCCCTGTGATCACCGGCAGCATGTCCGGGGCGAAACCTGAAGTTGCTTGGGTAACTTTGAAGGTCACATTTCTCAGGTCTGTCACTCCAACACTCATATCCTCCAACATGGCCAGCTCCTCCCCTTTAATAGACAAGATGTCAACACAGAGGTTCATGCTAATAGTAGAGATATAACGTCTATCAAGATGCTTTAGGATCTGCATGTTTGCTTGTTTGTTCTTGCACATCCACACACACGTCCTCACACACACAGGTTACCATAGGTACTGAGCAGGCCCTCATACTGCACCAGTAAACCAATGGTGTGTAGCTGCCTGAAGAAGCCAGAGTCACCAAGACAGTTCCTCAGTTTAAGGATGAAGCCACAGATCAGAGCAGTTAGCTGTAAGCACCACAACTCACATTAATACAGCAAGCAACAGTTGTTTGTCTCATATTCTGGACATTGTGTAATGACAAACAATGCTACAAAACTACAGGCAATGAAAGACAGAACGGTGAGAAGAAGGTGGAGCTGACAGACCGTCTGGCAGAAGACAACGTCACGGCGGTACTGCAGTGTGAGGCTCATGGCGATGGTCGGGGCGCTGTCCTGCATCAGCAGAAAAATCATGGCCTTCTTGGCTTTGTCACTCATCAGAGACACACAGTCTGTCAGCGTAGTGAGGAGAGGATAGAGGGCGTCGCTCCACTCACCTGCAGGTACAACACACAGTTTAAACACACACACACACACACACACACACACACACACACACACACACACACACACACACACACAGGGTACATGCACATCATTGTAGTGGCTTTTTGATTGACACACACACACACAGGGTACATGCACATCATTGTAGTGGCTTTTTTGATTGACACACACACACTAATTCATATTGGAAATACTCCTCTCACCTGGGGATGTCTTTTCTACTTCTGGGCAGGTATCTGCAAACAAGAGAAGGTTTTAAAAGTGGTAGATGAAAACAAAACTCCAGTTCTGCTTTCAACTCCATTGTTTTTCACATTTTTGACACTCAGCAACATTGAAACTGAGTCAACCTCCAGATCTGAATATATTCAACAGAAAAGCATGCATGTATCAGATGGGGGCGGGAAGATGATGATATTGGTGGTGAATATGTGGATAGTGATAATACAAGAGGTTGATGTGATGGTGATGATAAATCCTTGTCTGTGTGTTCAGGATGTATCTAGAAAGCACCTTGGTTACTGTAGATATCTGTGGAGAGTGCCACATTCATACTAAGCCTTCTGTCTTTGCACTGAGGGGATGAGTACCCAGTTGTCTCTTATTTACACACCATGTCACAAAACCCTTTGTGTGTGTGCGTGCATGTATGTATGTGCACCTTTCTTATTTTTACTTGGCTCCTCGTTAGCGAGCAGGAAGACGTCCTCAGAGCTACTGTCGCTCTGGAGTTTGTCTCGCTGCAGCAGCCTGTCCACCCTCTGGATCACACACTCCAGGCTCTTATCCACATTTAGCCAAACCTTCTCCTACACACAGACACAGATTGCAAATGAATTTTTAAAAAAAGAAGAAATGAACCCAGTCTCTAAAGAAGCAGATGGACTTTCACTTACCCACTCCTCGTGCAAATCTGCCTGCAAGGAGGCACGCTTGTTTTTATTCCCTTCACTGCCCTCTGGAGGGGCTGCGTGGCGCGAGGGTGAGGTGGCAGCACGAGACGGAGAAGTAGGGTGACGAGAGGGGGAGCGGGAGGGGGAGCGAGAGGAGGGCGAGAGGGAAGAGGAGGATGGGGACGGGGTGCCCTGCTGTGTGAACTCTGGCCGGGCGGCTGCCAGGGCGAGGATGGCTGAGGAAAGCAGCTTGGAGTCACACACGGTCACCAGCTGACGAGTCTGCAGGACAGAAACAGAGAGTCACAAAAATGTTCTTAGGCTGTAGGTGTTAAACAAAACTAAATTAACTCTGACTCCGGGAAAAAAATGCCCTTTAAAGTTCATAAACTGTGACATTAAAAAAAGAGGGTGAAAATGCTTTTGGAGATTTTCCCTTTTGTTAGTTAAGCAAAATGGATTTTTTTTTACTGCACTTGACTGAAGTCATTTTTGGATTGTAAAATAAGTTTGTACAATACGATAATTAAGATAATTAAGAGAAATAATCAAGAGGTTGAAGATTCAGTTAAAGCCAGATGCAGAGTGAAAGTACACAGCTTGATTAATACCCTTAAGCTCATCTGAGCGCTGACTTACTTTCTCTGTGAGGATGGCCAGGGTTCTCTCCAGAGCGTTGGCTGAGCGCTCCTTGGCAGTTCGTGACAACCGTTCAGTGTAGTAACACACTTGTGTCTTCAGGGTGTTAATCTGACCAATCAGCTCCTTTGCTTTCACAATATCCTGAGGCTGGTATGCCATTCCTTTGGAGCCAGCAGAGCTTTGAGAGGCCATTGAAAAACAAAGACGGAAAACAGAAAAATAAATCTAGGAACAAAGGTTATATATATATACAGCCATGACAAAAATCCACACACAACTTTTAATAACTTTTAATGCATGAATTCTCACCTCTCTTCCTCATAAGTGCTGAATCAAGCAGGGCAAAACAACAACAACAACAAAAAGATTATCGTATGTAAAATTGAACACCACTATTAAACTGGTGTATTTGACATGTCGCTCTACTCACTGCTTCCTGGCTTCATCAAGCTTGTGCAGCAGCTTTCGGAGACCGCAGCCTTTAAAACCTTGATGATGTGCTGCAGGAGCACCGATAGTCACAACATCATACGTCCGGTCTGTCCGGAGAACAAAGAACATTAAGTAAAGAATATGTAATCAGATATTTAATAAACAGTATAATCCAAAGTTTGGACACATTTGTTAACAGACACTAACCATAACCAGACTCTCCCTGTACTCTCATCCTCTGGATGTGCAGGTTTGTGGGCATGAACTCCAACTTTCTCTCAGCTTTCAAGGTGCTAGACTTAAATGAAGGACCTGAGAGAGAACAGAAAGAAAGAAAGAAAGCGCTCATCTGCATCTGTATATACTGCTGGGGAGTTATAATGTAAGATTTTCAAAGAAAATACATGACACACTGCTTATTTTTGCAATTTTGCAACATTCTGAAAGGAACTAAATCACTTAAAAATCATCCAGCTTGATAAATATGCTTGATTTAAATTTTTTAGCCATTTTGTCGAGGCATAATTTTGACATGCTAAATTGTTGGAGTGCTAAATAGTTCTAACCTTTATATTCATGGAGGTCACTTATTGTCTCCTGATAGGTGAGGATGATGGTCTGGTACTGAGTGATGATCTGCCTCCTGAGGTTTTCCCAACACGGAGACAGTTCTCCCAGTTCCTCCAGCTCACACACTCTGTGTACCACAAAGATCAAGACAAGACAGTTTAGCTGCTATACTGATGATCTCACAGCTTGTGTTAGTGCAGCTCGCTCAGTTATAAACAGCTAAGCACTAACGCCTCGAATTACGAACATGACAAGCGACCATTGTGAAAAATGGCATCTGATCACATGATGATGTTACATTAATAGAGTAATCAAATAATATACTGTTCATGATAAAGAATAACACAGTCTCATATTTAAGCATGTTCAGGTTTCATTGTAATGTCTCTAAAGAGACACAGAGACACATGTTTATTTCAGTAAATACAAACTACAACAGTGTAGACAATCTGCTTTATCTCTTAAACCACAGTCACCACTTGTCTCTTTAGGCTGGTAAACAGTGTTCAAATAGAATAATCACTGAACTGCTTTCGACTTATTAGCAACATGTGAAAAGTGGAAAAACTGTATTTCAGACTATGTACTGTAAGTAGAGTTTGTGACAAGTCCAAGTCAAGTAAATCAAAATATTATATATTAGATCCACAATAGAAAATAAACATTACACACAAAAATGCACTGTTCTGCAATGAGAAGTTCATATCCTGTTCAGTAACATTAAGATGGGTCTCTAAATGTCACCTGACAGCATCTTCTTCCAGGAGCAGTTTGACAAACTGGCGAGGAATGTGCAGGGACAGCACGCTCTCTGCCATCTGCTCCAGGATACGCAGGTGGTTGCCGTCCGTGGTGGGGAAACGGTAAGTCCGCGACATGACCCCACCAAAGACTGAAACAGACCAAAACACACTTACAAATCCGTGGATCACTGGTACACACAACTAAATTAGCAACCCAGATGTCACCTGTTGCTAAACTCCCATGTTTTCGCAAGACGTTAATGTTTAATGCTGAGAGCAACAAACTCACCCGCCTTCAGCAGTGGATCTTTACACAGAGAGGAAGACCTGGATTTAATGCCCATGGATTCAGTCAGGCTTTCATCAACAGGGAGAACCATCTTGATATAAACATACACAAACAAAACAATAATCTTTATCTAAATAAACCTATGTCAATCAACTAATCTATTTCATAATAAGCTGCTGGCGACATTAAGGAGCTGGTATTATGAGAGATGGATTTCTGGATTTTTATCACTCACCCTTCCATTAACAGTGTCTCCTCTCTGTAACCTTGCAACAGGAGCTCTCTGCTCACGCTTCTCCTCTATCTGCCAGGCAATGACGGTGATGTTACCCACACGTTCATTCTCCGCTGATCTGACACACCAGTGACATCAGGTAAATCAAACATCCCTGAACCCACATCCAGCATGCAACTGATATCGTTTCTGTCCTTTGCAGAAGAACCAGCTCAGTGTGTTACTGTATGTCTGCCTGTTACCTGAGAGTCAGGTGCAGTCTGTGGTGTTTGTCCTGCAGCAGCTCCTTCACGGAAAACATGGATGAACCAAGCATGTACATCTAAAAAACACAAAGGACACAAATGCTTCAAGAATTTTGAAAATTTCACCCATTTTAATTCAGACAACTTTCTTCTTCCTAAAAGGGAAATAAAGGCAGCAGAGTCTCACCGTGCCCTGGGAGCGATCCTTCACATCATAGACAGAAAGCTTAACCTGAGTCTGCTGAGTAATCAGAGAGTCCTGAAAGAACGCTATACTGCTCAGGAAGATAGGGTTACTGGTCCCCTGGACACCAAGACACAGAGAGAGAAGAATGGGTTTGGGCTTGACAACACTCACAGCCACAGATTGTGACTTGGACTGAAAGTGCATTCACTAGATTGTAGATTTGGAACTTGTGAAAAATGTGTATTTTACTTTTTTGGTTTTTTTTTTTTTAGGAAATGTCTGATGAGCTGGACATCATTTTCACTTGTGACTTGACTGTTAGAAATACATCAGGTGGGTCACAGACATAATGCAGCAGCAGACAGGAAGGCAGGCCATGTGAGCAATATTCTACCTCAATGATTTCCGTTTGAGCATGCTTGGTCCAGAACGCCTGCGGCGGAGTGGTGCAGCTGACGGCGACAAAGCTGGTTGGCTTACGATCCAGAGAAGGAGTAACCAGTTCACTGCAGGCTGTAACGTATAAACACAGGAAGGGATTACAAACTGTGGGATTTACTCATGGGATGGTCACTAATCCTCAGATACAGGAGGAATCTAATGCAGCATTTCTGAGCCAGCAGCTAATGATTTCAGGTTGAACAATGGATTAAAATTAAACAAACCAGTCCACAGAAATGGTGCAACTGACTATTGAGCCAATCACTGAGAATCTTTCTTCTTTTAAAGCAGCATCAAACTATTTTTGGACCAAGTGATTTGAGATCGCAGATCTGAGTGTTCCTGCGTGGATGGGTGATAACTGTGTGTTTTACACATAGACATTTGTTAATACAATTTTTTCTTATTGTCAACAAAGACCAAAACCAACAGGGCATTAACCTTCGATTTCCTTTGTCTGCCAAAATGTCACCCAGCACAACTGTGTGGTTTCCTGATGTGTTTTTGACTTACCCACACTAAACTCCAGCACAGGCTCATCTGGATCCTGACTGTTGCCTGTGGGATTGAGAGAAAGAGGAGGAAGCTCTGTTCAAATGCTTTGTCAATGAAGTAAACAGGTTTCCATGGTAGCAGTTACTTAGTTACCTGAGAGAGCCAGCCCCATCATCTCAGCTGAGAGATCAAACGTGTTGGCCCGATAGACCGACCATGGCCGGTGTCGGGGGCTGCGCTCCTTCCCGGACATGGTGGGTGCAGGTCAAGGGTGAGTATGGATTTTAAAATAAAGAGGCTGAAGAGCAGAATGATGTTGAGCAGACACAAAATTCAAAGTTGTCTGTCAGTTCTTTGAGATGTGTGAGATATGGTTTCCTTTGTGTTTCTATATGAGCAGCCGCACACTTGTCACTGTCAGACCTGAAAAAAAAAAATAAAAAAATACGACAAGAAAACGACAAAAATCACTTGCTGTCCATAGAAAGAGCTGAGACAGACTGGACAGCACCTGATCTGCCTTTCATCTTTTCATCAATATGGCAGCTGTGCTCATAAAAATGAAGCTAATTAGAAAACTGCTTATAATTACTCATAGAAATGTTGCTGCTCCCTGCACATTCACAGGTTCAAAGCTGTGAATCACTAGTAGGCTTACGTGGTCCATTCGAGATGAGCAGCATATGTGTATTTTCCAGTCAGTGCATGACTATTTCTTCCCTTCTGATAATGTGCTAATAAAGGCGGTGGGAAATTTTTGTGCAGGAACAGTGTGACTTTTCACAGCTGCCTGATATGAAGCAGCAGCTTCACTCTATACCTTCTATCTCCTGATGCTAATTATGCAGAGTTTGATCACAAAGACATAGAATAACAGGAAACCATGTCAGTGAGTCACCACTTGTTTCACAACCAGCTTCATCAGACAGATTTTTGGCTAAATTTAAAATAAAAAAAATGACTAATTTATTGCCTTGACTTACATTATTTGTATAGAAAGAAATGTAGTAAATGGGCACCTGTGGTTCCAACAATGAAATGTAAAGCCCCTTTAAAAGTTTTGGACAAGCAAATATAATTTCCCTGGCAATCTATAGATTCTTATATATAATTCTCCCGTTTTTCTTTTTTGCAATCTGATAATGCACATTTACTCTCATTTAACCATGTTTTTGCCACAAACACTTGGTGCTGAAAGTGATTATTATATGAACAATTATTATGCCACTATGAAACTCATATAGAAACTGATTAGACACTTTCTCTATTCATCTCCTCGCTATGTTTTTGCTCTCTTCAGTCCTTACGATTCGATTTGAGGCTTCACCTTAACCACTGCACGGTTTATTTGTCTTCTGAACAGAAACGAGAAGATAAAGAAGATGTGAAAAGGTTAAGAGGAAAGGAAAAGGATGCAGCAAGAGGTCTGATGGCTAATCTGAGCTGAAAGCTGCTTCAGACTAGCCTGAGAGGTAAATGTTTACATTTCCTGCAGCATGTCATCCTTAGTTAACATTGCTTCTTCCATAAGTACATGTGTCCCACACAAGTATCCACTTGTCTTTTCCCAGCCAGATGATCATATGATATCATATCTTGTACTCTGAGTGATTGTTTGTCTTGTGCGTGGCTATTTGATACTATGCCGACAACAGGTGGGTCCATGTCTGTGCCCTGGTACGTTCATGTGTGTGGACTTCTGCAGTGGGTGTCTATTTCTACACATGAATCTGTTTCAACGTCACAAATAAATGTGACGTCATCCAGTGACACAACACTCAAAGTTATCTGCATGGTCACTCACAAACTCCAGAGAGTGTGTGGGGTGCCTTCATGTGAGACCAAAACAGATGGCAATTACAGCATGGATGCTCTGCCTCATTAGGCTGTGACAAAGTCACTGTCGGTGGGAGCCGATGTGTCTCTTAACGTGCTGTAATCTCCACTGCCTGAAGCACTGTGGGAAGCTCACTAAGAAACCCACAGTGGATCTTATGTAAAGCCGCAGGGAGCAGTGGAGCATCATCACTTCATCTGTCTGACAGTCATCGACCTGGTGGGAGGCAAAACATCCAGGAGCGATGCTGAAATGATTTGTCACTAAACTACTCCATCAATGAACAGAATGAACTAATGACAATTTTAATAATCGTTAAATACTTTACATCACATCCTTAAAAACAGTCCAGACACTCTTTGGTTCTAGTTTCTCAGATATGATGATTTACTATTTGTCTTTGTCTGTTTATAAGAATAAGAGAATATTAGGTAACTGAGTAATAAAATAGTGGCTGATTAATTTTCTGCTGATCAACAAATCAATTAATTGACAGATAATTTCAGCCCTTCTTGTAAGAGTAATGGAGCTAACGTTGTTATTTGTTATCTGCTCTAAGTGGTGTGTAAAAGAAGACTCAGGTGGTCCTAGTTGTAGGCAGTCCTTTGGGACAGCATGGAGACACAAGTGACCCAGTTAGCCCGGCTGGCACACAGCTGGCCCCCTGCAGATGCTGTCAGAACCGGCTGCACTGCAGTGCCTCTCTCACACACATCCTGTCCTTTAACTCACTTCCTCCTTTTCGGTTTCTGTCTCCCAAACCCCATGTTCCCCTCATCATGCTCCACCATCCTTCCCTCTCTGGCTCTAACCCTGATGTTCTTCTTGAGTTCCATCTATTGATCCACAGCTACACTGTGCTAAACGGCTGTAATTGAGTCTGATCCACAGTCATTTACCTGATGAAGAAATATCTTTTGTAACTCTGGGCACATGGATGCAGTAGACAGTGACAGTAGAAGACTGATCCATAAATTGCTTTTTGATCCAAATGATCAAAGTGGAGGAGGATATGCAAACAAGTTTATTCCCAAGTGGAGAGCATTTATTCACACAAAAAACAAAGTGAGTTCTTGGCACCTGGGAAATAAAACACTAATGATGAATGAACAGCTATACTGTAGGGCTTCAGTCACAGTAATATGGAGATTAGCTGGTGCTGAAGTCTCTAACATGCTTTGGTCAATTTCTTTCTCAGAAACATACAGCAACACACACACAGGCATGAGACAGAAAAACCAGAGAAGAAATGTGTGATTTAGTTCCCTCTGTGTTATGGAAAGTGATTCAGTAGAGTCTAATCCTTCAGGCTCCATTGGGAGCATCAGTGAAGGCCTGCAGTGGCCTGACACGGTGCTTCATAAAGAAACACAGATTAGAAAAACAAATGTGTAACGTAACATATGTATGATCCTACATCAACACCGTCTTTGGCCTTTTATGCACAAAACTGGGTGTTATCGTTTTTTATTTACCAAACTAAGAGGATGCGAGTTAATACTAGCAGCAATATATATATAATAGCAGTAAGAGCAATGTCCAATGGAAATCTATTTATAGCAGCACTGGCCAATAATATTCTCATTATACATAGACAATAACAAATATTGCGTCATAATCTGCGCTGATGCTGATTCTGGGAGGCTGCTGCAGGCTGCTGCATGGTGCTCACTTCGTTCAGCACAATTACCAAACAGGCCCCGTCTAAAAACAAAACAGATAACTCGACGTTTGAGGCTACACATATGTTTTATTCCGATCCTGCTGCGAGGGGCTGCGCTCTCTAAACGACAGACTGTGGCAGTGATGAAACGCCCTCGACTAAACTACCAGGTGATGGGATGTGGAATGAGAAACATGAATGAGAAAATGAGATCTCATACCGTCAAGAGAAAAGCGATGGGTTGATTTCATATTCATGCGCATCCTGGTTGCATACTCGACGATGTCTGCAGTCAAAAGACTCGCCCTGACTCCCTGTGACACACCGAGACGTAATACCTCCAGTGGACGCAGCACCTGCTCCGTCCACCGGGGGGCGCTGTCGGTCTGGGCTGCAGGAGCAGACAGTTCAATGCAATAGGAGCACACACAAAAAAAGTAGGACAATATAGATAATTAATCCTACTCAACTTACAAGATGAATTAAAAATTCTATTAAAATAATAATCTTATTGTCAAATCTTTGACAAACTATCTCATCATTTTGAATAAGTGACTAAAGATAAGATAAGAAAACCTTTATTTGTCCCACAGTGGGGAAAATTACCTCGTTGCAACAGCAAAGTACAAAGTTCACAGCAGAGTGCCAAAAGTTGCAGAGATGTTCAGTTTATACCAAAACTGAACCGTGTGTATCCACAGCCCACAGATCCAAAAACAACAGCTGGGGTCAGCACCAAGTTTCTAAAGAGCCACATATGTATCACAGCCAAAGTGTCAGGTGAAAACACATAAACAGACACAAACAGTCTCTGTGTGCAATACTCACAGTCACAAATGCATTTTATTTGTTCTGACCACACGCTTTAAGTTGTCACATAATAACGTTTTCTCTGATGTTTAGCATTTTTATTCTGTCAAGCTTTTCCTCTTCTACATCTCTCCTGTAAGTCTCAGTCCTTGTGCTCTGTGTGAATATAAAATGAATGTGTGGTTTTTTTTCTCTCTTTGTGCCGTCCTGTACACACTAGTTTGCAATTTTGGCCAGTTCTGCACTTTATTTAGACATTTTTCTCATTGCCAGATTTTTTTTTTCCTTGTGGAAATGAGCTTTCATAATAAAACACAGACTTTAACCAGCAAGTAATGATGCTGTAAATACATTTGTTGGCAAAATTCACTTCTTATGCTGTCACCATAATGTACACCGAGTACATGTGTTTATATACTGCACTTTAAGTATCATTTTGAGGTATTTGTAGGCTAATTTATTTTCAGCTCTTGTACTTTTTACCTCACTAGATTTACTTTATAACTTCATAACTTTTCCGAATCTAATTAATAAAACAAAGTACAGTATAATCATAAAACTTTACTGATCCTTGCTGGGAAATTCACAAACTATCCAGCAGTATGTAAAGTACTTCAGTAGTTACTATTAGCTCCACCTTTGCAAGTTATGACATCATAATGATCAACAAAATAATGCATCAATATCTATAATCCAATAAAATCATATAGATTATTATGGAGTGTTTGTACTTCTGGTACTTCGAATATATTTGGTCAGTATTACTCAAGCCACTTTTTGAACGCAGTATTTTTCCATTTTTACTAATCCTGAGCCACAAGAAATAAAGCTGCATCAGTTTCAGTCTGTGAGAGCTGAAACTAGTGTCGTGCAGGAAGCAGGTGCAGCGAAACTAAAGAGAGGGCCGCAAACACCACCCACCTGACCTGCTGCAGGTGACACCCAGTGCAGCCGCAGGTAAACTGCAGGTGCTGCCTAACCAAAGAAGAAGTGACACACCCGCGGAGGTCCTCTAAAGTAACTTAAGGCGCCGTTGCAAGATCAAGTGTCGCTGTAGTTAAAACATGTAAGAAAATAAAATGTGTCGGATTTTAAATATTTGTTTTTAGACCTTAACTGGAATAGGAAATAGGATTGAATCTCGTCGGCATCTGCATTCACATCAGTCTGGATCACTGCTAAATGGATTTCCGTGTCCGCGGAAAAATACTTTTGTATATAATTTTAGGAGTTTTCAGTTTCCTGCATGGCTCCAGAGGAGAAACCCTTCCCAAGCCACCCGGCGGGATCACGGTTTTACCCACAGTCCCGCCGGATCATGGCCAATGGACGCATCCAGACGCTGAAAAGGGAGTGTTACCATTGTTTACAATGAATTACCAGAGGATACAGATACCCTTTGAGATAACTCTTTGGGTGCTGCTTGCTTCATTTGCAAAGATTGGTGAGTCAAAGCAACATCAGCTCAAAAAGTTGAGTTTATTTACAGATGATTTTGTGATTAGTTAATTAGTTAATCATCTTTCAGAGAAGATGCAGGTGAGCTCTATGTAGTCTGAGTGCTTCTGTCTCACCCAGTGTTCCAGTTATGGGACTAATGTGACATCTCTTTCTCAGGGTTCAGTGTGTATCACAAGATCACCATCTGGGTGCCAGAGTCGTGCCTTCTGATCGGCCTTGGTTTGATAGTGGGTGGCATCATTTATGCTGTCCACAATGAGCCTCCTGCTGTGCTCACCAGCAATGTCTTCTTCATCTACATGCTGCCCCCCATTGTTCTTGAATCGGGTTACTTCATTCCCACCAGGCTTTTCTTTGAGAACATCGGCACGGTTCGTTACACATCAGCCCCAGTCTCCCGAAACAGGTTCTCCTTCTTGTTCTCATATATAGAAGAGACTGTGACCTTTTCCTTCTTTGTGTGCAGGTGCTGTGGTTTGCAGTAGTGGGGACTCTGTGGAACAGCATCGGTATAGGCTTGTCTCTGTTTGCCATATGCCAGATTGAAGCTCTCGGGGTGCAGAACATCAACTTCCAGGAGAACCTGCTGTTTGCAACCATCATCTCGGCTGTGGATCCTGTGTCTGTGCTGTGCGTGTTTGAGGATGTGTCTGTCAACGAGCAGCTCTACATCGTGATGTTTGGGGAATGCCTCTTCAATGATGCTGTCACCGTGGTCAGTGAGCTAAAACAGAAAATACTAGACTGTGATTGAATGTGTGAAGATTAGTGGGATTTTAAAATGTTGCTGTGATAAACATCCTCTTTACACTAAGCTGAGACTTGCTGCAAAACATTGTTCTGCTCCTTGATACCGCTGACCTGTTGTTTTGGAAAAACACAGACATGCAGGTACCGTTACATTACACACTAAACTGTCCTTCTGGATTAGTAATTGTATGCATGTATGAGAACATAAAGTGTGGGAGGACAACCTCTGTACACTGGCAAGATTGCTGCATGGAGGAATTATTCAAAAATGGCAGTGAGAGGATGTTGTTAGAGATACCAAACACGTGTCCACACTGTACCTTTTTGGAACATGCTGCCAAACCAGTTTCTTAGGTCACTGTCACTGCTCCCATCTTTTCTGATGCAGAAAATGAAAACAAACAGTATAGGAGACTGGGAAAGTTCGGGTCCAGCTCTTTGCGTTACAGAATTACACTCATTACGCAAACTTCCGTAAACGTTTTGCTTTTGCCAGTAAAAACAAACACCAAACAGAAGAACTGTACTGTACTGTTAGTAGATGTGTGCAGTGAGATATATTCAATCAGCAAGTTCAACAAGAAAGCAGCTGTAAGATTCAAACTTCTTTACCAGCCAGCTGTACATGCTGAACAGTATGAAAAGGAACAAAGCCATTGCACTGCTCCTTTTTCCATGAGTCATACACTCATGCAAACAGTGCCAAGTAAATATTTTAATAAATCACTCTTATCTGCACCAGTATCATTAGAGGACGCAAAACCCATGAATCAGATGAGGATATGGAGCCTGTTGGTGCAAAGTTGTGCATAAAAAAAAAAAAAAAAAAAAAAAAAGTTCAAGGTTCAAGGGCTTTTATTGTAATTCCAACCATGTGCAGTAAATACAGAAAATGGTGTAGTGAAACAATTTTCCTCCAGGAACCATACTGCTACATAAAACAATTCTACAATAAGTATTTGTGTATACAAAACTGTGTGCACAGCTGCTATGAGAGTGATGGTGAAGTCCCTTGGTTAAATAGTGTGTATCAGAAAGGCATGAACTCCACCAGTTCAGCTGTAGGTTAACTGCAAACTAGTACAGAGTTCATTCATGTTGATGTCTCGGCTGTGATTCTTATCACACACAGTGTATCTGCATCTGTGTGAACACATGCGTGCATATTTGCAGGCGTTGTACAATTTATGCAGCTTCATGGCCAATATGCCGGTGGTGGAGCCAGTGGATGTTGTCCTGGGGATGGTGAATTTCTTATTGGTCGGTCTTGGCGGGTTGGGCCTTGGTGTTCTGTTTGGCTTTGTGGCTGCCTTCACCTCGAGATTCACTTCCAAGGTCCGAGAAATTGAGCCACTCTTCATATTTATGTTCAGCTACCTGGCCTATCTGGTGGCTGAGCTCTTCACTGTCTCATCCATCATGGCGTGAGTAGATTTTAGGCTTTACAAATCCTAATATTTCCAATACTCAAAGAATGTAGTAAAATATCAGTTGTGTTTATGTTTTTCTGCAGTATTGTGACCTGTGCTCTCACCATGAAATACTATGTGGAGGAAAACGTTTCCCAGAATTCCTGCACAACCATCCGCCATGTGGTCAAAATGCTTGGCTCCATCTCCGAGACTCTCATCTTCTTCTTCCTTGGAGTTGTCACCATAACAACGGACCACTATTGGAACTGGGGCTACATCTTGTTCACGCTGCTGTTTGCTTTTGTATGGAGAATTCTGGGTAAGCAGGATGTGTCTTTGTGCTGTTAGAGGTCAGGGAGGAGGCTGTAAACTCAAACGTGAGATTTTACGACTGTGAATTTGTTCATGGTAAATGCAGCTGACAGATATTAAGCCCAGTATGAAAAAAAGCATCTTGTCATCACTCTGTTTGGCTCTCCCAGGTGTCTTTGTGCTGACATTGATCATTAACCCTTTCCGCACCATCCGATTACACTTCAAAGATCAGTTTGGTCTGGCCTATGGGGGTGTGCGAGGTGCAGTTTCGTTCGCCTTGGCCTACACTCTTCCTAATGACATCCACTGCAAGAAGCTCTTTGTCACTGCCACCATCACAATTATCCTCTTCACCGTCTTTCTCCAGGTAAGAAAATGTCTGTTGGGTTCATATTTATAACATGTTATAAATAAATAAATACATTTTATTGATATCACAAATTTTCCTCAAACACCTTTAGAATCTACTGTTGTCTGCAGGTGAAGCAGTAGAGCTTCAGTTCAGGCTTGGAAGAGAATCTGTGTTGTATCAAGAGCTGTGAACTTTCCTCTTCTCCACAGGGCATCAGTATACGACCTCTGATCGAATTCCTCAATGTCCGCAGGACCAACCGCAAAATTGACACCATCAATGTTGAGATTCACTGCAGGGTATGACACTTGTTGTGATTAGTGCTCATGCAGTGGACAGTATGTTGTGGCAAGGTGTGTGTTAATAGTTGTCACTGTGTTCTCAGCTCATGGAGCACACTGTAGCAGGCATAGAGGACCTCTGTGGACAGTGGGGCCACTTCTACTGGAAAGACAAGTAAGAACTTTATGTTCAAGCTGCCTGCTCATTCTGCAGTTTACACACATTCCACACTTTATCCTAAATTACTTGCTGCTTCATGCCACAGTAGACGGAAAAACTTTGTGCTGAAACTGTGAGGTATCAGCTTACCTGATCTTAGATTCCCTTTTGCAGTTTTGTTTGACAGTGCTATTGTTCATGTCCCGACAGTGTGGGAATGTTGACTTCTAGTCAGATTTCTTTTGTGATATTAAACCAACAGAAGCGATGATGATTTTTTTTCTTTGTAAAGTTCTAGTGTTTTCCTTAATGGCATGTGACGTCTCTCTTCTGAGAAACAATGATAATGATTCTCTTTCTAAAGCACTGCAATCTTTTCCTCAGCTATTTCTGTCTCACAGTATTCATATTAATGGTGATTATTGTCTTCTACATGCTCCTTCAATTCTGGTACAATTCAGCAGGACAATGACCCAGAACTTACAGCTCATCAGTAGACCTGTCTTAATCCAAATAATCACAAACTGAAATTCTGAATAAAAATTAATTACAAAACTTGCAGTCTTAACTTGTCCGTACTTCATTTTCTCTAAACGTAGTAGGACAGACATAAAAAGAACAAAAACTCTTACACTCTGTGTGACACTGAGGCTCTGAGAAATGTGCCCTTTAATCTTAGGATCATTGACTCAAACTTTAAGGTTATTGTTCCATTTAAATCCAACTTGAAGTGCAGACTGTCACTGTAACAGCTTTCACACACACCATATCTGACACAGGTACCAACATAAATCAATGTAATCTCCTTTCTTATAATTTCAGATTTATGAAGTTCAACAATCGAATCCTGCGGAGGATCCTGATCCGAGACAGTCGGGCCGAGTCCAGCATTGTGGCTCTGTACAAGAAGCTAGAGCTGCAGAACGCCATCGAGATCCTGGACACGGTGTCTGGAGGCATCAGTGTTGCTCCATCCATCCTCTCTCTCTAGTGAGGAACTGAAACCATGTCTCTGTGTTTCTTTAGCACACAACCTGCTTACTGCCTGTTCAGATCAGTGAGAAAGTTACTAAACTTATCTGTTCATGTCTGATTTTCAGTGAGGAAAAGGGAACCGCCGATAAATCGAAGAAGAAGTTAGTGGGGGCTGATGAGAAGAGCATGCGTGACCTCCTGGCCAAGAACATGTACAAGATCAGGCAACGAGTGAGGAAAAACCAGTGGTTCAAAATCTTTTCAGCTAAAAAAAAAAAGTGTCTAATTTTAGTCATCCTGTCACATTTTAGATTGAGCTATTAGTTGTTCCACCAAAGAAGTGTTTTTCCCTAAACTTCTTAGAAATTTTCATTTAAATAACTGTTTTAGGACCAAAGAGGTAAAATGATGTAATTTCATGAAAAAAGCAAAGGTTGGAGGAAAAGCCCCCAAAAAAGTAAATACAATGTGTTCTTCTTTTGTATGTCAAAAATCATCCCACAATCCATCTGATTTAACCTGTGACCCTTAAAAAATAACTCAAGCCTGAGGCTGAGAACCATTAGATTACATGGACTAGTTCCACCTAGACAAGCTACAGGAAATGTTAACAATCTAAGAATATCATAATAGCAATGTGTCAGTTATGGGCCATTTTTCTGTTTTACAAATACTTTTACTTTTAATACTTTTTTTCAGATAATACTTCAGTATACTTAGGTGGGATTTTAAATACAGGCCATTTGCTTGAAATACAGAATTTCAAGCAAGTACTTTATCATTAGTGACATGACATAACCTTTTAGAGAGGCTCTGAGAGACACTTTGATGTGGTGATAAATAATGACGGCACATATTTCTGTTCTGTTGAGCAGTTCGTGCAAATGCAAATGTGTCCTTTTTAAACTCGCCTCACATTAATGATTTGCATTTAACAAAAGTGTGCCTCATGTGTTATGTGTATAACACCTTGTTCAAATGAAAATGCTGATTGTAACGTTTGAAGAGCCAAATATTAAATTGGTTACTGTGGATTACCCAGGTGGAAAATCAACAGTAGTTGACATGAAGCCTTTCTCCAAAGAGCAATGGCTACAGGTAGAAAGGCAGCTATGCTTGTTTGAGCTCTAACTAATAGCTGCAGGACAGAAACTACAATGTCACACAGTGATGGGTGTGTTGAGTAGACGTGGTTCATGTTTCAGTTTGCAAAATCCAAACAGAGACATGGTCCCTTATGGCCAGTTTTGGTTGAGTAATCCAAGCTTCAAAGAATAGTGTCTCCTGAATTCATTACATCACCACTTGAAAAATGGTGGAATTGTTGATCCATCAGCAGTCACACCTGCTTTTTGATGTTTGTGTATTATGTTACATGTTGTGCTTCTGTTTCTTTATTTAGACGGTGACATACACAACTAAGCATGCCCTTCCCAACGATACCCACAGCAGAGAGATACTGATCAGACGCCATAGCACCATCCGCCGCATCCTCCGGTCTCAGAGTTTTCATACATCAGTAAGCAGGAAAACATTAATTATGACTTTAGGTGACAAATAAGTCTTAATTGTCACTGTCATTATCTCCTGCATAGCAAGCCCTGCATAGTCCAACTGAACATCTTGAGAAGCAGGTTCATTATTTCTTGGCTACACCGAGATAAAAGTATTTCAAATCAAATGCAAGATTTATCATCTCATCCTTTTCATCATTCTCTTTTTTCTCCATTCTGCTCTTTCATTCCCGTATTATTCTCAGGCGGTGCCCACATCTCTCAAGTTCTTTTCTCTCCCTGCTGGAAAGAGTCTGGGCTCAACCTATCATCCTGGGAGACCAAGTTATGCAGGTACATGTAGGCTTCTTAAAGCGACTCTAAACTACTTATTTGTCTTTAGTTAGAATTAAGGTTGGAAAACATCACATTTCACACTTCATGGATGTCTTAAATGTTGTCACAAAATATTAAATGGAGCTTTCTGGTGTCATTTACATAAAGTACTATTTAAACTATATAATGTGCTATGTGTGCATGATATAATTCTCCTGGTCATTTTTTAAAAATATATTTTCTTTTTTCTCTGACTGTTTCAGATGTGCAAGAAAGGATGCCAGAGGTGGTCTATCCCTCCAGACACACTCGGTTTGGCCAGCCAGCACGCTCCTCCTCACTAGCAATGGTGCCTCTGCGCCAACTGGACACCCTAAAAGATGAACACTCTGTTGATGTTCTGGATGAAGACATGGGTGGGAGTGGCAGGAAGCGCCGTGGCACGTCCAGAACGAACTCTTCCTACAGTGATTCCCGCGTATCTGCTTCTCATCATCGCTTCAGCTCCTCTGTTGCTAACAGCAGCTCAGCTAATAACTTTAGATACATGCAACATGAAGCCGAAGAGGAGAACCAGCAGCAGCCTTCATCTTCGTCTCCAGCCTGGGCTGCTGAACCCAGAGACAACGTGACACGAAACCCTCTGCTCAGGCAGCCTCAGTGGAAACCCTTGAAGAGGTGAAAGGGTTCCTGAGATTTCAGCAGTAACTGGACTGGGTGCCAAGTCTCAGTTTCTGAAGCAGCTCAAGAGTCCCTATGTATACAGGTTCCAAAATGTATTCATACCTTTCACTTTTTACCCCATAAGCAATGAAAGTGACCTGAAGCATAGAAAACAAGACAACACTGGACTTTAACCCCAAAGAACATCAGTGGAGAGACCTGAAGATTCATAGTCACTTTGCAAGTACTAATCATTATCTCCTGTGGGGGTCGTGATAAATTGTAACCCTACATCTACTAGAGCTAGGAGCATTTCTTATCTTCCTGTAGGGTTTTTAAAAAATGTTTAAATATAATGTAAGTTCAGCTTTTTTTTATTGTAATTATCCTTTGTTCCTTAGATGTAAATTATTTTTATTTAGGCTCCAGCAGATCCCCGTGACCCTAAATGGATGTATGTATTTTCATTGCCTATTATGTGTAACAGCCGTATGATTAAAGAATCGAGTTTAAGACCAGGGGTGGGCAATTCCGGTTCTTGATGTACTGGATTAGGTGTGTTCAGTCAATCAGTAACTGGAAGATACCATGTGAGGTGGGGTTAGAGGGGGGGAAGACAAAGTGAAATGGTATCTTCACACACCTGATTCATGTAATCAACAGTGGGTAGAGCAGTGATAGTTGGAAAACAAAGAGGACAGTTGCCCTCAAGGACTGGAATAAACCAACCCTGTTTCAGACAATTTGAGTTGAAAATGAGCAACTAGTATTGTGCAGTAAGTGTGTTGGGATTAACCCAGGACTTCCATGTGCCTTTTTAGATTATTCATCCTCACAAATCTTGGGGACTACTTAATTTTTTCCAGCTGTCATGCATGAATATAATTTATAAGAAATGTGTCACCAAAGGCACCATCCAAGTAAGAAGAGAAGATAGGATGTGTGTAGAGTTAAACCCAACATGCAAACTGAAGCACTGATTTTAATTTTTTTATGTACAAGTCAACACCATAGACTCAAAACATAAACTTGTTTATTCCTTGCAACCTTTTTGGCAAGAATCTAGCATGTACTTCAAGAATACATTAACCTCTTTGCATAAATGCTTTTCCTTCTTGTCCAAGTAGTGGTTGGGTTGCCCAGAATTCAGTTGGAAACTTAACTTTAAAAAAAACAAAAAAAACAGTGAATCACTTCTCAACATGAAACTACAGCTTAAGATAAATTCTCCATAACTCCATAGTTGGGAAATTCAAAAACCAGAGCAAATATTTGCTCATATACCACCTTAGGAACCATTTCTGATGTAGTGCAATGGATGGAGCAACTTTTAGGTTTGAGGTAAAATGTGTGAAACCAACTTGATTACTACAATTTCTAAATTTCTCCACAGTTTCATCTTGTTTATGAATGTCTGAAGTATTACTGCCCGACATAACTTGTATTTTGGTGAAGTGGTAGAAGTTTTTAGGTATGCAGAGTAAGTGCATCATCAGTGGACGCTATTTTCAATGAAGCTACCGCAACTAATATGTACCAATACAAGATCCATATTGTTCTGTCTGATCATACGTCAGCACTGAGGAAATGAAATGAACTGTCTCAGCTCTGACCTCACCTCAACACTGCTCTCACGTTTGGAGTCCTTTCTTCCTGAGGGGAGGACTGCAGTGCTGGTGGTGACAAGCTATTTTGATCCACAGAGTTGTTCAGCAATAGGCATCATGTCAAACGCCATTGCTCAACTGGGACAAATTGCTTGATAATGAGTCCTCCACAGTAGGCCTCCTCAAAACAACACTTCTCTGAGGGGCGGATGTACATTGTTTTCATAGTTTGGCCATTTTTGTCGTCCCTCTCTTGTCCCATTTAGGGATCCGGGTGAGCAGTAAACCTACAGCTGCTAGAGCCAGGACCACTCCCAGACTAGGGGGCCCACAAGGGCTGAACTCCTGAGCCAAACCAGACAGAAGAGGAGCCAAGATGCGACCCACAGCTGTAACTGACTGTCCGGCTCCAATCAGAGTCCCGCTGGCCTGGACTCCTCCTCTCTGCAGCTCCAAGTCTGTGACACAGGTTCGTCCAATAGTCGTGGAAATGGCAAAGAAGGTGGAGGTCAGCAGAACCTGCCAGACACTGGGTGCAGCAGCATATAGGAAAATAAGTAAGCAGGTGAGCATTGTGGAGTGAAGCAGCAAAGCTGGCATGTTATTCCTGTAGAGCTGTGTGACTGGCCCCACCAGGAACCCCGCCAGGGCCCCTAAGGTGCTGCTGTAGCTGATCAGATAACCCGTCACCTTTGGTTTAAGAGAGAAACGCTCCTCCATGGCCAGAGAGAAGTTACTGTAGTAAAGCATGATAGCTATGGCCATTAGAAGACGCACAAGGAAGAGGTCCCACATGTCAGAGGAGGCTACCATGTAGATCCTGGAGCCCACTGAGGACAATTGTCTCCAAACAGGCTGGAAAAGGGACATATCAGTCCACCTAAGACCACCTGTGTGCTTTCCTGCTACTCTGGATCCTGGTTTAGTGTGGTGGCTATTAACTTGAGAACCATTGGATACAGATTTACCACAGTGGTTGTCATTACAGTATTTACTTGTGTTGTTGCTGGTGCTAGTATTACGGTGAACTAGAGTCTGGTTCCATGGTAGCATCCATACCAGCCCTGTATTGATGAACACATGATGTCAAACAATGATTTAAGATACAGGCTCTATTAAATCAATTATTTCTCTCCACCTTCAGCTCACCTGCATTAAGAACGAAGATCGCTGCACAAGTAAAGGAGGACTTATAAAAGCCTCCTTCATGCTCAGTGAGGTAGCCACCGACCACAGGACCCAGGATGAAGCCAACACTGGAGGCTGCATTAAAGTGTCCCATCACCAGAGGGCGCTCTGACTCCGACACCAGGTCAGACAATAGGGCTCTGCAGATGGACAGGGAGTGCTTGAACAGCCCTGAGACAGAGAATAGGGTGGGGATAAATAGCTGATTGATTGTCTGGACTCTCTGTCCTACATTTAAGGTAAAGGTGGTGGCAGAGGGAATTGTAAAAAAAAAAATAGGGGGATTTTGTTATTTAATTTCTTTCCAACTTTTTTGGTAAAAGGTGACTTTTTACCACCAAAAATATCAAGTCAATCTGTGAACTGCTCCTTATATTAATTCATTTAACAGTTCACTTGTTTTAAAGCTTAAAAATGTGATGTGACAGGAAAAATGCAAATTAATGGCATAAATATTGGGATTTTGATCTATGGTAAAATTTGAAAATACACTTACTTTATCCTGCAGAAGTTAATATTTGATAAACATTTAAAAACTTGGCATCTTAACAAGCTCTGACCACAGATATTTCAACTTTTCATAGTAGATAAAAAGGCCTGGAGCTTAAAATGAGCCAGAAGCAACTTTTGGCACTAAACAGCTATATGTCTACTTAAAACTAGTAATGAGTAAAATAGATGGACCTTTTATGGACTTTGACACTGCCACATGTTTTTGTCAGTGGTTCAACTTACCCACTGGTATCCGTGCGAGGACAAACAAAGTGATACTGGTGGACAACCCCAGCAGGCCGTAGCCCACAGCACTCAGCAGCAGGCAGGTCAGCAGAGAGTACTGCCGTCCCACCACATCGCTCCAGCTGCCCTGCCAATCACACACAGGAAATGAAACATTCTTTGAACTTTCTCTAAGAGAAAGAGTGGAAGATGGTGCTTTGACACAATGAATACTAAATTCTTTTTAGGTTTTGTAATCCTAAAATCTTACATTTCCTTTTAACCAAACAACCCAAGCCGACACATATACAATATACAAACCTTTAGTAGATCCTTGCTGTCACACACATTTGTTTTTCTCTAGTTGTGAGGACACTTACTGACTTAATGCATTCTCTAGGCGCTAACTATGACCTTATTATAACCATCACAACTTAAAACCAAACTCCAACCTCAATCTAATCTAAAGTTTAAACCTAAGTGTTAACCCTCAAATAACCCCATCGAGTTTTGAGAACTGGCCAAAATGTCCTTACAACAATAGAATTTAACTAAAACTTGCCCATGCAGCCATACAAAGGCACGTACACACACGTACACACACACTGCTGAGGAAATATTAGAACCTTTTAGAACATTAGGACCAACTGAGTTTTGTGTAGTGGATGTAGCCTGGTGGGATTATCATAGAGACCCAGCTGTTCATGTGTCCCTACATTTATCAGGATTCAGCCAGTCTGCACATGGGAATCAACACATGACTCTTTATCTGTTTAATTGGTCGCATGACCCCTGAGAATTAAACCAATTTCACGAGCTGTGGACGGCAAGATATCGAGGTGGAAATCTGAGAATTTTCGTCTATTGCCATACTTATTGTAGAGAACTGAGCACTTTGGAGTAATTTCCATTGTTTAACCATTGAGGTTTGATATTTATCCTGAATGTTAAGTCTCCTCAATGTTAGAGGTGTCAGATGGTAATTACTTCATATCTGTATAATAAGATTGATACCTGTGAATCTGTGGCTAACTAGGAGTAGCTTGTGTGTGCGAATATGCTCAGACGGGTTGTATCGTGTGACCACAATCAGCCTAAAACGGCCAGTGTTTATTGTTTCCATGAAATACCAGACATGACACTAACTGTGAGCACGCCTTGTCGAGAGGGACAGACTGAATAGAGGGTCAGAGACAAAGATGAAATTCCAGGTTTTTTCAGTGGGAAACCAGGTCAATACTTACAACTACTGTGCTTGAGAAGAGCTGTAAGATCCCATATGTCGATCCTGCAACATGTTCACATTTGCTTTAGTTCACATTGGTAATATAAAACAGAGAGATGCTTTCAACACGAAGCTCAACATAACCGTAGGGACAAGAACTATAACTACAACTGCAATATAGGACAAAGCATAATCATATTATTTTTACTAGGAATGCAATAAATTACCATTATCTATCATTCATTTGTCTCTCTAGATACATTTTTATTCTATTATTAATAATTAAATTTGTTAAAATACAGAAAATTGTACAAAAAATGAATAACAAGAGCCCTTTCTTCGAGTTGATATATTAAAACCGCTTGTTTCAGGCCAAATGTCTAAAAGTATGGTAGCTCTGAGAGTTCAACATACTGTAACAGCACAAGTGAATGCAAACAACAACAATTCTTGCACAACATAACGAAGTTCTTTGTTGTTCTGTGCAACTCAGAGCATTTCTGCATTTGTTTAATTCATGGCTGATAATTTTAAGTCTAATATTTATTGTTGAAACATCAGGAAAGTGTGTGGTGCTTTGTTACTGCAGACAGTTTTATGGCAATTAAGTGTCCTCGTGACATCCCCTTACATAAGTGACTTTATCAAGCGTAAGATTATTTGTCTCTGTCTTTACTCTGGTACACAGCTTAGCGTGACAGAGCTACCTAATTATGTATCAGTTATTATATCTAAGGGCCAACCCTACATCTGGTAATGCCTAACTTAAATAAATGATTCACTAGTAATAAACAACTTACCCACTATACCAGCCACAGTGGGACTGGCTCCAAGAGCTTTTACATGGTGGCTCAGCAGTGGGATGATCATGCTCACCCCAAACAAATCCTGAAGAAAACAAAGGAGAAAGATGAGTAGGGATGAGATCAGAGGTATCAGCTGTTATCATTATCACACCAGAGGTCCCTCAACAGAAGGAGCCCTGTAATCAGACTGATCATGTAAATCCAGTGCCCAGTGTGGGGATAGTTGCACAGAAAGTCAGAAAGAAAAATCATTCATCCTGTTTATTTGTTTTGCTGAGATCAGGGCGGCTTTGCCAAACTCCTGATTGAAGTCACACAGCAATTCATAACATGTTCCACCACTGACAATTATCCTAATTTATTAACTTGCAGTAGCAGTTTCTCTTTGCCTCATGTGCCAGAAGCTTCAGCTGCATTCTTTCAGTCCCATTTCATCAGATAATCATTTAACCAGCTATGTAAAGGTATTTACTAAAATGTAACGTTTTCTGATGAATGACTTCAGGCCAGATATTTGAATTCTTATTATCTGTAGAAATATGGAGAGTGGATTTTAGCTTTAGCTCCTCTGAAACATGTTTCTGACAGTGATGCTTCAAAGAGGCAATGCAACACAATCAGAGCTGTCATTTTCTGTAACATCTGACAGATTCAAATAACATTAACTGAGGTTTATTCTGAGATTTATAGTCTCTATGTATAGTCTCTATTTTTGTATTTGCGTCAATATAATTCTCTCTCCTGAGTTTATACTTACTGAACTGTCACACTTGATATTTCCATGTACATGTCCGCTCATAATATCCCAAAGAGAGTCTGATAATCTAAAAACTAATTTAAAGTGGGCCAATCCGATTTTAAATTGTCAAACACCTGCAACACCTTGAAAATGCGTGATGTCGATATATACAAAGTGAAACTGTGCCTTTTCACATCACACCTGAATTATGAAAACATGACACTGACCACAGCTACTCACCATGAAGCCCACTACATAAATGCATCGTATAATCCTCGTCCTTCTTCCCGGTTTCTGGAATAAAGTGCTGTATTTCTGCTCCTTCATCCTCCCGCTGTGACGGCGCCGCTGCAGCTCATCCGCTACAATGTGACCCAAACACAACCACGTCCACCGGCGTCTGTCTCACACACTGGGGGTCGCAGTAAACTGATAAACTGAGCAGTTGTAACAATCTGCACAAATGTGACTGACTTAAAAAAAAACGTCTCGCATTAAAAAACCGTGTAGATCCTACGCGATGCGATGTCACTGACTGTCCGAGTCCTGGGTGATTATTATTTGTGTTAAATTGTCGTGGTGTCCGGTCTAAACCCCCGCAGCTGCTGAGAGATGGTATCGTCCGCTGACGTCACCAAACTGAATCGGAAATTCTTCCTCACAAATCGAGTTATTTAATTAAATTGTTTTGTTTTTTTTAGTTCATTCATATATTTTATTTGATGAACATTTCTGAATTTATTAAACCATAATTTTAATACTTATGTGGTTAAATGCCGCTAATTAATAATTCAACAAACAAATACAAATAAATCAAACAAAATAATGATAACGATAATTAATAAAATATTAGGATTCATTGTGACTTGTTTTCATTAACTAAGATAATAACTATTAAAGTATAAGTTTACATATTTTTTACACAGTATAAATAAGTTCTCAGAATGTTTTTTTTTAATTTAGCTGTGCAGAGGGGTTACTCTAAGTCACTATCTGCTGGACACAGTATGTCAATACTTTTAAACAGCACACTCAACACCCTCAAACCAGTGCAGGTCAATTGAGTATTATCGTGAGCTTTTGAGATTTTACACACACACACACACACACACACACACACACACACACACAGTGTATGTGAGCAGAGTGCTAGGTGAGGGTGGCCTGGGTCACATCAGCGTGTAAATTAGCCAGTGTCTACATATAGGTTCACTGCTAAATATTCCCCTTGCATGCTAATAAACTAGTGGTTTCCCCAAATCACACTGACTAGTACTTACCACGAAGGAAGTTTCTAATCTTGTTTATTATACTTTAAGTATTTTTTAATGGAAAATCGTTGATACCGTGGTACACTTCAGAAAACAGAGCTTCAGATATATGTAGAACACACTAAAGAACACAACTTCCATGCTAATTCACATACAATAAAAATATGTGATCAGTATCTGATATTTACTAAATACTACATATTGAATATTATTGTTTTTATGTAGTTTGTGTATTTCTATCTGAAATATATGCCCTTTTATTGTGTTTTGGGAGAACATTAGTGTTACATAGCAAGAAGACTCATTTAAAAATCTTAATCTCTTTTTTGTATCTGATACAACTGAAAAACCATTAGAACTTATATGAAAGGGTTCATTTAGGCTAATATTTATCACCTATATTTACAGGAAATGATACTGTTGTGTGTGTTTACGTGCATGTTGTCCTGTTTGGGTAAAGGCTGTGGGATACGTTACCCCTCTTCTGTCCTTTCGGTCTCACCCTGCCTTGACATTCCCATGCAGACGCTGGGTGTCCAGTTGCCACTGGTTATTTCTGCATTGATCCCCTCCCTTCACACTCTCCAACTGCTCCACACACTCAGCCCCCATGGTGCAGTGGAACAGCCGCCTTCATCTGACCCCAAAAATAGGTCAGGCTCTGGGGGGTGGGTGGGTGGGCTGCCTACACACCCTTGTGCAGGGTCCAGAAGAGTCATGCGCACAACCTTGTCCTCCCATAACACAGCCAGAGGGACAGGAGAGGAGTCAAGATCCAGTAACTCAACATAAACCAGCTCTACAGAGAAACAACCCCTCTTACTCAGTGGATGTACTACATTACAAGAAGAGGGAGTTTTTCTTTGTCACATGCGCTCACTGTACTTGGAGGGAGAAAGTCAGACTGAGTGTGGGCAGATTGGTTGGCCAATCCTGGACCATGAAGCTTAGTGTAGCACTGTTTTTTGCAGGGCTCTTTGGGGCCTTGGCAGCTGTGTTCATCCTCCTCTCGTTTGGAACAGATTACTGGCTGCTGGCCTCAGAGAGTTGCCACCCAAATCCTGACGGATCTCTTGACCTGGCCGGTGTCACTGTAGAGGTGGGTGGTGGACTTGAAACAACAGCAGATCACAGAGACTCAGAAGACAGACAAATATTAGTTTCTATCTACACTGAATATTAGTGTTTGTAGGCTGAAAAATCTTCGTATCTGTAACCCAGGGGGACTACGGTTAGGAGACATGGAATAATAATGTGTTGCACAAGTTTTAAAAGACAAAATGTTATGTTTCCTCATAATTAATTACTACAAAAAGTCCTAACAGTTTATTCTTAAACTAGCCTCAAAGTTACTTTTCCTATTTTGGAAAGTGCAATCAGTTGCTCCAATCATTCTCTCAGTAGATAAATTGCAGGCAGAGAGGCATCCCTGCAGGATGCAATCAGACACTGTTTAATGTAGCGTGTGTGCAGCTATGCAGCAATTGAGAAATAGCTTGTACCATGTGCCCCTGTGATAGAAATGCAAATACCAGAAGTCCCAGTGGTATGGTACTGTATTAAATATCACCGACTAGAACATACTTAGCTTTTCATAGTGGGCACTGATACTAGAATTGAGACATGATATGAGCTCAATAAAATGAAAGTGGTACTGGTTAAATACACAACATAGCAATGCCATTGAATCTTAATATAATAAAAATTTAAAAAACACACCTTGATTGGTCTTGATTGGATTAACTTTAATTTTAAGAAGTTTGATGGGCCAACTGTTTCACAAAGACATTTCATGGGTGATGTAACATGCAATTTAGGTGTCTTTTGCTCATGTGCAAAGATAGTGACTACTATAATGCCGAGTGTCTCGTGAATTGGAACATCCTCAACCTCCCTGCATGCTCAGCACCAAACCAAACCTGAATGAGGTTAGAGGTGCTTGTGCAGCTCAACCCTTGACCTGACCTAGCAGCTGCTCTGTGCCCCTGGGTAAAACATTGTACAGCTGTTTCACAAGATCTTGAGACTGATCTCAATGACCTTAATCACATCAACAGATAACATTCACTTATGTAAACCATATATCACAGACATATCGTCCATTTATATTTGGCAATAAGTCATGATTCTGTCTTCGCTTCCTTTTTCCAGCCTGGAGATGTGGTGGTGCAGGAGCACAGCAGTAATACGACTCTGTACCATGAGGGGTTTTTCTGGAGGTGTTTCTTTAGAGATAACATGGGTGACGATAACCTGCTGTGGAAGCTCTGGTTCAGTAAGTGAGACACATTATGCCATTCCAGTAGTTAATGCTGGCGTTTTATTTAGATTAGCTTTATTTGCTCATTGTCTCTGCTCTATTATTTATTATATCATTACATCAATATTTTTTCTTTTTTTTTAACTATATTATTATTATTATTATTCCAGGGTGATTCCCTTGATAATAATCATCTAGTTTTCAAGGGGGTCTTAATATTTGGAAAAGTATCAATATGGTAACGCTTCACTTTGCCACAAACAAAGCTTACACATTTGAACAAACTCCAATATCAGAAATTAGAGAGAGATTTGGACAAGATACTACTTTAAAGTACTGTCAACACCCATTGCAGATAAACAAGTCATATGAAAATCCTTTATAGCATATTTTAAAGCCACCAAACACAAGTTAACTGTCGTTTTCTGTAGCAAACTCCTGAAACATGACATCAGTTCATGTTCCTGTTCAAAAGAAACTCTCATAATATTAGCTGAATGATTATTAAGCTGATAAGTAATGTTACTGTAATCCTTTTAGCTGTTACAGAGGCCTCAAACAGAAGAGTAGGATTGAATTAGCTGTACTGATTGAAAGGATATGTTAGGACACAAATAAAAGAGAAGATGTGTTTTTACGACTTTCTTTGGGAACATTTCTCCTCCAGTGTTATGCTTCCACTGAGTCACATGGCAGCACTTTGATTATGCTGTAGAAAAAATAGCAGTGTTTGAGTTGCTGCTATTCTATCTACAAACACAGTTTGACACCGTGGCGGTAGAAACCCCTTCATGTGACCGTTTGGAGACCATGTGATGTTATTCTGGTCGATTGTCAGGTGCTTGTGTGTCATCTATTTTCTTATGGGGACAATGGTGAATGGCGGTTCGTTGTCAGAAACAACCTCTGGCACTGAAAGACCTTGTGAGGGTCTGTGGAATTTCACATATTGAAAGAAAACAGAAAAGTGTCAGGAAAATATATTGACATAAGAGAAAAAGTGTCCAATAATCCTGTCTCTGCCAATTGAGAATACAAATTAAGGTAAAACTTAAAATATAAATGCAAATCATCGATTCTCTTTGCAATAGCTCGTACATATATATCCTTCCTGTAGTGCAATTAACAGTCCACATAAAAGTGCTAAGGGAAAGACGTCATGGTTTTGTGTCATTTGCTACAGAATCATATTGTGATGTCGTCTAATTCACGACCTGTTGACTTGTAAGATTCCTGTTCATCCCTTTTCTTTGGTGACTTATTCTTTCTCTCTCTGTAGCAAATCAGCCACATTCAAAAGTCTGCATACACGCCTACCTCTTCCCATTCCCTGTGTCTCATCAGACCCACAACACCACGGAGTATGATTCTGCTATAAGTAAGTGTCTGCGAACTTATTTCCATTTGTCTGTTTGTGCAGACAGAGATCACATTCTTCACTAATCCAGTGGCTCTCAGTGAAAGGGACAAATGTTTCTGTTGTCCAGTCTACAGAGGTTTCTGGAGCATCTTTATGCTTATTGGAGTGGCAGCTGTAGTGCTTGGTGGGTTCATAATCATCTGTGCTGCTCCGTTCGCCAGCCACCGCCTGTACAAAGCAGGGGGTGGTCTCTTCCTGACATCTGGTGAGGCTTTGTAATGGCTTAATGTAGTGCTATAAGTATAAGTACCAGTGTAGAGAAAGCACTGTACTGTAGAGAAAAAATTACCACAATTTTCACAAGAAGTAAGTATTAGAAAACACAACAGTCTGAAGAATGATTAAAAGCTCCTCTTTCTTCTCTCATTACCTAAGTGAAGACCTATTACAGTTTTCTTGTGGCTCTTAAATATTAATTTTTATTTTGTGTTTTGGATTCAGTGGTTTATATGAAAAGTGTATGAGTGAGATGCAGTTATCATAGTCTCGTTTCTACCTGTGTTGCCTTTCTCTGCATCAGGTCTTTTCCTGCTGTGTGTGGTGGTGATGTATGTACTGTGGCTGCAAGTGCTGGATGTGGTGGATAACTACGTAGCCTACCAGCGCTCAGCAAAGTGTCCACACTTCCAGCTGTCCCTCAACTATGGCCTGTCCTTCATGTTTGCACCGATTGGCATCTTCTTCTGCATTCTGGCTGGTCTTCTTTTCCTGCTCATCGGCCGAACTGTCCAGATTCACTACCACTGACTTCCACCGGTAGCAGGTTAGAAGAAGAGTAAGGTATTGCCATGGTTAGAATACCAGTGTTTTTCTTTCTTTTTCTTTTTTAAACAGCTGATCTTTGATATTCCCATACTTTGTCTGCCTGGTAAAAGCAGGATTCTGTAGATGCTAAATGGCAGCTTTGAGGTATAAATGATCTGGTAGGCTAGGACACTTTGGTCCAGTATAAAAATGCTGCAACCATTGTGAAGTTCAGAAACATAAACATCATCCCTTCACTCAAACCTACATGCAAATGAGCTACTTCACATACTGTACTGTGCAATCTGTAAGTAGGCTATATGAGGATTTCTCAACAAACCTGTGGTACATAAGATTTTGTGTGTTGATGGCTGTGCTTGTTTATGAAATGGCAAAATCACCAGAAATGAAATATAGATGTTATTGCATGGAAATGATCATTTTTATATTCTGTAATGTACTGTAATGGTAGTGTTTTTGGAAAGAACACAGGCCCAGCAGACTTTTCTGTATTTAATTTGAAGAATGATGCTGATAATAGACCAAAATCAACAGTTACTCCCTCATAACTTTCCAACCTCCATGCATTGTGTGTGGCATCCAGCTCAGCGCCTATTCATTTATACCCAAAATGTAAATCTTTCAAACATCACCATTATATTATTGGTTTAAAAAGGCTGATAAGTTCCTGAAATGGCTGGGCAAATGGTACTGAAACGGGTGAATTGTGTATCTGTTGGGATTCAGCTGCAGAGCTGTAGCTGTAGGGCAACTGCAGATTAAAAGACATTTGGTGTTCTGGTGTGTCTTTATGAGAGCAGGACAGCATATGTGCATCGATTCAGCATAAAATCATGATAAAGGAACATGTCACCCAGTGTAGCTCGCTGATGTGTTTTTTAATAGTTTTTGGATGACCGTGGAGCTCTCTGGCACAGATGCTTTGGCTGCGTAGATAATAATTGTTAGTGTTTTTTGACACTAATAAAAATGCCGAATATTATCAAACTTATTCTAAAAATATCAAATATTCACTTGACTGAATGTATAATGCTTAACATTTTCTGCTTTTCCACAGTATGTTTGCTATTTCTGTACATAGCCTGAAACTAAGATGTTTTTTGGTCATGTTGTTCCAGTTTGAGTAGTTTATTTGTCCAACACAGTTTTTTTTTGTGGTTATAAATGAAAATTGAAGCATAATTTTTTTTATGTTGCTCTTACTATATGTAACTGTACTAAGTTTTAATTGTGCATGTTTTACTATCAGTCTATTTTCTCTGGTTTAGTGTGTTTAGTGTGAGAATCTGACATAACATCTTATCTGTCCAAACAGCAGGACTTTTTGCTGTGGTCTGTTTTGACAGTAAGATGGCATAGTCCAGGTACGTTTCAATATATACCACAAGATGGCACTGTTGTCTCTCTTGATATATGCTTCAATCTACATAGAGAGGCAGGAATTCCATTTTGCTTATCCAGAGTCTATGAGAAGTGTATGCTGTGTTATGCATTTAATCACAACTTCAGAGGTGGAATCTGTAGATGAAAAAAATTCACACCTTGGCTGACAGACGGATGGTAATTTCACTCATGAATGGAGCATTTGATCAGGATCTGAATGGACTCCTGTGTCGATTCTCATGTCTGTATCAACTCTGAGCCTTTCTAGCTTTATAATATACTTATCATACATAGGGAATGCATCTGTGGTTTGCCTCAGAATGCAAGACTGACACAATGTAAGGTACTGACTACTTTATGATATTGAATTTCCCTTCATACAAGATTCTTATGATGTATTCACACTTCCAAATATCTGATATTTAAATTTGAGAATAACCATACCAAACTTCAGCACAGATGTAAGAGAAGTTACAGTAGGTTGAAACACTGCAGGTCATGAGAACAGGCCACCTAGGTTGGCAGATGCAAATAAATGTTAAAGTCCCAGGTTTTGTACTGTTTTGGGCTGGAGCCGTTTTTTCAGCCAAGACTCCCTTAGGAAAGAGGTTTCTTATCTCGCGGACTTCCTGGTTTAAACGAAATCCTTATAAAATAATAAAAAAAAAAGTTTAATCATTTCTCTATCCTTATCCAGGTGTGAGTGTGTATGAGGAAGAGAGAAAAAGGTTGAAGAGGGAGGTTTAATGCAAACATGGAGCGAGCTACCTCCAGCAGAAGCCTTGCAGTCAGTAATGTCATCAGAGTGGGAGTCCCAGCTGAATTCAGCACCGTTCTGCATGATTGCCCATGATAATTGTGTGTTGATAGGGAGCGCCGGAGATGGAGTATAATTTCCACCGAGAGATTCCTAAACAAATACCTGTGCTCAGCAGAGGGATAGAGTGCAGCAGGAGGTGAGGAGGAGAATAGCGGATGAGGGGAGATAGAGGATGAGAGGGTAACACTTCCAGAAGAGAAGGAGGAGGGACAGGAAGCAGCAGTCTCTCTGCAAGTCCTTCACAGTCTGTGCGGAATGCAACCCAAGGCAGGCCCTGCATGATGCTGCACTTTAAAAAACATAGGAATGAAAGTCTCTGCACTCTCTCAGTGAGACAAACAAAAAAGAAGTGAGCAGAACACAACACAAGAGAACAAATAAGGTAGAACAAAACAGAAACAGTGATACAATGCCTGGATATAATTAGTTGTAAAACAAAATGTATTAAAATTAGCATTAAAACATTGCATAATATAATTGTAAATTTGACAGATGTTCTCAAATTAAAAGACAATGACAAGCAGCAGAATGGATGGCAACAGCACAGAAACACTTTACCTGCTGATTTTCTTTGAAATTTAAGATGACGTCCCTCTTAGGTTGAAGATTTAAATTTAAACCTAATGTAAATAAGAGTAATGTTACAGTCCTTTTTCTTCAGCTCTGCACCCAACACGTCTGTTCTCATCCTGCTGCTGTGCTTTTATACTGGTTTCAACTTGCAAAATTATACCTTTAACCCTGAGTAGGACTATTTTTAATACTTAAAAAAATAACCTTTATTTGTCTTCCAGTTTCCAAACCAAAATTACACATTGCATTGGTTTATGTCAAAACAGAAAAATCATGCCAAAACAATAAAATAACAAAAATAATTTTTGACAGTAAAAAGAAGAATTTGAAGAATCCAGATGTTTTTAAAGACATAAAAAAGCTTTCTGCTGTTATACAATGACCCCACTGAAAAATCTGAAATCTGTGAAAAATATTTGTCCTTTCTGAAATTTAAGCACTAGATACGACATGTCTTCTACTTAACTGAAAAGTCAGTTTTCAGTGAAATGTGTCCCAGAGGTTTGATTGCTCCCACATCACTGTTGTTTAATTTGCATATTGAACCACAAGTGGCTTTTGTGATGTCAGAAAACCGTGTTTGTACATAAACATGTTAAATTGTGATTTAAAGTGAACAAAGAGAAACACATTTTTGATTTGAGGATCAGGGTAATAATGACAGGATGCAGAAAGACCATGTCATGCAGAAATACATGTTAATAAAAACTAGTTTTTAAAGGGAATGAAGGAAAAGGAATTTAAGCAGGAGGTTTGTGAGCCCTGGCAGCATGTGATGCATACTCTCCTTTACGTTTTAAGTTTAGACTCTGTGACTATTAGTGCACTTTTTCCTCCAGATCCAGCATGGTCCTGTATGAGCACAGAAGCCTCACAGTGAAAGATGAAAGACACATAGTATAAACTTGGCATCAAAGTCAATAAATAGTATGTGCATATATGTTCTTTTGTGAAGGGATCAGAAAACAAAGGCCACAGAGAAGCAGCAGTGTTGGACTTATTGAAGTCCTTCACTCATCTGGTCGAGAAAAGAATATAAGTTCGACTCTTAGTCAACACTTGTATATTTAACCTTGAGGGAGGTTCAAGTTAATTGGAAAACACTCTTTGCCTGAGTGCTCTCACCTCGCACGCAGTGTAGTTATCATAGCTTATCTTCCAAATGTATCATAATCCCACATGACATGCAAGTCAGATTTCATTTAAATCTGATTACTTTGAACTCTCAGAAAAAGCAAAGTATTTGAATTGCATGAACAATATGGCAAGTCATATTACACGCTGCTTTCCTCTTTAGAGATAGTTTTACATAATTTCCCATTCGTTTTGAAATAATGAATAGACAATGGGCTGTATAATTGTGAGAATTTACAATTCAGAGGACCACATCGTATAATCATCATGCATAATTCAGGGAGTTGAGTACATAGGTCACCGGTGGCAGTGGCACAAAAAGTATCTCAGGTCTTCAAACAAGCAATTGAAAATCAACACTTTTACTGTCACTCAGCTTGAAACATTAAACAAAATCCCTTTGATGAGGCAACACATTTCTTCAAGATCATTGCAGAAATGTAAAAAAAAGTACAAGCAGAGCATCCAATTATCTATAAGCGTCATATGATTTTTTTTTTTTTCAGCTGTGAGATTGTTTCAATGAAGTCTGTTAAGTTCAGAGGAACTCACTGATGTGTGAAGAGGCACTAGCGGACTGAAAACGGTTATTACATTGTTGACCAGTGAAAGCTACACCTGTACTGAATGGATTCTTTCTGCCCCTCTAATATCCTCTGGCCTCACACCTCAGTTTGTGCATATAAATTACATTCCAAAGTGTGTATGGATAGCTCTTGTTCATACTCAAGGTCTCTTGTTTCAAAGGCATGCTAATGTCTTTCACAGTGAAACTCCTCTCAGCGGCCCTCTTTTATCTGCCAGAGCAACTGTGTAGGAGATGATTGGGACTCTTCAACCATCCCTCTGCCTGAATATTCATACATATTTAATGACACATATATATCCACAAATCCTAAACAAAGAGAAGAGTCCTGTACGACTGGGTTGCCTACAGTATCCAAAGTTGTTTCAATTCAGTTTCAGTTTCTTTGTTGCCCCTTTCACTTAAAACCTTGTTGTGGGTGTGTGTTAATTGTTAAACAACTGAGTAACATCTTTCCGTACTGAACATCCCATGCTGTTTGAGAGCTCTATACTGTGTTAGCACCCACTAGTCACAAATTTCTCACTTTTTAATTCTTTCTTTGGGATTGCCGTGTCTCAGCACCGAGCACTTCGGCTCCTTATTTGGGTTTAGCTTCCCCTCGAGCAACTAATTAATGCTACAGTACAAACAGCCGATGGATTTGGTCATGAATATTCAAATATACTGCTTGCATATCATTTCCTATGCAGTGTTGTAACACAGGACGTTGGTGAGGCAGGCATCAGGGCTTCAAAGCTATTTGGGGTGCTCCTTATCATATCTAATATGTCCCCATCAGTCCAACAGCAAGTCTGTTTTATTTTTAAGTGAGACTTAAAAATGACCTGAAATATATAGGAATTTCACTATTGTGACTTTCTTTACTTCATTGTCTTGTTGTGTCATATTATTATTTTAAATAATTTAGTTTTATTTTTAGGATGTTTGCATTACTTTTGCATTAATATTGATTTATAATAATTATCACACTTCCATTGTACAAAATTCTTAAAATGTCTTTCATAAAAAACAAACTCTAAAACATACTCCAAATAAGAATGTCATTTTCTCATTTAATGAAATAAAAAAGGAATATTTATTTTAATAAAGCAGCAGTAATTGTTTGTATCATATTTTGAGATTTAATTCACTGTAAAAGTGTTCAGCAGGTGCTTTTATTATTCAAATAATGATGTATATTCCCTTTTATAAATCGAAAAGGGTTAGAATTTATGGTTCAGTAATTTTATTTACTAAAACACATCATTTTTAGCAGTTTAGTAATACATGTAAATTGACCCGTCTTTTACATTTAAAGGGAACAAAATCTTTTAGTCGATTTCCTTCTTTACGGCCTCACCAACAGGTCCACTTCACGCTGCTTTAAATCTTTCAGCCTGCATCCAGCATGTCTCCATGGTGAAACAAAAAAGGTTTGTTGCTCTGTTCTGGTGAACCACAATTTCTCAGTCTGTGCTAATGTTACACATGTTTATTAATGCAATTTTACAAGAGGGCATTGTCATATTTGTTAATCTTAAACATGTCAGCATGTAAAAAAAAAATAAACAGGCAGAAGAACTATTTACCATATTTAATAGAAACGAATATACAATTCTAATGTAACTATTCAAATGACTCCTTCTCTCTTTGTCTCACTCTTCATGTGTATTCATAAGAGCTGGTTCATACGCAACTGCACTTCATTAGAGTAACATTTATGAAAATGATGTATTATATATTGAAATTACAGCAAAGCAAACACAGGCCTATTATTAACACTTGAACTACATCTGTACAGACGTTAGAGTCACATCGCCTCGATGGCAACAAAGGTGATGTTTTGCTAAAGTTACAACAGCACAATCTGATGTTTTGTGCCCAGATTAGTACACAAAAGTACAGCAGCACTGACAAGAACTGGAAGTCCTCGAGGTAATGTACGTAGCTTGCTGTAATATGGGTCTGATTAGTGGAGGAAATACTTTTGTAAAAAGTAAGGAAGCAGGAGAAAAAAGGTTAGACTACAAAATAAAAGGTTCATTTTGCAGTGTTTTAGCTGCAGTAAGTTTGAGAATTTTCAATCAACACTGTTAAACACATTCATGCAGTAAATCCAGTAGAGGAACAGACGATGAAGGTCAAATGAAAAGATACACAGGAAGCACCACATTAAAAGGCAAAAGAAAGCAAAACTACGGCACAGGAACAAATAGTCCGTTCAGGCATGAACTGAATGTTACCTGCTGGTTTCCATTGAAATTTGATGGCAAACAATCCTTTTTTCAGTTGAAGTTTCAAATTGGATCCTAATGTAAGCAGGAGTAATCTTACAGTCCTTCTTTAGCTCTGCAACCAACACACTTCATGTGTGTCCTCATCCAGCTGCTGTGCTTTTATACTGGTTTCAACTTGCAAAATTATACCTTTGACCTCAAGTAGGGCTGACGTTCTTTGAAAGTAAAATATTGTGTAGAGAATGTGATGTTTATTTTTGCAATGGTAAAAGCAGACTTGGTATTAATTGAAGTATAATGATATCCCTAGTTTAGATGTTGGGAAAAGGAGCAAGCAGTGAATAATGTATTTCCACGCAGATGATAAATAAATATGTTCATATAATTATTAATTAATTTAGACATTTGAATTGCAATTTGGCCTTTTGTGCTATCCATTACTTAAACCATGTTAGTCCATCATCTGCCACACATGTTTAGTTGTTTATCATTGTGATAATTCAAACTTTCAGGTAGGAGTTCATATTTCCTATCATAAGACAAGTCAAATTTTATTTTCCACTTCTCCGTTTGTCCTTTACTTTTACCTGTTTGTGTGTGTACAAGCTTATGTACTGTTTCTTTAGTCTCCTTCCTTTACGCCGTCTTCTCTCCTTTCCTTTCTTCTTCATATCTGAAGATCAACAGAGGAGGAAAGAAGCCCTGATAAACAGACCGCAAACTTCTGCAAAGTTTTACAAAGTAAAAAGGAAATGTTAGCTGAGGAGACACAACCGTGCTTCAGGCAGCTGTAGTCATATGCCAGAGCGACCATACGAGGGCTGGTAAATGTTACCGTTGATAAATAAACATTATTTAAAAGATCTGTCAGCTCTTGTTAGAACGTAGCCGTGGTTCATTTGTTTCGCTGCTCTGAGGGTATAAGGAATATTTAATCACTCCTCTGAATGATATGAATAATCACTGATACCTCAAGTACGCACAGCGACGATGGCTTGTGCACTGATTTTTTCTTTCTTTCAGATTTACATATTAACCATATAAATTTGTATGAATTTAAAAAACAATATAAAGTTTAAATGCTACCTGCCCCCTATAAAAACATTAATACAAAACACACATAATGGAAACAAAGTGATGGATGGATGTTGAACTCATCAACATGAGAACATAAACACCACTGCAGGATACTTAGTGTGCAGCTTGTGTATCTTTTAGAAAGGTTTGAAACTGAGACACTTATGACTTCAGCTTCAAATGAATCTAGTGTATAACTTTAAATACACAAAGAAGAAGAAGTGAAGTATGTGAAGAAGCACATGGGATTATTTTGTATCTTCTTTTGCCAGGATTTAATAAACCGTGACTCTGGAAAAGAACAAAAGGAAACTGGTGTAACAGTGAAAGTAACATGTTTTATGAGATAAGATGTTATTGGCTGTTTGGTGCACTGTATTGTTACAGCTTCATTTGAGTTACATTGTCGATCTTGTGGTTTTTACCCTCAACACACCCAACAAATGGAGTTTAAAGACTAAACCACAGATTGCCTGATTTGTTTCCCTGCATATTTGTGTTGTATTGTATGTATGTATGTATTTAACAGTATTTTTGGTTTTGTGAAACGTCTGCTACAAGCGCTACAGAGAATCAGCACAGTTTGGTAAATTGCAGAAATGACATTAAACTGCATGGTGTGTTAAATGCATTTGCACCAGGCTCTGTCTCTGTTTGTATTAGCCTGTGTGTAACCCCAGTCCGGTCCCTGCCCCTCCACACTCAGCAGAAGATGCCATGATAGTCTCTTACCCATGGGCACACAGGACACCTGCTTGTTGGCATATAAGCCTCTGGGACAAGCAAAGGGGCATCTGCTCAGCAGACAGAGGGTCTGCATGGGTTGCCCTTAGCAACAGTCACATATAGTGGATAAATGAGGAGGGTTTTCACACTGTGACTGGGAAACTATTTTCCCTGCATGTTACAGGCCTGTCTTTATGTATGGATGTATCTTTTAGGCTGAGAGTGGATGTAATTAAATCAGGTGCTCATGTGGTCTTTGGCCGATGTCATCGATCCCCCACATCCAAAAAAAAAAGCGAGATTTTGGCTTCTTTTGCACATTTTGAGGCTTTGCTTAAATGTTTGAATATGTGTTTTAAATGAATTCTTTACAGGAACCTTGATGTACTTGAGATTATTATTTTCCTGCTGTTGAATTGATGGTGTTTGTCACCCTGCTAATTCACATAAAAGAATTTAATTAACACAAATTTAATGAAGTGTTTTAGTGTGATGTGTTGGTTCAAACAGAAGCTCTTATGTCCCGATGATTAAAAATTCTGAGGACAATTTTAAAACTTATCAAATTACCCTAAAGAACTTGTCAATGTTAAAAAATCTGTCTCTGAACATCTGTATGTGTACTGTCCTAAAAAACCATCTAAATCAAGCTGCACTCTACTTTTGGCCAAAGATTGCAAACACAAGACCCGGATTTGTGAATGTGCTGTGAAAATATTCTCATTCTGCATCTGACCCTTCTGTGGCTTTCCTTTCCTTTCATCATTTCTTCTTCTCTTCCTGCCTTTCCATCTGTTCCTTCAACATGTTCCTGTTCCTCATGCTTACATGATTTAACAGCCTTGATCTTTGCAGAACATTTGATCTAATTTTTACTTTGTGAGATTTGTGTGAAATATGATCAGTTACTCTGGACCTTCCTTAGGTTGGTCTTTTTGTCATTAATACAGATTGTGATTTACCGTGATTGCTCTCACTTTGTGCATGTTGTATTGATCTGTGCCAGTTTTTTTTTTTCAAACCAGACCAGTTTTAGTACATCTGGTTCTACTGGAGTCGAAGTCCATCGGAATATGAAGGAATATTTGTTCCGATTGTTGCGTTTGAAGGTGCGACTCCTGCAGTCTTCTTCTTTTTTTTTTTAACCTTCTCTAAATGCTTAAGCTGCATTTTATTCTCATTTCAGTTCCTCTGAATACATTTTCTCTGAGAGAGTTTAATATCTTTTTTGCATTATGTGCCAGAATGATGGATTGTCTTGACTGAAGATCAGAGCGTTGACAAGACAGAGAAGGTGAAAAAGCAGGAAAAATTGTCATTTGGTGGCGTTTGTCCAACTTCACAGACCTATCAACGCAGGACAATAAATCTTCTGAATGCATATTTAACACTGAATCAATGTACACTGTAGCTTGAAGGTTAACCTGCTTTTTTTTGTTCAGATTTGTTATTCAAATGCAGCCTGCCTGATATGGCAGCATTAGTCCATTCACAGCACTTATTCATGCTTCAGTGACTGACTGTAAAAAGGGAGTAAAACAACCTGTGGCTATGGGCCCCTGTTTGTAGGGATCCCAATAAAATGAATTAATTTGTTTAGATAATGCAGTAGTGGCTTAAAGATCAGCTGATTCTTCTAAACGGACATCAGATATTGTCTTCAAATCGCAGACTTAAACATTTAAAGCATCTAGTTTTCAATTTTTTCTATTCATTCTAATGTGTATATAGATCAGGTGACAGTCAAGGGCACTGACTGTACAATAAATGACTTCAAGGAAAAATATCATTTATATTTGCCTTGTAGTCATCGCTAGAGTCATAGTGGACAGTCAGAAAGGAGGGACTGAGATTGATGGAGCACATTTAGAAATATTGTCTTTTTTATTCTATGCATTGTACTTCCTTGTCATAACTTGGTCTCTACATGAACATACATTACCCACGATGCAATTCACCCAGTGACAGTTCGGTCAGACGTTCAGGTGTGTTACACTGTTTGAGGTGTATGTGGCCTTGAGCTGCTATCGTCAGTCCGAGCTACAGAGGTGGAGTAAACTCACTTTTTTCACCTCAAGTCCATTTATCAGGTTTCACACAGCTCCCTCTGGAGCCACAGGCACTTGGATACAAGTGTTTCACATTTGCACAAAGTATTACCTGAGACCTGTAAACACACTTAGGATAAGGATTTTGGTCATGCAATAAGCACAGAAACATACGCTCAGTTGGCAGTTTGTCAAGTACAACAAGATAAAAGTGACGCAGTCTAATGCAATGGACCTGCCTAAATTCATGAAGGTGACAATGTTGTTCAAACTCTGGTGATTCAACTGTGTGATCAGTGTTGGAGATATGTTGTGGTGCTGTTGAATTCTGTGGCATTGGGACTGACAGTTTGCTTTATTTTACCCAAATATCAATGAGGTCAGGCTAAACAGCAGACACGTCTCTGTTTAATGGAGTAGAGTTTAACAGCAGCACCAACTGCATCCACCCAAATGATCCAACAGTTGAATCAATTTCACACACACACACACGCACATTAAACAAAAGTAATGAATACAAGTTATAACAATTGTACTATTGACCGAGGTTTTGAGTTTATTTAATTTCTCCTGTTAAATCTCTCTTGAAAATAACAAATAAAATCCTAATAAACCTGCCAACCCACTTCCGATTTTACTAAAACCAACGGGAAGTTGCGGCGCCGTTTCCGCAGGAGAAACGATTTGTCGTGAAGTTTGCGCTGTCTGCTTCGTGTAATGACGTCGAACCCCATAAGAGACGAGATAAAGTAAAAACTAAGTTAAAACTGTTACTGAAGTCGAGCAGCTACTGGATGACAATAAACTGGGTTTGAGTAGGAAGCTACGTGACCGCCAGAAGAGCCGGTCTCACCGCGGTCAATGTGATCACCTGTCCCGGTGAGTTAACTCTCAGCTGTTGTAGTTCCTGTGTGCCGACTGGGCCTATAATGGTATTTCAGTGTAAAGCACTATTCCACTATTGCACTGTGGTTTATGACCATTATGTGGTGTAAATGTATTTGAAGCTTAAAGTCACAGTTTTGGTTCCTAAAAGGAGAAAACGTGCTTTTAATGTGAAATTCACAATGTCAAATTTCTCATGTTGATTAAGTGATTAAGTCGATGTTTTTTTTTTTTTTTTTTATAAGAAAGTGATTAAGCATTTAGTTCTCAAGGTTTTTTTTTGTTTATTAAATGTGAAATGGCTGCTATGTGCTTTCACTGAGAAAATAAGGGTTGTAATTTAATACTGATGTGTAAAGCTGATATACACATACTGATGACTCGACTGTTTTAATCTGAACAGTTACATTTCATTTGAGAGTCTGATATGCATTTAGTCAGTGTATGCTAAGCAAACAAGTATTTCTAATGTTATTTGAGAGTTTGTTAAACAAACTGCAGAATGCCAGATGTTTTCAGTATGTTAATTATTTGTGCTCAGCCGGTGCTTAGATTGATGTTGTTATTTGTTCTGGTGGTGTTGAACTGAAGAGAAACATGAGGGGAAATATAAGTCAAAGCAGGACGGAGGCTATTAGTCTGTTTGTAAATGCAGGTCAGGCCTTGTGTTGAGAGAGAGAGAGAGAAGATCCAGTGAAGAAGTGTCTGAGATGTCAGTACACACTGTGTAAACCTGCTTGATTTCCAGAACCTGGATCTGCAATCTGCCAATGAACTGTGCCTTGTGGTAGGATTGTATCAGTCACCTGGACTAGTTTGCACCTCCAATGCAGGTACGCATGGACGGATTATAAGTGAATGGGCCCCCATCTCTGTAGGAATAAGAATCATACATTGAATAACTACATGATCTGTAATGAGCTTGTGTTGTCTCGTAGTTGTTTTGCATCTTTTTAAGCCAGTTTATGTCTGTTTTTACTTGTTTTGCATCACTTTGCATTAATTTAGCACCTATTTTTGATTCGTTTTGTCTCTTTTCTTCTGTTTTTTGTCTTCCCTTCGCTTTTTTCTTCGACACAATCAACCAAAGCATCATGTTTATGAGGAGGGTTTGGACTTTTTAAAAATGCAGAGCTAGAAGATGCATACTGACGCTTCACCTCCCACCTGTGGGCGATTTAGAGTTGTCAGTTAGTGTAACCAGCATCGCAGGCACCTGCATCACCTGCAGGAGATACATGTGTAAAATGCAAACTCCACACTGAAAGGCTGCAGCTGACCATACTGCCCAACATCTTGAACGCTGTTGCCAAAACAGCATTGATGCAAGATGTAGGAAATAATTTGGAGATGAGAACAGAGCATTGCGGTAGGAAAAGGCTTCTTTTCTTCACAGACCAAGTGTGCTATGTTCATGAAAAACACTGATGAGGTGAATCAAGGTAAAAGCTGTTTTCTGGTATTGATTCCCCTTTTTATTTTGAAACCAACCAGAGTGAGATAAACATGCGGAAAACGCACACAGGGGCTTTGAATCTTTAAGAGGATACATCTGATATTTTTTTTTGCAAATTGAGTATATGCTGTTATTTCTAGGTTTTACACATCCAGAATTTCAATATTCCAGGCAAATAGGCAGCAGCATGTGAACAAGAGTAGCTTTGTCTGAAGATAGATTGTGAACTTGTTTCAAAGCTTGATGAGGTTCACATCTGTGACACACTCATAAGTAGTTTTATTCATTTTCCTCCCTTATAATATGAATATTTTACAGATGTATTGTACAATGTACATGTGCAAACATTAATGAGTATAGTAATTTAGGCTGCTACACGAATTACACACTTCATAATTGACCCTGGTTTTCTGCTTTGAACTGGAAGAACAGCACCGAGCGCCTTGTCTTGGGATTATGAGTCCCTGTTCTGTTAACAAGGTGCTGTGGCTATGAATTAGAGCTGCTAATGACTTAAAGAGCATATCAGCTATGGCTTGTTTGCTGAACAGCAGAAGAGCACACCACTTGGAGCTTCTCCTTTAATTAGGGAATGGCTAAAACACAGCTCCCTGCGGTCCTGACAGATTACCAATACTCCTGCGCTTGGGTCTATTAGTGTTTAAAACAATTCCACAAGGACTGCAGGTTATCCCACTGCTGTCCAGTAAGTAATGTATAAGAGTATAATGTTTCTTAAGTATTCTGCTGACATGGCCTGTCTGTGTACACGGCAACAAAGGAGTGTAATGCGTCTGATACGTTGTGTGTTGATTGCCTTTACTTTGCATTCAGTGAATGCAGGTATTGACCAAATTCTGTGTGGAGGTCAAAAGTTCACCTTCGTTCCTGAGCAGTCATTCGTATTTTTTGCTTGGGGAAATAACCCGGTCGGCCTCTCTCAATCAAGCCCTGATCAAGCACAGAGGCAGATCTGATTCTAAATAATACATGACTTGCCTTCCCATATACACTCCCCACTGGGACACTGAAAAGAGGGTGTGGGTTCAAACATCTTTCCTCATCTTCAAACATCCTGCCTTCATCTTGGCTGCTGCCAGATTTTCTGACACTGCTTAGACCTGGAAATATCAGTAAAAAAATGACTGCTAAAGGGTGATACTACTCATTTCACAGCATGTTTGTCCTTGTCCTCATTCTTTTTTGTCAGGAGAGCACTTAGAAACAGCCCGATTCAGACTTTAGGGAGGATATACAAGATAGACAAACTGACAGTTGAAGCATATTTAGATATCTTTGGAACAAAAGTTCAACTGAGTGCCTCCTAGTCAGCTTACTACACCATTCTTACCTGATTTGAGGATGCAAAGAGACAGGGTGATGTATGCTGGGCTACAAAAATGGGATTTGTCTTGACTTGAGTGTATAATTACCTCAGCTTTCAGTGGAGTGATTTTGCAAAGAATGCAAAATGCTAATCGAAGTCTGTGATTTTCACGACTGAATTGTGGCCATTTTATTGGCACAAAATAAGATTCACTCTCCTTTGACTGGAAATGCAGACACAGGCACAGAAGGCAGGCAGCTCAGTAGGACTCACAGTGCTGCTGCTCTTTGGCTGGTGATAAAGATTCAGCCTGTTCCTTTAGCTCCAAGTGTAGCCATGTGTATAATTGCTCTGGGACTGAAAACACACCATGTGTGAATATAAAGGAAGGGCCATCTAATAGAAGACACTGTTCAAACAACATAGCTTCAGTTTGTCAAAATGTCCCATGTCACAGAGAAGCTACAGAGGATAGAGGAGGGTTGAGAGTAGCAGTGACCATCGGTAAGTGAGGGAAACTAAAAGAAAAAGAAACAGATAAAAAAAAGTGAGGTAGGGTTTTAATCACTACAGACACAAGAGTGTCTCCAGCACACTGGAAACAGCATTGCCACTGCAGGGCCAGAGTCCCAGGAAGATTAAGCAAATTAGTCTGCCGACAAGGGCCGTCTTTCACATCATTCGTATGTATTTATTATGTCATCCTCTGCAAAAATAGACAACAAAGGCTGGACTGCTTTGTCAATCCATAGTCAGTCCAGTAAAGCCACTCTGAGTCCTAATCAACCTGCAAACAAAATACTTTGATTCAAAAAAATGTTTGAAATATGTGTGGTTCTTTTGCAGTGAAATGCTTCATCCTGTGGTGTGTCTGCTGTTGGTGTTTGGCATTTCAATGCATAGTATAGACTGGTAGGTAGATGCAGCAGCATAACATCAGAATAGCTTTAAAGCAGAAATCAAATCAAATGACAATCGTCCAACGGAAAGGCTAGCACTTTGCATGGCAGCTAAGCTTCAATTATTGTGTGTGTTTGTGAATGGGTGCATTAAAGGAGACCAATGCCCTATAAATGTGATCCAAATGAAGCACATAGAACAGCCAGTGTTGTTCTTTTTACAGCTACTGTTTTTTGCACATGTACCTATACAAGAAGAACTGAGGGTGGAAGTGCTCCGATACAGAGGTGCTGACTTGTAGGCAGAAAAAAAGCCACAGTGTCTGAAACATTGATCTCTCAAACAAAAAAAATATTGCACTGGAGTTCTGAGAAAGCTTCTACCTGAGGAACAATAAGTGGAATAACAGATGAGAGAAGAGAGTGAGATACCAGATGTGAGAAAATCTGTAACACAGACAACAGATAGTGGTAACAGGGAAATGAAGTAGTATTGTGATATATATTGGGGTGACTGAGCTAAATGTAAATGTCTTATTGATCTTCTGGCTGAGGCAAACAGAGGCTCTGCTCCTATCGATCAGCTCAAGGCCAAGGGCACAACAGGATGACAACTCAGACACTGACCTCTGCCACCGTAACCTTGGCCTAAAGCCAGATAACTGCCCTTTGACCTTCATTCTGTGACCCTGAGGCCCTCAAGGGGACCGAGATGTGACCTGAACAGAGTGTTGTGTCCTGACTGTGCTCCCTTTCCCAAAGTCAAATGAACATCTCCAGAGAGTTCAAGAGGAAGGGGTAGGTTAAAATAGGTAAAAAGGTTTCACTTGAATGCAGATTCACCTGAGAGGTTTGACCAGAGGGCGAGAGCTGAGGGAGAGAAAATACACTAAAGGAGTTGCAAGGTTACTAGCAACACTTGTACTGATGAAATAATTCAATTGCATGATTTTGCATCTGTTAAACGCACATACTCGAACATGGTGATGGATCACAGTATCATGCAGCTTCTTTCTTTATGTTGATATATCACAGAGGGCAAGTCTTTAAAAATGGTCAATATTACTAATTCAGTGTTAGTTTGTCCATTTTTTTTGTGGTGTGGCATGTGGTATATCTTTATTTTTTTGTGGGTTTATGCATATTCAAAGTCTTCTGGTTGTTGTACATCATGTTAATTAATCAGATGGATCTAATGGATCAATTGTTTAGGGGTGATGCTGCATAAGTATGCACAGTATTTTAGATTTACATAACTTGAATACTTTCTTCTTGGATTTTTTCCCCTTTTCTACACAGCAAAAATACTCAAACTACTCTTAACCCTCAGTTCAAGTGATTATCTGGTATTTAAAATACGCAAAATCTAATAATACCCAAAGTTACCCATAAAATTAGATGCATCTTATCTACCAAAACAGGCAGGTTTAATACAGAAAAGTCTATAGTGACTTTAGACACAATCTTTCTCTCAACTTAACAAACCATTAAATGTCATGTTTTGGGTTGGGTTGCATTATGGTGGTATGAGACTCAGCCAGCTACAATCAGTACACCATCAGACAGGTTAAAGGTGAGAGGTCATGGCCTTTGCGTGTTAATTTTAATTTATACATATATAACATGTGATGCCATTGTAGAATGTATTATGTCTGCACTCTTGAATCAGTATACCAAAGACAAACTTGTTAACAAATGTCTGTTCTCTACAAATGTCATGCTTTTTTGGATATGTGTGTGGCTCAAAGGTCGTTTAGTGGATTATTGATCACTGCCACCATCCTCCTCATCCAATTGGATGGAACACCTGAGCCTCCTATAAATCAGTAATGGCTTAAATATCAGATAAGCCAGTGATTAATAAACATAGATGATAGCCAGATTATAAGAAGGAATTTATTTTAGCAAAATCATACACTTACAGTCTCCACTTTGCTGGGGCACCCTGGATTTGGTATAAGACAATAATGACTGAAGCAATTAACTAATCTTTTTTAGTAACACCTGCAGCAAGGGGCTCAATCACATGTTTCTTCACAGCAAAACAAGGAACAATTTTCACACTGCTAATTGTCTTGTTATGTGGTCCTGGTGCGTTTAAGTCTTGATACTGTAAGTTCACAGCCACGTCCCGTCTCCAGTCGCTCCACATTGTGTGCTTATTGCCTTTATCAATCTACTGGAGCCCAGAACAAAGACCTTCATGTTCAAACACTGATTACTCTCTCATCTCCTGAGGCATCAGCACAGGCCTAATTGGATTTAAATGAACCCCCAAATTTCCCTTTGTTACAGCAAATAATATGCAAGGCTTTTTAATTAAGAGTCGATACAAGCCGACATGGAAGGTCTGCAGTTGCTTTCAAGTCCTGCTCTTCAAATAGAGACTTGGGCCTGTGTGGCGGACAGTGTGGTGCTGAGTTTGGCGCAGCAGGAGGTTGCCTGTGCTGGGGGTTATGTGCGTGTGTGTGTTGTGGGGGATGATGTCTATCAAGAGAGGTTGATCAGGTAATTAAAAGTGCTCTACTGTGACTGACCAACTTTCTTTGTCTAGTCTGTCCTCATTCCAAGTCTCTATGGTGGAGAGAGGGGAGATCAGCTCAGTTTTGCGTCTGTGTTGATCAATGTCCTCCCACTATTATCATTATTTGCCTCTAGCTTAGGTGTAGAGATAGAGTGCAGCGGACTGAGTCTTAAAGCTGAGGTGCCCACCTTTACTTATGGACTCTACAATGACAGTGATTATTTGCTGCTTCAAAAGTGATTTGACTGCAGTTAAGGAGTCTTCTCTCAATGGATCACTATTGTCAGGAGGGATATGATTGAGCGATTGATCTGCTGCTCATTTCCTTTTAGAATATGCAGCTGGAGCAGGAAGTCATCAATTTTTGTCATGGATCATTCAACCTTTGACTGCATTACTTTGTTGAGTCAGCTTTAGAAAACCAAACTGAAAGATCCAGAAAGGGATGAACATGGCACTACATTTAGAAATAAAATTTGGGATTTTAAAAAAATTTGCTGTCATTAATGTGTGATGTCCTGTTTGACTGTAAAACTGGACTAGAATGCCACTATATGACTATACAAACTTAAGTAGAGAGTCTAGTAAGGATTGAATTTTCCTATGCGTCACTGAATTAGTTAGAAGCAAATAAGATGACTGAAGAGCAGGGAAATCATCTTTTCATTTGCCGATAGCTGAACATCATTTTTCTGTAATTCTGCACACAGTTTAGGTCATTTCCATTACCTCCGCTGACACTTTGGAAAATAATGATGAGGTGTTGAATCGAATACATATTCACACTCAGCTTTCCCTATGTGCAATTCCTCATTTTCATTGAGAAATAGAAGGAAATATTAAGTTAGGAAAATATTAGCCCACCGATTTCTATTCTGCAGTCAAGCCTGTGTTAACATTATAGATTTTAAGGGCAAACTCAAATACAAGCATCACACTATAATCACGTTCCACATGCTGTAAAAGTGTTTGTTCTGAAAAACTTGGTGCTCTAGGTTTGTGGTTGCAGGGCTGGTACAGAGAGAAGTGCGGTTTGAAGCTGAAACTCTTTGTAACTGAGAGGCTGATCAAGAGTGAATGGAGCTGTGAGACTTTCAATCTTTCCCATTTCTGCCTCTTTGTAAGTCCAGAGAATTCAGCTCTTATTCCATAAGGTAAAGTCAAACAGTTCCATGTGGTTTGTGAGTGAATTAATCATGATGATTAATTGGCTTTCAAGTTAAATATCCAGTGAGCGATGTCAGGCTGCCAGACATCAGGGCTAAATTGACAGGCCTTTAAGGAGAAGCAGATTGATTTACACAGCAGCTAATGAATCCCCCTCCACCCAGAAGGGGAGGAAAGGTAAACAGGTCTTTTCGTTTCCTTCCTCCCATCTGCCTTGTTCAAGTGCTCTCTGTATTGAACTCTAACCTGGTTTTTAGACTCTAAGGCTATTTGTAAATTCCCATTTTCTATTGCTTTTACATCATGATAACAGGTGAAATAAAACATTTGTGACTATTATAGTTGCACTATGCTATAGTGAAAATACAGTTGGATGTCTTTCTGAAATTGTAGCTTTGCAGTATGTTTTTTGGATGGCAATGTCATTGATTGTGTGTCTGACATGTTGCTGCAGCCTGAAAGATCTCAGCAATAATTGGAGGAATGAAACCAAATACCTAGAACAATCAGATTTAGTGCAGATGTTACCATGCTAATATGCTAAACTGAATGTGGTGGATGAAGATGGTGAACATGCTAAATATTACACCTGCTAAACATCAGCATGTTGATATTATTATTGTGAGCATGTTAGCATGCTGACATCAGCGTTACGTAGTCAAAGCAACGCTGGGCCAAAATACTTTACAGTCTATGGCTCTGACCCAAAATGATGGGCCTGTTTTTGATGCTCTTGTTACTTGGAAGTTCACTCGGCAGTGTTTAATGTCTTCTACAGGTTGGAGACCAGAGGTTTGGACAAAGTCTGAGAAAGTACATTGGATTGATTCTTAGGAGGAACCATTTTTCTACAGTTCACATTGTTGAAAAAGGAATCACTGTGAATCTGTGTTTCTGTGATTTTATGAATGATTTTCTTTAATTGAACATTACGTCCACTTTGCATTTTGATGCTCATGAATCATCAATGTACTGATGATAGAGAAGTACTGAAGAAGTCCAACTACAAAAGACACTTTAAATCCCCTAATGACTCCAGTCATTTCAGGATGAAAAGAAAAGAAATACTTTATAAATATTGTTGGAATGGGTATACATCTGTTTAGTTGTCCTCATCAGTAAAGATTATCAATGAAGATTACGTGCTCGATATGTCCAGGGTGTACCTCACCTCTGACCCACTGTCAGCCGGGATAGACTCCAGTCCTCCAGGACACAGAATTGGACTGGGTGGATGGATGGATGGATGGATGGATGGATGGATGGATGGATGGATGGATGGATGGATGGATGGATGGATGGGTGGATGGATGGGTGGATGGATGGGTGGATGGATGGGTGGATGATTAGCTTCAGACATGCAGATTTCAAGGTGGAAAACATGATAGCAGGTTAACCCTTAACATAGAGTGCTTACCTCTCGATACATTTGCAGTGATTTGTTGAACAGTATCAAGACTAGTATTGAAAATTGAAAATTGTTATTGGTTTCTTTACTTCAGAAAACATTAAGCAAACAATTGACAACTTGTTTTTAAGTCCCATTTTAATTTTTAAAAAAAGGAGAAAATACCTGTATGAAAATATACCCGTAAACATATCTTTTACCATACCTGTTAGAAACGGTTTGACTTACTGTGAGTAGTCCTTCAGTCGAAACTAGCTATTATTGATTATTGATACTGGCCAAAATAAATGATGTCTTCTCCTACTGCTATTCACACACACACACCTTCAGTTGATTTTATTTCTGTATTGTTTTTTTTTGTCATAAAAATTCATTATTTCCATTTTACATCTTGTAGCTGGTGTTGAAAGGTCATGGCTGGTAAAAAAAACAGATCCTGGAGAACTAGGTGTTTTGATGTTAGTTGCTACCTATTCCCTCTCTCTAACCCCCTGAGCCCCTCTGATCTGCTGTGCAGCTCATTAAAACACCCTCTCCACCTCCACATTAGCATCAGAGTCATGGTCAGACTGCTTTGTGTTTATAAGGGTGGAAAACAATATCAACAACAACAAAAACAATAGTAGCCTTTGGTCCAGGGAGGAGAGGAGGGAAAAGGTCTTTGATAATGTACATCAAAGACAAACACTGAAGTACGCTGTGTTTTCGCTCTGTACATGCCAAGGTTGTCTCTGATCCTGCTCGTGTGGCGTTAGCATTTTGAGCCAGTCTGATGGCATAAGGTGAGTTTGCTGGGTCTGCAGGACGTGTCCTCAGGGATGGGAAGTCAATTACTGCAACCAGCAAACCCTTGTCATAGTTTAAAATTGTGGTCCTTGACTGATTTGATTGGATAATTTCCTGTGTGCATGACACACTTGTGTGTGTTTGAATGTCTACAGCTCCAAGCTTAGGTGAAGTTTGATGCTACAAACACCACTATAACTATGAATCCAGGGAGGAGAGGAGGAAAAAGGGCTTTGATGATATACAGATGGAAAGTAGTTGTCGGTTATCTGTAGTACTTGCGTTTGTTGTGTTGATCATATACTTTACATCATGTGCGCCAACTCTTTGTTTTTGTTTTTTCGGAATGCCCCGATAATAATGTTGATTGTTTTTAGAAGCTGGAGACCGTACAAGTGAGCTTTTCCTCTCGTTTGTTCGAAGTTCCATCGTGTAGTGGAGTAGTAAACATTTTTGTGCTTCCATTGACAGCCTTTGTTATCCCATCTTTTTGAATATGTGCGCATGAACACCCCATTAGAGCAAACGAGGGCTGATGAGCGCTGAGCACAGACCTGCTTCAATCAGAGCTGAGGCTTTTCAATTGAGATTCACTGATGAGTGTGGCATCAAGAATAGAACCGGAAGCTTTTGGTTCAGTGACCACTGACAGAATTTTATTAGCAGCAAAAGTTATACCTCGAATTGGTTTCAAAACTCAGTTTCACAGCTCTGTATCATAGAAATTATTTTAATCTACTAGTGACAGTTTAATCAGATGGAATATATTTTAAGGGAAGTATTTTGGATGAAGTGCTACATTGATTTACAACAGAAGTAGAGAACATAGACACTGATGTCACTGTCACCACTGTAACCTCTATTTATCCAGGCTGCAGTCTTTCCCTAACCTTAACCAACTGCTGTCAGTATCTTAACATAACCACAAACCAATATAATAATCATGGAGTCACTAAGTGTCGACATTGTACTGCAATATTGGATATTTTAACAGAAAACAAATATGTAGGAAGTGAACATTTTACTGGTGTGGTCAGTATCGATGCATTTACTTGCCAAATACATAAATGAATAGAGTTTCTTTATGTTGATAGAAAATGTGATGATGTTGCAGGTTGCATTTTTTTTTTCTAAAATGTATTTGCTGTAACAGACAGACTTGGAAGTGGTTATATAGCAGTACTCCTTTTTAATAAGGATTTCTTAATGAGGGATTTAAAAGCTGTAACAAAAGGCTTTATTAATGACTAAAAAATATTATTACTGCTCATTAAAAGTCTGTTTGTAAAGAAACCCCTGGGATGCCAGGTTGCGCAAAAACCATTTAACTGGTGTAGATTTTATTCCAGCAGAACATGGTTTGTCTTTTTAGCTAACTCTTTAATAATTCATCAGGAAGGCCACTCATCCAAGGTGTAGCTGCAGTTGTAGATGCTAATAAGTTGTTAATAAATGTGTTTTTGTCCAGATGCTCTGCAGCTGTTCATCAGAATGTAGGTAGTTGCACAGTCTACTGGAAGGGGCTTCTCGATGGCTTAAAGAACTAACTAATCAAATGAAATATTTAATCAAAGGGTTTTTCCAAATCAGCCTCAACTCATTTTCAAGCTACTTGCTTTTTGTTCAGCTTTCAACCACGTCACATGGTCTTCTTCAGCAGATAGATTTGCTCAGTAATTATGGAGATGGATCCACGGTTGATTATGATTTCATTTAACAATTTCCATCTGCATTGATAAAAAAATAATGAAATAATCCCCATTACTGGCTTTCCCCAGATGTTTAAATGTAGAGATTAAAGTTAAATGTTATAGTTTTCATTATGAAATGGATCTATTCACAAAAACATTGTTAGAGATGTTAACATTAATAGTTCTTAATAATCTGTAAGGTATTAATCATTTAATAAACATTAATGAAGTCATGTTGTGCAAAGTGTAACCAAACAATGGTCAGATTCAGTGCGGCATACTAACCTACCATATTCCAAATCTCATCAGAACTGAACTTAATCAGCCTGCATGTTGTCCTTCACTAAAACACTTATTACAAGAAATAAAAATAGCTCATTTAATCTCTTGGAGCATATGATGGGAGCTGTAACTCTTTTGAAGCGTGCGGTGCCGATGTGAAACTCTCCTCACCGTGCAGCGAAAAAGTGTTAATTCCAAAGCTGCAAGACATCGTTAACCTGCAGGGTTTAAAGATATTCACTGTATTTATTTAATTTGACTCCACTGTAAGTTGTCTTTACTGATGGCTCAGTATTATTTGATACATCCACAGTAACACTGCCATGATCAAGAGTGTTCGTTCATTACACTGCTCAAACAAAATTTAACAAAAATGTCACTATTGTTCTCATCCTGCTGAATAATCACGGCGTAGTTTCTTATTTCTAAGGCACATGCATTAATGCACACAGACATGTCTCTGCACTGTAGAACAAAAGGCAAATGATACTATGATAAATATATAAGTGATAAATTACAAAAAGTATTTACTGTTATACCTACAATACAATTATGATCCATGATCTAGTAGAACAGTGTAACAGCAGTGCAAATCAATCAAAATGCCAAAGACCATTCTGCCACTTGTATCAGAAGTCACTTAATATTTCACTGTCTGATACTTCTTTTCCTCCAAACCCACCTGAGAAATCATCTTAACTACAGAGAGCCTTTATAACCACATGGACCTCGGAGAACTCTGTCCATTCATGAAAGACTTGGGGCCAGCCAAAGTCAGCCAGACCAGCCCTTCAGGGACTCCCGCTGTTTGCCTTGGTTCAGGACTGGACCTGGGTACAAGGCTACAGTTGTCTGTAGCCACAGGCTGCAGAGCTGCCGGTATTTCCTGACTAAATGTCTCTATCATACTGTTTTCAGTTGTGTTTGAAGAACGGCATGGGGAACTTCAGAGAAAGAACATGGATAAAAACTCATTAGATACTAGTGTGGGACAACACGAAGGCAACCACAAATGTAGCAACAATGTATTTTTGTACTTCTATTTCAGGTCATGAGCCCTGGTAAAGGCTGGGAGGAAATTAAAAAGTGAAAAGTTTCTTTTAACCCAACCTCCATCTTTCATTTTACATAAGCACCATCTTTGTATAGATAGTGTGTACTTTATCTGAATGCAATACATTTTCTCCATATTTCCTGTGTTTCTTCTACAGTGTGATGTTGCTCTCCCATGTTTAGTTTTGCATAAATATTCATCATACACTTCTTTGCCATCATTCCAAGAACATCTCTCACCATTATGTTAATGCATATAGACACTTAGCAATTTTAAATTTTATCCCTGCACACACACCTGTGGGCACCTGGGTATACACACACACACACACACACACACACACACACACAGAGGCAGCGTGAGGAGTAATATCTTTGTACCATTTCCCTGCCGTACTCTCTCTACTGTTCCTTGTCACTTTGGCCCCTTTCAAATTATCAGATGGGATTAATGAATGTAATTTTCACACATTAACTTCCCTCTATTCATACATAATGTGCCGGCCCACAGCAGTGTTTAACTGGTGCATCTGTCCGTTGGGTGTCATCATTTAAGTCACAGCAGGGGTTTGTAATTGACAATTGTTCCAATGAGGTAAACATAACTGTCCTCCCTCCCGTCCTGAGTAATTCCACCACATCATGTATGTTAAGAAATGAATGACTGTCCCAACAAACTTTTCCTGCCTGATGTATCATCTTTAAACCCAGTTATTGACTGTAGAGCAATTTCAGTTGTCACGTCAGAGTGCTTTAAGACATATGGACAAACCTCAGAGATGTCACCGGCCTTTAAATTTGAATATTATTGTTCATTTTTGCAAATGGAGATGGATATACTTTGATAATTTCTTCTCAATATCCTCTTGTTTCCCAGTCTTTCTGTAGCTCGACTGCCGCACTTCGCCTCTCTTTCTCTCTCTTTTCTCCGTGGCTGTCTCTGCTTCTGATTTAAACGCGCAGCAGGGGGTTGTGGGTAGAGACTCACGCTGTGAAGGATCCCTCTGACTCAGGGAGAGCTGAAGGTCAAACACACTCATGATCAGAGTCACAGGATGATGCTGAAGAGGTGGAATATAAAGAGTACATGGATGAAAGCCATGAAGATAAGTTCTGTTCTCTCAGCAGTGTTTTCAGAGTAGACAAGCAGTCCAAGTTCATTCAGTAAAAACCACATTTTATGACTCACAGCAGAGGAAGTCAACGATTTGGCTGGTTGCATAGCTCCTACTACATACTCACAACGAATCGCTAAAGATTTTAAATGTTCAATATCACCTGAAAATGTGAGGATGAAGGTCTTGCTGTAGTTTCTGCTGAAAATATTGATAAATATAGTAGCAAAACAGCAGCAACGCTGTCATCCTTGTAATGTAATTTTTTGTTTTGTCTGCCTCATTTGTGTTTCTCTTCTTAATTAGACCGACCCTCGACTGACACAGCAAACCAAACTAGAACAAGAGCGTGAACAAGAGAAAATCATCTGTTTCTTTGAACGGAAAACTCCTGGGGCCCAGATGAAGGTTTTTTTTTTTTTTTTTTTCCTTTTCTGCTTTGCAATTTTTGTTGGATGCATTTGCATATTTCAAAAGTCTACCAAAGAAAATAGCCTGGGGGCAGAAATGGCCGATCTGCATATTGAAGACTCAACAGAGGGCGAGTAGTGGGAGCCATAGAGAGAGAGAGAGAGGGAGGGAGGAAGGTAGGGAGGGAAGGAGGGAGTGAGTGAGTGAGTAAGAGAGAAAGTCTCTTGTATAAATGATTTGGAGATGATCTAAAAGAAACAATAATGTCAATTAGCTGATGGTGTCATGCTCATTATACTGGATTAATTGCAGTATTCACTACAACTAAAGCAGATTATTTGCTTAGTTGTCAAGCAGCTCCACAAAGAGAGTGGGGGAGAGAGGGAGAGCAGAGAGAAAAATGTGCATCATAAGAAGGCCTCTTCACCCAGCTTCCTTCATGAATAACAAATAGAGGACCCAGTGCGGTGACCAGCCAGCACAACACATGAAAAACATTACTGCATTCCCTGAGTCGTCTGGTTTTCTCTACATTGTGCTGGTAGGCTTGAAACGTGAAACACTGTGCTGCTTTTGTACAGTTAGTCTCCATGTTTTTACTTTGCTGTATTGAATACAGCTCACCAACACACTGGTTTTAAAAGCTGCAGAATAATAAAATGCTGTTTTTTATAGGACTTAGACCAAGTTGTATTGTTTTCTGTTAAGTAAAATGCTTGGCTTTATTAATAGATAATGAATTTACTAATACTTCAGACTTCGTAAGCTGTTAATTAGAAAACCTTTTTGATTGCCAGTCTGTAAAACATCCCTCTGGCTGCTGTATATCTTCCACCCACATGACACTAGTTAATTACAAATGGCAACTAGTCATTAATAAATATTTGTTACCATAATCAGTCCATGAATGTGAGGTTTGTAAATTATAGCTAATTCCCTTAATAACTATTAAACAACCTGCTAGTGCCTTGCAGACTAGTTATATTCCATTAATAAAAGTACCTGTGTTAATGTAGTGACAGTAGAGTTTTCTGTGGCCTACGATCAATGGGCTCAATCAGGAGGTGCTGTGGCTCAGAGTGGAAAACCTTAGACAGCAAAATATTTACTTTTATAACAATCATTAAAAAATATCTGGTAATGCATCTCTGTTACGATCTTATAAAAATGACTCCATGAAACTTAGTCCTGATGCACTTCTTATTTGTCATGTATTGATCTCTGTATATCATTTATATTGTTTTTGTGTTATAAGTCCTAAACACCAGAGAGACAAAAATGATTTAGAATAAAAACACGTGGAGTATGTGCAAAAAAAAAAAAAGTCCATTAATGAAACTAAAAGTTAAACACTTGGGGGGCACTCTGGTGTAAATACATGTATGTGAGTCTTTAGTGAATCTGCAAGATCCATTTGAAGGACCGTGTGAGTACATACCCTCAGGAAAAAGGGCTGGGGAGCATCTGGACAAAAACAAAAGTTCCAACAACTTAATACTTAACATTCCCAACTGCAGACTTGGATTGTTGTAAGAACCCTTACTTAATCACTAATTAACATTTTAACCAAGAGTAATGATGGAGGAGCATTTAGGCTACAGTACAGATTCTGCAAAGTCTTGCAACTCAAATGTTGTGGTTCTTCTAAACGACTTTTAATTGACTCATCAGTTCAACAACTTAATAACCTTAATAAAGCCACTGATTTCAACTTATAAATCCCAGCTGTCATATTAAAATATAATTGTCCCTCAGTGACACTTCATGTTGGTGACTAAAACTTGAGCAAGCTTTCATCTCCTGGACTCACGCACAATGCAGCTGCGTCCCAGCATTTAAAAAAAATGAAAGCAGATTATTCACTGTCGTGCACACGTTTATTGGCCTATACAGCCTGTGACGCTACCTAGAGCTGAGCTGAATTGTGTGAGTGATCATGTCATTGTGCTCTCCGGAGATGAACCCATGAGTACCACCCTGTCCCCTTAAAAAGGTCGCTGGACTCTTTTGAAGGGACGGTGCAGAACACCCTGACCAGTTTCCATGGTGATTTCCTAAATGGGAAATTAAACATTTGAAAAAAAATATGTTCCTATTGTAAGTGATGCTGTATGCACATTACTCACGTGACGCACATTATCGTGATCTTAAGCTACTTTCATGTATTTGTATGGCTGAGAAACCAGAACCTATAGCAAATTCCTAAGTGTTGTATTAAGTCATTTTTCCAGCCTTAACTAGATCCCAACATCGGATACATCTAAATGCAGTTTGTTACATTATGACTGATCATGATGGTGAGTAGATGGATTTAACTTATAAGCCCAAAAGGCTCCGTTTATGTAGGAAGTTGGCAAAACAGCTACATGTTTATCTTTTACCTTTGGAGAAGATCCAAGACAAATCTACTGAAAAACATAAATTACCAGCACATTTATGTGGCTGCACCTGGCTCTCCACCCAATTAACTTGACTCTCTTAAGGGCTTTGAAACTGAAGCAAACCCGAGGTAGAAAATTCCCCACTGCAGGTTTATTTAACAGGCCCTCCATAAACCGACACAGCATGGAAACATCCCATCAGAACTGGTTTGTTTTTGAGGATGGAAAAATCAAACTGCTGCCTGCTTTTGTGAACCTTCAGTGCTCACCAGTACGGCGCGTCACGCCACTGTGGCCTTTCCGTTACCATATGAAAAGGAGAGCGCATTAAGATGCAAGAGGCGTACAAACCTCATGTGTACCCAAAGCCGCTTTGAGTATCCTTGACACAGGCCTTCTGTGTTATTATAAATGCTATAACCCACTATTATGTTTTATCTGGCATAACTAACTTTAATGACTTCATAACCTCAAAATACCAAAAGATATAATAATAATGATGATAAATGTTTTGATTTTTATGTTCGAACTTTGTTTTGTTGCAGGTTTTCTTACATTCTTACACCGTTCATGTAGTTAATACTTTGCGCTTCTTTGAAGACACAGTCGGATCAGTCTTTTTCTCTGCTGTAATATTTTTTAGCATATTGTTGCTTTTTTTTCCTGCAGCAAGAACTTTGTGCATCCGAGGCTCGACTGTGAGACACACCAACTCCTGTCTGGCTGTGCGTCCAATCAGCGGGAGCTTTGCAGAACCTTCTAGTTGTAATTGGATGGAGATGGGAGCGGAATATGCAGCCGTGGCACAACGTAAACACATGCTCGTCTCCTTCGCTCCACAGAGGACGCGCCGGATAGAGCAGATGGAGTGAGCGAAACATTTGAGAGGACAGCACAGGCTTTTTGTCAAAGATTTTTGTCATGATCGTTTAATCGGATTCAAAACGTTAATATCAAAGAAGGAAGTTAGAAGTGAGTGTTGGTCAGTTTGGCGCGGATTAAAGGCGTTTTCGGTGGATTACGCACGGCGGAGCTTCCAGGACATAGAAAAGTTTTGAAAACTATCGTTTTGCGCTTAGGAATGCGTAATAAAGTGTGCAAAGTCTCACAGGTCTGAGCAAGTTAATGTGTAACTAAATCCACTGAGGCTCCATGGAGTGATCTGGTACATTTTTACCAATTGCGCAGAAGTCGAATTCAGTACATATAGTGATACATGCTTTGGGGGATGGCAACAGCCACCTCAAGTCCATACCTAGCCAGCAGCAGGATTTTATCCGGCCCGGTCATTCACTCTGATCGGAGGAGTGGTGGCATGCAGCCGGGCAGCACCACAGTTTCTAGTGGATACAGAGGGGACCCTTCGGTTAAAATGGTGCAGAGTGACTTCATGCAGGGAGCAATGGTGGCGAGCAACGGTGGCCACATGCTAAGCCATGCCCACCAGTGGGTGACATCGCTGCCTCATGCAGCAGCCGCAGCAGCCGCAGCCGCGGTGGCAGCAGCCGAGGCTGCCTCTCCGTGGTCCCCCAGCTCCCAGGCGCAGGAGGCGAAGAGAAATGCCGGCAGGGACGACCTCCACTCGGGCTCCGCACTGCACCACAGGTCCCCACATCTGGGACCTCATCAGACGCACCCGGGAAGTTGGGGAGGCACCTCCGCAACGCACATAAGCATCACAGAGGGGCAACAGCAGCCACAGTCCCTCGTTTACTCCCAGTCAGGCGGATTTACAGTCAACGGGATGCTCAGCTCACACGCCGGGCAGAGCCTCATGCACCCGGGACTGGTGCGCGGGGAGTCTCCGGAGCTGGACCACGGCAGCCACCATCATCACCATCACCAACATAACAACCACACGCACCATCACCAGCATCACGTTGTGAGCCACGAGCCGCACTCCGACGAAGACACCCCGACCTCTGATGATTTGGAGCATTTCGCCAAACAGTTCAAACAGCGACGGATCAAGCTCGGTTTCACACAGGCAGACGTGGGCTTGGCTTTGGGCACTCTGTACGGCAACGTGTTTTCACAGACCACCATCTGCAGGTTTGAAGCGCTTCAGCTGAGCTTCAAGAACATGTGCAAGCTGAAGCCTCTGCTCAACAAATGGCTGGAGGAGGCCGATTCCACGACCGGGAGCCCGACCAGCATCGATAAGATCGCCACGCAGGGCAGGAAGAGGAAAAAGCGCACGTCAATCGAGGTGAGCGTAAAAGGCGCGTTGGAAAGCCACTTCCTCAAGTGTCCCAAACCCTCCGCGCAGGAGATCAACTCTCTGGCGGACACACTGCAGCTGGAGAAGGAGGTGGTCAGGGTCTGGTTCTGCAATCGCAGGCAGAAAGAGAAGCGCATGACGCCGCCTGGACTCCCACGTACCCCGGAGAACGCATACTCGCAGGTGGGCAGCATGGGTTCGGACACACCGTCACCATCCGTAGACTGCAAGAGGATGTACAGTGACACGTGAAAACAATTTATACAAGAAAACTGAGCAACACGAAGCGTCTGAATACGTTTTTAGAGAAATGTTTCTGTGAATAACGACAATATTTTGTGAAGTTTTCTTACAGTACATAGACTAGTCCGTTGATCCAGAACTATGTTAACCAGTGTGTTCATTTCACAGCAGGACAAACGTCTACTTTTAGGCATTGTTGGGTATTTTCTGCACTATTAAGCAGCTTCTTGGGACAAAGGTTCAGTCCAAATCCAAATATGAAACTATTTAAACTCTTCTGAAGGCAGTGTTTGTTTGCTGAACGATTACAATCTACAGATAAAACATGTCCAAAGGCTCTAAAATCAATAAGTTCAAGTAGAGAAAGTACTTTTCACTCTGTACTGTTGGAAAATGAAAGTTCCCTTTGCTGCAGATTTTGTTCCAGACTGGGCTGTAGCCTGCAAGGATCATTTGTCTTTCTAAATGAAATACATCGAGTTAATGCGCTTTATTCAGCATTAAGTTGTCTAAAATGAGAAATAACTTATGTTCCTTTAATTGTATTTTTCACTTTTCTGTTGTGTGTCAGTGGATTTATGTTGTGATAAAGTTTAAAATGGTTAAAGAGCAAAAATAACTCCAGTATTGGTTTTCCTTCATAGGAAATGTCTTTTTCAATTAGCAAGCACTCACTTAAGTTTATGTACAAGTAAGTATGTTGTGTATTCTTGTGTGATGGTTTGGACTATTTATTTTTTCCACTGTGTTTATTTTCATGGAATACACTAATTATTTAATAAATTTGACATAAGGGACAATTTTGTTAAGATATCTGAGGTTCCTCAGGAGACACACACACTAACACACACACACACTCGCACTCGCACAAACTCTTATTCTTTGTGGGGACTTTAGATTGACTTGTGTTCACCCTAACCTTGTCACCCTAAAATTCAGTGAGTCCCCGCTATGTGCTATGTGAGTAATAACAAGCGCACACACATGCACACAATTACTTTTCACAAGTTTGCACTGAAGTATTAAACATAGAGTCTGCTGCTATTTCACAAATAATGTCCTAATAATAGCCTGTCTGTCAAAATGCAAATCTAAAATGTTTCATGATAATCAAACATAACATACAGACATTATCTCAGAAAGAAGTCACAAAGCCATAAAAGTGAAGTCTAAATACACAGCAGTTTTGACACTTGTCATTTTGCTTAGGTGTTTTTGTTAATAGCAGCTTCTGAAACATCTTGTCAGAGAATTCCTAAACAACTATTTTGATAATGGATAATTTTTTTAAACCATTTTCAAATAAAAATATCAAATGTTTGCCATTTCTCAGATGTAGGGATTCGATGATTTTCTTTGCCATATGATAGTAAATTGAATATATTTAAGTTTTGAGACATTGGTTGAAAGATACAGTGTTAATGAGTCTCCTTGTGCTGTGGGAAGTTTTAAAAGGTATTTACACTACTTTCTAATATTTATAGACAAATAATATTATAATCCAATACACTAAAATAATCTGTAAGTATCCAACACATTTCCCAGTTTTTATGCCTTCTGCTTGTGCAAAGCTACGTTGACCCTATTGAAAGTGGCTGAATGCATCGCATACGCCTGTTCTTGGAATTTGCTTCTACATTTTTGTGTGATATACTGCATATCAGTCCAAGCACATATATACTGTGGCAGCCAACAGAGGTTGGCTATCCCAGCTGGCAGTTCACCTCAGCAGCGGTTGCCAAGGTGACAGTGAGATGGAGTGACACAAGGCAGCCGATCTTTTGCCACAGATGATGGGTTTGGCTCTGAAAAACAATCTGTTTCTCCTCTCTGTCTCTAATCCATGTCCACAAACACACACATGCAAAATAATCTGCGCATGTGGAAACATACACATAATCATATCTTTGTGTTACAATTCAAAAATGTAATTGTTAATGGAGGGAGTCTGAGAAATAGCCAGAGAGAAGCTGTAGTTGCAGTGAAACTTGGAGGGAGGTTAAAGGTCTGCTCATTTAGTAGCTGCTGACACCCCAGACAGAACACTGAGCAATAAACATAAAGCTGAGAGTTAATGCATTAACCACAACTGTTACATTTTTCATTACTATTTGCATATGTATTTCTGATTAATACTTTCCAGGTGCTTCCACATTGACATCCAGTCTTATAAAAACAAATAGATGATCATAACACACATTTTTGGTAACTCTGTCATTCTGTGCGATAATTCAGAGCAACATCCATCCTATATTACTATCAGTTAAAAATGTCTTACTGTTGCTGTTAAAACACATGATGAGCCATGTAAACATGTCAGAAAAGATTATCTGTATGAACGGGTTGTTTGAATGAGTCCGTACCCACCAGCCTGTACAGGTCAGTTTTCAATCGCTGAAGATACCAAAGGGACACGAATAGACAAGGACAAGTCGATTGTTGTTGTGCAACATTTGAGGAGATCCTGCTATGGTGGAGCAGATAAAACCCTGTCAGACACATTGTTGTGAACTCAACAATACACACTGATAATGGAGCTGTAATCTTAGGCCCAAACAAGTTGACATTTTGCAGAGGCAATGTTTTTGCTAGACAATTGAAAAGTGTCACAAACAAAACTTCTGTTTTTTTTTTTTTTTTGCTTTGGAGTGATGCACTGGGTTTGAGCAATAAGCGACTTGAATATAAAACAGCTGAAAGACATATGCATCATTTTGGAATGAAAACCAGTGAGTCTTCATCTCCATCCATCTGTTATCTGTATCCTGTCAAGGGTAGCATGGGGGCTGGAACCAGCTGACACTGAATGAGAGGCAGGGCACAGAGGGACAGAATCTTCTTGTCAGGAGCTGACCATGCTGCCCTAACCTAAAACTGAACACACAATGTAAAAAAAAAAATTCTGCATGCTCTCAGCATCAAAATAGCATCACACATAGGAAGACAGGTGGTGTCACAGCTCACTGTCATCATCCAGCAATGACTCTTTAACATGATGTGTTCCCACTAAGCTGAAAAAGTCCAAGCTCTCTGATAAAAAGGGAGGCAAAACCTAAGCTTCCAGGATGGCGGCATGATCCCCTCAAGCTTAGTGATGTAAAGATGGGAGATAACGCTGGAATTGGGAGGGATAAAAAGCCCTTTAGAGGGCTTTGTCATCACACAACGCTAGGTGTATTCTCTGAATATCAATGCAGGGATATGACGGTATGACCTGACGATGTTATAGTACCCTAGGTCCCCAAACCTGAGGCTCCAAATGCCTCTGTCAACAGAAAAAGCTCAGTTTGCATGTAAAGTGCATCACACCTCTGAGCTTGTGATGGCATCATGTGTAGTTTGTTTGTTCATTTATAGTATGTGCTATTAAAAGTTAGTCAGCATTATTTGTTGTGTCACTGAAACAGGGACTGTTTGCAGCTACACAGACACGGATGTTATTACCTCCTCCTATAACAACTGCTAAAATAATTGCTCATAATTGCTCATAAGCCTCGTTCAGAAGTACTTTACATAAAGCAATTATTGCGTGATAATCTCTTCTTTAATGCTTGTTGTTTGTGTCTCGCAGTTCAGGCACAGTCACATACAACAGACACGCATCTACCCTTATTCAACAAATTATTTACGGCACAGATTTCAAAAATGAACCGTTTCACTGTTGCACTGTACATCATCAGTCTCCACTGTTTGGTGTTAATTATTTTCACATTACAGTGAGAGGTTAACCCCTAAAGTCTGACACTGATTAACACATCGTGGCTTCCTCAGCGTGAATCGAAATTCATGAGACACAGAAGTCATACCTGGCGTCAAAAGCAGTGGTGTGCATGGATGAAAGACTCAAATGGTGCATTTGCATGTGAGTTTATTAAAATGTCTCTTTCCCCCTCTAAATGTAACACAGTCGTCTGTACATGGCTCAGTAAATACTGTTACTTATGTCGTTTCTCCCCTCTGAATATTCTGATTTAGTGTTTGGTTTTTTTTTTTTTCACTTTGCCTGTGTTTGCTTTTTTGGTGAAAGCTAGAGTACCAAATTCTCCCCATCAGGAAGAAATTAAAGCAAACATCTGTGGAATAATGGACAGGGAAATGAATTCTCTCACTAGCAAGTTTGTTGTGTGGGTGCCATTGAACGTGACGAGCATGCAAGTGCCAGACCGGTGGAGTGGAACTGGTTTGATGGGCATGTTCAACACATGGGCATGATGCCAATTTAGACAAGCATGCCCATGAAAAGAATCTCAGCCTGCATGCTAAGTGTGTGAACGTAACCATGTGTGTAATTGTACGTGAACGCTGAGAATTAAGCAGATATTCTCTATAAATTAATTATAGTTGAATAACCTGTGGAAATATATCCCAGCGTGTTATTTTGCAAATCTAGACCCAGTGTTAGTACACTTTACATCACCTCTAACATAAGAAATATAAGAAATAAGAGGTTCAACAATGTAGAGACTTGTTGCTGTTGTAATTGTTATGAATATGGATAATTGTTTCTTTAAAAGAGGCACTGCAGCTTTAAATAAAAAGTTTGAATTTTAAAACTCTTAAACCCATACATAGCTAGAAATACCAGAACATACCAGCACAAATAATTCACCAGCCAAGTCCAAGTGGATGTGGTGTACAATGCTGCCATCTCCTGGACAAATAAATGAATGCAGGTTTACTGATCGTGTGTCATTTGAAAGTTTTAATGATTCTTGTAGGATGCCACAATAGGCCTGCGAGGTGAGATATTTTTGTTTGCTTGTTTTAAACAAAATACCTTAAATGTGACAGTTTTATTGCTAATTGTTGTTAATAAAAAAAACACACTGATTATTTAATGTGTATCTTATTATCTTATGCAAGTGTTGCAAATCTAAAATTAGATTAGGTACCATTTATTGGCACAGTAATTCATGTTATCATTATTATTGTGTCAGGTAGTAGCCTAATTTTTAGGAAACAAGTTTATAGTGCAGATCCTTTGGTATAACATATCATTGATTTGATATGACTTAATTTGGCCCACTGCCTCTTTAACTCAGTGACCACCTGTTCATCTGGCGTCAGCATCCAGGCGGCACGATGGCAATCGATCCGACAGTGAAATGTTCAAAGTGGAATATATTAGGGAACCCTCGGCGTGTGGAGGAAGACCAGACCGGACACCGAGCTGTCTGGATCCACGAGAGACGGACATGAGACCTGCTGTCTATTATAAGCGTTAAGGTAAGGCTCTCAGATGTTAATCGGTGCGCATAGATGCAATGGTTTATCGCTCTGATCCCATACTCGATGCCGAGAGAAAGGTCAGGCGTTTTGTCTGATGGTGTTTTCAGTGCATCCGGGATGTTGCATTGCCCTGTTTTCCTTCGGTAGTGATGCAGACTGAGAAGGAAGGTGGTGTGAAGCTCAGATGTGAAGAGAAACAGAGTCATGTTACTGTGAGAACACGATGTACAGGCTCAGTGATCAGATGCCATTAAACCTTATGAGGAAAAATCTGCTCTGGTATTGGAAAAACAGTCAGAGTCAATACTATAATACACACCATTTAAAACGGCGCATGGATGCTGTGTCTCGTCGAATCTAGAGGCCGGTTTGATCATTGGAACATTTGTATTTTCGCAGGCTCTGATGTTTCTCTGTTATTGTCTCATCCATCTCTCATTGCCTGATTCTTCAGCTCAGGACAGCAGTTGAGTGAAGCCACCTGTTTTTTTTGGTTTGTTTGTTTGTTTGGTTTGTTTTTTTGCCAGGAGCTCCCTGCAAGAGTGACGCCAAGCTCGACAACCAGCCGATGGCATGCCACTCCTGATCCGGTGGCATGTGTCAGCTCTAGTGGCAAACAGTATACTGGTCAAAGCTGCATGACAGTCCATGGCTCTTTCATGCCTTTATCCCTTTATATTTTTTCCTAATACATCTGACTCAGTAAATGCCTGGCTTTGGTAAGATTATGCTGTGAGTGAAAACATTATTAAACACACTTCTGTGTATCATCTGCATGTCTGACAATGAATCTTTTTGGTATTCTGAGTCTGAATTTAATTCCTGTGTCCTAAATGGAAAACCCTGTGACACAGGCAAGATTTTGTCATTCAGGCAAGGGGATGGGAGTATGGGATGCTTGTTGCTATGGAACTGGTGACCTTGTTACCCTGGCAACAACCAGCAATGCTCTTCAGTGGCCTATGAAGGATTTTGTGCAAGAATGTACTGAAGGGATTATTTCCTCTTTAATGTTTGGATCAATCAGCATATACTGGGAGGGGTGACATTTAATGTCTTATGTAGGTGGTTTTATTTTGACATTGACATTAGATATGTTATAGTAACTGAGACTGTGATCCTTTACCAGCACAGTCATTCATTCAGGCTCCTGGTATTGTGCATGCTGGTTCAGTATCACACTGTTATGGCTCATGGCTCATATTTAAGTAGTACAAAGACTTACCTAATGCTATTACCTGTCTTTGTCCTACTATGACAAGTCAAAATGTCTATGACGGTTAGGTGGAAACGACCGTCGGCTCCCAGATCGTAAGCCATCTGGGAGGACTGTGTCTGTGTCCTGAATGCCAGAACAACACAATCGCATTTTTAACACTCCCACTGTCCCACCAATAGGAGCAGCAATGTGGAAACCTTACCACAGACGTGTCCTGTGTGTGGATGTGTCTCTGTTTAATCAAAGTTGTCTGAAATCTGAAGCATTACCAAAGAGGGAGCTTCTGCTAAGTCGACAGAAGACAGGCAATTGTACCATGTGTGTGTACTCTGCTGTAGCCTACTAGAGCAAATGTGTGTTTCTATTTATGTGTGAAACATTGCAGCTCTGCTGTGAATCATCAAGACTTATTCAGGCTGGTGAAAACACAGTCTATGTCCTGTGACTACAGGATAGCTCTCAGTGTGGTGTCCCTGTGGGCTGGTCCTATGTCTTGCAGCGTTTTAGGGGATGTCATTCCTCCTCTCTCTGTTTTATGTTACTGAGTGATCTAATGAGACATGTTTTTTGCCATGTTTACCACAGCATGTAACTGTAAATGTTATTTCATGGTGACATCCATTAAAACCATGGAATGTACATCTTAGGAAGCATCATTGCCTAAATTTCCTCAAACTTTACAGTTTCAAAAATATTAAAATGATAACTCCTTATGTGGATATTCTTCTCTTTTTTCAGACATCGCCATGGAAGACTATCCTCTAAGAGCAACTTGATGTGTATACGACAATAATAATCAACATGTACAGCTTCTATCAAGTTGATATTCCCTAATAATAGCTGCTATGGCTTTTTGTAATGAAAGCCTGCTGGAGGAGTGTGACTTTATGCAGCCGGACAATGTTGAGAAAGTAGAAGAAAGCCTACAATCAGAAGCTGCGACTCCTCTCATATCAGTCACTCTGCGTGTGACCCTGGCAGCCATTATGATCTTCATGATTACTGTTGGTTTCCTCGGCAACGCAATTGTTTGTCTTATTGTTTATCAGAAACCTTCTATGCGTTCTGCTATCAATCTCCTCCTCGCCACGTTGGCCTTTTCAGACATTATGCTCTCTCTGCTCTGCATGCCCTTCACTGCAGTCACTGTGGCCACGGCTGATTGGAGCTTTGGGAGCGGGTTCTGTCGAGCCTCCATCATGTTGTACTGGCTTTTTGTCCTGGAGGGGGTGTCCATCCTCCTCATAATCAGTGTGGACCGATTCCTCATCATTGTGCAGCGGCAGGACAAGCTGACTCCACACAGGGCTAAACTGCTGATTGCAGGTTCATGGGTGCTGAGCCTGTGTGTGTCTCTGCCGTCTGTAGTTGGGTGGAGGACAGGTGCAGCAGGGATTGGGGGTCCCTGGGTGCCGCTGTGTGTGCTGGGATACAGTGAGTCTCTGGCAGATCGTGGATACACAGTGCTGTTGGCAGTAGCAGTATTCTTTGTACCATTTACAGTCATGCTGTACTCTTATATGTGCATCCTCAACACCGTGCGCCGCAACACCCTGCGCATCCACAATCACACCAGTGAGCATTCCTGCCTACCGGCCCTCAACCAAGTCAGCAAAATGAGGCTTACTGGCCTGCAGCGCCCCCATCATATCAAGGTGGACATGAGCTTTAAGACCCGAGCCTTCACGACCATCCTCATCCTCTTTGTCGGCTTCTCAGTGTGCTGGCTGCCTCACACTGTGGTCAGTCTGCTGGCCGTATTCAGCCAACAGTTCTACTACAGCTCAGCCTTCTACCCAATCAGCATAGGCGCCCTGTGGCTCAGCTACCTGAAGACAGTCTTTAACCCTGTCATCTACTGCTGGAGGATCAGAAAGTTCAGGGAGGCCTGTCAAGAGTTCATTCCCAAAAGCTGCAGACTGTGTCCCAGAGTGCCAGGTAGGAGTCGCAGAAGAGTGAGGCCCAGCAACATTTATGTGTGCAGTGAGACTCAGTCAGCTGTGTGAACGACGGCCAGGTTTCTAGATGCAGCAAACACTGGTGTCAAATGTTTTTAACTTATAAATGTCCTCATAATAAGCAAAAATAGTCCACCTTAAAATAATATAGCGGTTTTTGACAAAATAATCTTACCAAAATAAGGAACTTTCAATCTTAAATTTTCCATGGAAACTCAGGGATGGAAAGTCCTTAAAGTGCTTGGAAATTTAAACATACACAATTACATGGCAACTCCATCTACTGAGCAAGATCATGTGACAATTGAAAGATTCAGAACAGGTACTAAGTTGACCTCATGGTGAGGTTATTTTGTCTGAAATATAAAAAAATGAATTTTGTGACTATATACTGGGCGACTTAACATCAAGGCCACTGATGCTTCTGAAACTTACTGATGTTTAAATACTTCTGGTTCCTCAACTGTCGGTTGTGTTTTATAATTTGTCTCTGATGTGTTTCATGAATGTTATTCTGTTGTTGCAGAGTGTACGCTCAATGTTCAGTCTTTGAGTAGCGGTAATGATAACAATTCAGTTGTTATGTGTTAAGATACACTCAGTATTAATGTCCAGCAATGTTCTCAGAGAAAGTCTTTTTTAATGACTGTTTTAAGAAAAAATTGTGCAGAAACGAAATCTTTTGTGAGTTGAAACTGTGTCAACAGAGAAGTAGGTCAGTTATCAAGCTGTGTATGTTTACTTGAATGATGAAACCACATAAATAAATCTAGTTTTGAAATGAAGATACATTGACAGACTGGAGTGCCTGAATGAAAAGCACATTGTAGCCAGCAGTGAGCTGCGTTTACAGTGTACATAAGGTACGCAGGGTCATAATGGAAATAGGTTGCTGGGATACTAAAGATGTCTGTTCACTGTGGATAAATGGTTGCATTTATATAACATGTTTATCTTGCCGGCGGACAATTCAACGGGCCGAAGTGAGGATCAAACTACCAACTATGTGATTGGTGTGCAGCCCACTCTACCTACTGAGCCAGAGCCAACCCATTCACAGTAGATCAACTTAATTGAAGACAATGCACACAGCAGACAGCAGCAACAAAATGGAACAGCAGTTTTTAGAGTGCTGTGGCTTTGACTCAAGTGTGTGTAGCATTTTGAAATTATCATTGCTTTCACTGTTATATATTTATAGATGCTATAAAGCTGTAAGACTGTCTTTGATTACACTGGCAGCCTCAGCCTGGCCAAGCAGGTACGGTAATGCTGTGCAGCACAAAACAGAAAGATGGTGCTGTTTCACTGCACGTTAAGTTTATCGTGCCTGTGCTTGATTCTCAACCTTATTATCAGTGATTTGCCGATTTGTTCCAATAAACTGATTCATTCATTCAGTTCTAATTGCTAATCTTGGCACTGATGCAGAGGTCTGAAACCAAGATACTAAACTTAAGGTACAGCAGCAAGCTTTGAAATGAGGTGGGGTTGATGGGAAATGAGGTCTTTATTTTGAGATAATGCAGCAAACCACTGTAACCGGAATCTAAGTTATGACAATTTACAAAACTTTCTCTGTTAAGTTGATGGTCATATTCATGTTTAACACTGAAACTAAGATTTTTATGGTTTCAACCAAAATCTTACTTCCAGGGAACAGTTGAATAACTCACTGCTTGTATTAACGTGTATGCAGAATATGAGTTTCACTGACCTTTAGGTCACAGAGAAAAAAATAAATGAAGGTGCTGTGAATTATATGTAAATCTATAGGTACGTCTGTTACTTCTCTAATAAATACTTCAGACACTATTCACACTACTTATGGATTGATTTGCTAATGTGTAAAATGTAAATCAGAATCAGAATGAGCTTTATTGCCAAGTGTGTGAGCACACACACACAATAGAAGTAAATATTGAAGTAAATAGATAATAATGAATTATTGTATTACTGTATTTGCTGAATTACTGTAAAAGCTGTTAATGTAAAATGTTGGCTAAATGTCTTGTTCATGTTTGTCAAAGAGTTGCAAATTTTCTGCATTTTTACAATATATATATAGAAAATCTAAAATATTTTCCCATACTATTTTGTTTTGTTTTGCTAACGACAAAAAAAAAACTGTCCTAATGTAATCGCTTAACTTATGTTTGGATCAACATGTTATCAGGCATGTGAACATTTTTTCTCTGATCTGAGGCTGTGACAACATTTCTGCTCAGGTTCCATTACTTTTCCAAAACAAGCTCAACCTGTCAGGGCCATAGTTCAGGTATGAAAAAGCATTTATATGAGGGCTGGACTGTAAAGAGAAGTAAGGCCTAGTGTTAAATAATTTGTTCCCAATGAACTTCCAGTCAGGGTGACACAGATCTAAGTTGTTCTGCAGCCAGCTTGCACAGAAGCAGGGCCATGTGATCTATGTTTGGAAGCCAAGGCCATTCGTCTGAAAAAAGTTAATCCTAATCACTGGACTGGAGAGCTGATTGAAGACGTTTTGCCCTTCATTTGAAAAGGTTGTTTCTAAATGTGATGAAACATACAATTATTTATCCCCGTGAGTTGGCAACATCCACCAGAAGGATGTGTCCGACAATGGTTAAATCACTACACCATTGAAAGCAGGGTGTTCCTGTTTTCAATTTACAAACAGGATGTGATTGAGACATAGAGAAAATCAACTGAAACAAGCCTCTAAATAACGAAGAGCCTCTTGTTTTTCTTATAGTCTAAAATCTTTCAGTATGACTGGCTCTTGTGACATATTTGACAAACTTCAGACAGAATTATCACAAAACTCTTCTGTGTTTAAAAACCAGAAGACATCTGGTGTACCTGCCCACCCACATTTCCAGCACCTGAAATTAAAATATTCGGTGATGGACCTTCAGAGACCTGGGTACAAAACAGTAACTCAGTGTACAAGAAGGCGCAGCAGGACCTGGTTTTGGCACTGTTGCACTCTTATAGCCAAACTGTTCTTAAGTCTTTGTATTAGTTAACTCAGTATTTTTCTTTAATACTACATTTTCCATTTTTGCTACATATGTTTGTATTCCATGTGTACCTATGTGAAGTATGTCTAAGACTAATTCTCATCACCTTATGGCAGACAGAAGATCCATGTTAAAGGCAAATATGGGCATGTATACAATAATCTATAAAACCATTCAGACCCAACAATTACAAGTAGTGTCTTAAAAATAACATTAACCAAAAAAGCTAAAAAATGCAACATTAAATCATGTCACTTTATTTTAATTGATAAATCTGCACATTTGTTGTGTTAAATCAGGCTATTTTTTATTATTATCAAACCCTAATTATACTTTATGGAGTGTTTCACTGAGGATACACTGCTGCTCCTTTACAGAAATGTCATATTGAATGGATGTTTCTCTCATTCATTTTTTATACTGAATATTATTGAAAAACATGGGAGTTTCAGACAGATTTGAGTCCAGACATCCTAAACAGTAAATACTTCAGAGACCAGATCCTGGTGACTGGCCTGTCGCGGGGCATGTCGGGAAGAGAAGAGCATCAAATATGGCTGCGTCGACGGGACGAGATGGGAAGAGTGTTTGTAGTTCGGATGTGGACCTGCTGCTACACCCTGAGCTGTTGTCTCAGGAGTTTATGCAGCTCGTTTTACAAGAGGTGAGTCACTGTTTAGAGAGGAACCTGTGAAGTGTCATTTAATATGGAGGCGAAGGGAGAATACTGTGGTGTTAGCACACTGGCTAACAGCTAGCAGTCTGTTTTTGTCATATCGGACAAGGTGAGATATCGACTCTTTATATCTGGCTCAGAAAAATGTCAGTGCCGGAGACTGTGGAAGTCGGGACCGGCTCACAGAGCTATACCTGCGGCACATCATCCCTCTGCCGCAGAGGACTTTACCGAACAGCCGCTGGGGCCGGAGGGTGGACAAGATCCGGGGAAGACCGGCACCGGCTGCCCACAGGCCTGACAGGTAAACCCCACGTGGGGGACTAAACCCTGGTCTCTCCCCTTGACTCCATCACTGTCCTCCTCTCTCCTCCTCTGTGCTGCCAACCAAATAGCAAACCTAACACCCAATCACAGAATTGATAATCTAATAAACAGTATGAATTGATTCATAATATCATTCTAATTAAATATGAGCAATTTGAGTCATTTTGACCTCAGTTTCTCACCTGAAACTGAAAAAATGATTTCCAGTTACTGAGGGTTTGCCCAGTAGCTGAATTCACTGTCCCTAAAGCCAATATGTGTAATTCCTTCATTAAAAACTGCATCCACCTCAGCAGTGGTTTGTTAATTTCCTATGTGGAGCACAGATGGCCTTATGTCTGCTGTGAATGTACAACTGAGTTTTCTTTCATTTGTTCTCTTCATTTGTTAATGAAGAAGAATAATTGCAGGGCTTAATAATACCACACAGTACTGCTATTTCATAGCACTGACACTAAAATAATAAGGTGCAACATTTATAGTAGCTCATTATCTAAGTCAGCTAACGTTGTTTGATAATATACACACCATGGGACTGCAACCACACACTTTCTAAGTCACAGTAAAAACGACCCAATGTTCAGTCTTTATTTTTTCGAGGTGCTGAGATGAAATTGAGGTGTGCCTGAGCAGCCCTAGAAAGGGTCTAAAATCTGCCCTTCTGCGTAATTATATAGCCTCACTCTACTGTCAGCACCCCTTACGTTTCCCGGAGTCTTGATAGAGAAAGGAAATACTTTCTTTGTTTAAATCAGTTTTTGGGAACTCAGGGTTCTCTCTCTCTCTTCAGGTCTGCATGTGTTGATTGACGCTTTGCACACATCAGGCAGTGAGCTACGTTTTCTTCTCACTGCAAGTCGCTCTCTGGGCGATTCTCAGAGCCCTTATTTTATTGTTCTCGGCTCTAGGTTGACCTGTGGTGAATCCCAATCCCACTCATTGCATCCACTTTCCCTAATGTGCATCTTTTCCTTGTGTCTTAGACCCATTCATATATAATAGGAAAAGATGCAAGGTGCTGGTTAACATGTGGTAAATCCCAATTACATCAATTGCATCCATGTTTCCTTCACTTGCCTCTTTTTCTTGAATTTTAATCCCACCCACATAAGAGGCAAGAATGGAGGAGCCAGAAACATGTTTCATGAGGCATCCATTCCTCCGATCCTTAACTTGCAGTGTCCAGACACAAGCTGATTTCCAACAAAGGGGTTTCTCAATCTGTAACAGACTTATAAGCTCCTCCAGGCAGCCTACTCACTCCTTGACCAACCCAGGTTATAAAAATATTACAGAATGCAGGTGTGCTGTGCTGTTGACCTATAACATAAGTGATTGATTATTGTTGTCATTATTGTTTGGTCATTTCCAGTTCCAGTAATGACCACAATAGGAAAAGGCCTCTGGTCGTGTTTGATGGCAGTTCCTCTCAGTCTGGCCCACTAAAAGTGAAGAAGCCCGAGGGAAGCACAGTGTCAACAGGGATCACTGACAGGTTAAAACCTCCTCCAGCTGCAAACTTGTCCAACCCCATCCGCAAGCTATCAGGCAGCACGTCTTCCTCCTCCTCATCTATTCATCGCAGCACTGACGCAACAAACCTTAAACGAGAGGCAAACAGCTCGGTAGGAAGTTTTTTGTCCTGTCACCTCAATTGTGCCTTACATGAAAATTCACAATGCTATTCATAGGATAAAAAGATGCATACAATCATTGTGAAAGTGAAGATGAAAATATACCCTTCAATAAGCAAAATATTTTTTCAATAAAAGTAGTCACACTAAACTTTCCAAGGTAGCATTTTTCTTATTTAAATCCTTTTATTCTATGTAAAACAGTAAACTTTAAATAGCAACTTATTATAAATCCAAATATTTAATAGATATTTTTATTAATTCATATTGCATGTCACTCGGTCAGTAACACATTGCAATATATTACTATAAATATAAAATTCCTGTTACCTGATACATCATCTTCCATCACAGCAGGGTACACTGAAGTCTCCGGAGGTGAAGAAAAAGATCCAGCATGTGACATGGCCCTGACCCCTAACCCCGCTCAAACAGACCTGATGAGTGCTCAGGCCCTGGCAGACAGATCAGTCCCACCCTGTCACTGTTGGTGCCCACTCCCTTTGCTCTCCTCATCACAATCTTTCCACTAACTGCATCACAGAAAGATCTGGAAAACCTTTAACTTGTGTGGAACTGTTCGGTTCTGAGAGTGGACAGGATGAGGTGGTGCTCTGAAGATCGTCCTGCTTTCAAAGTCACAGGCCTCACTGTAGCTTTCCAACCTCAAGTGCCCTTACCATCAATGATCAGCAACTCCAGACTGCAAAGGAAATTGTGGCTGTTCGTATACTGTTACTGTGGATGAGTCGGTTTGGGCAATAGGACTTCCAGTACTGGTTTGCGATAGTGTCACAGTGACTTTATTGTATTGGTGTTATTTAAAAAGGCCTGCTAATGCTAAGGAATCTCTCTTTAAATAGACTGTGAAAGGAATGGACATCTCAAGGGGGAGTTACACATTATGTGACAGTGTTTTTGTATGCTGTATTTTTGCTTTAAATTTATTCTCTGGTTTATTCTCACATCCTTTGAATGTAAGAGAATACATGCCAGTTTTTTTTTTAACACAGCATTATAGCAAGTGGTTGTCCTTGAAATATTTCACATTATGTGTCATTTATCCTCAGTTGACTTCATTCCATTGAGCTTAATTCAAAATTCAGTGCTATTTCACAAGTTGTTCAGGGTTTTTAAATATTAGGGTACTGTGGTATAGATGCTGTACATTACAAAGATGAAATTTTTCTCTTGAGCAGCTGGACAATAATCTACCATTTTGACACAAAGTAAGCAGGTAACTTACACACATGCATATAAATACCACCTTTTTAATGATTTGGCAAAAGAGAAGAAAGTTTATGGTCTTTTTGAAGTAAATTTATTTAAAATGATGACTTGTGACTTAAGTCTTTGAACCGTAGACAGAGCTAATCGAAACACAGAGGAGCAAGAGTCACAAAGTATTTTGAATCCTTTGTTAAATAAACTGTTATATTTATATCAATAGCTTTTTTTTCCTTTTTTTTTTTTAATTAATTATCCAAAACGCTGAATCATTGTTAGTTTTATTAGATGTCAGCATCTTTGTGACCTGATTTTTGATATGCTGGTATTGTAACATACACATTATGTAATGTACTCCTATTAAAGTCAACATTGTTATTAAAAAAAAAAAAAAAAAAAAAAAAAGGGAAATATAAATTCCTTTTCCAGCAGTTTAGACTCACTTGAAACATTTTGACCCATTCATGTTTTTTTTTGTTTTGATTTTATTAACAGTTTGAAAATTTATGTGATTTCATGCACATCTGCAGTTAGCATTTGTGAAAGTAAAGATGTTTGTTTTTTTTTGTTTTTTTTTTGTTTTGTTTTTTACTGGTTATAAACTAATTCACAATCCGCATCAAGCTACTCCATGCACAAAGCAGTAATTATAATTGCACTTCAAATCTGCATTAATACTGTAGATTTATTTTGTTGCTTTCTTTACATTCACACCAACAGTTATTTTGTTAGTAACGACGTTTCCTCAGAGTAAACTTTGGACTTAAATACATTTTCAATTAACATTGTTAGTTTCTACTTAAAACAATGTACATTCATTGTAATGCAAGGTAGTTAATATGCTCTGTGCTCAGATTGTATTTATTTTATTCTCATTCTTTGATCAAAACATTGCTGTCCAGTTGAGTGTAGCTCAAGTGTCATCTCTTCAGTTGAATTAGATGTCCTTGCCGCACTCGGGGCACAGGATGTCATCACGTTCAGTGAGGAAACCACGACCAACCAGGGACACAGAGCACTTCTTACAGTTGAAGCAGTCATTGTGCCACTGGCGCTCCTCAAAGGAGATGTACTTGCTTCCTCCAAGACCTAAGAAAAGAATAAAGTACAAGTCTTAACAAGAGAGAAACGTGAAAAATCATTTTCACATTCAGGGATACCAATAACTAGTGATTACCGCTAATGGGGGTGGTACAGGAGGCACACTTCTTTGCATAAAGGTTGCAGAAGCAGTTGAGACAATAAGCAAAATCATCTCTTGAGGTAAACCTCTGGCCAGACAGCTGCTGCTTGCAGCTAGTGCACAGGAAGCAGTCCTTGTGCCAGGGCTGGTCACGGTAGGTCACCCCACCAGTGGTGATGGGCTAATAAGAGGAAAGAGTAGTGTCATATTGTCGTGTCATCACACTTTGTTGTAGCTCGTACAACAAGTGTACCTTATATGTACAACTGGGCATCTTACCTTTTTGCAGTGCACACACTGCATGGCAAACTGCTTCTCATAGCAGGGCACACAGTAGTTATGGTTGTCCTTAGGGATGAAGCTCTTGGTGCCAATGGGCTGCTGGCATCTCTGGCAGGTGAAACAGGTCTCATGCCAACTGTTCCCCTTGTGTTCCATTTTTCTGGAGCCTTCAGAAAAACAAAAAGTGATTTGCTGGCTCAACACAACAGAACAGATTGTTGTGTTTGTGGCAACCTTCCTACCTGGCATGATGGTTTTCTTGCACTCGTGGCATTTGGAGGAATACTCATTGGAATAACACTCAGTGCAGAGGAGCTGTTCGTCCTTGGTGGAGAAGGGCTTGTCTACCAGTGAGCGCTTGCACTGGAAGCACTTGAAGCACTCCTCGTGCCAGTGACGATCCTTGTAGGACAGATCCTGTGACAGATGGACATTTAGAGCAAGGCTGACTTTGATTCTAATCAGTTTTCAAAGTAGCATCCCATGGTGAGAGTATGTTAATGTGTTTTGTAAAACCTCCTACCCTGGTGTTGCAGCCAATGGGCTTCTTGCACTCCTCACAGGTGTTGGAGTACAGGCTCTCATAACATTTCACACAGTAGGGATTCTCCTCTCTCAGAACATACTTCTTCCCAAACAGGGACTCCTTGCAGTAATGGCAGTCATAGCGCTCGGTCATTTTGACCCAGGGTCACTCACCTGTGAGAGAGGAAGAAACAGACAGGAAGGGCTAAACTGAACAGCTAAGATGAATTTTCTGTCAAAAAAGATGACTTTATTTCACATATGAGCATATTTTCTTTGTATTACTTACATAACATTAACCTTGGAAGACAGTGTTGTCTTTTTTCTACTCTCACCAAATACATGTGCAGTGACACTGACATTCAGCAGAAAGCAGTTATATAGATATCACACATTTCTAGCAATAAATGCTTTTGTATGATACATTCAGTATCAAGATCCTCCAAACTCTAGGGTTTTCCCCTTTTCATCTCCCTCTCCCATCTCTCTGCAGTCCCTCATTTTGTTCTTGGTGCCAGGCGTAGTAGGTGACAGATGAGAAGGATATAAATAACTCCTATCACTGCTGCTTGGAGACTTTCAACTTTCGACCTGTTGCATACCGACACCCACCATGCCACTGTACACTGACCCATCCATCACCTCACCTCTAGCTGTCAGCACCACATCACAGTATCCCTTGGCATCGTGTGTTTGAGTGTATGCGTTTTTAAGTATGTTTGAATGGCACATGTTACAATGGAGAGTCACAATCCACAGCTGTTTGTGGTCTGGCTGTTTTCCAGCTCTCTGGTTAGTCCACCTGTGCCTAAATACCCTGAATATCTGTTGACTAAGGATAGTGTGGGCTATATATTTCAGTGTGTGCGTGTCTCTGTGAGTTATATAGAGAATAATTAAGTGATAAAATGAAACGGGTGCAGTTGTCCAATGTCTCTAAACATACAGTCGTCAGTTCCATCATGTACATGTACAGAGGCTGGGGGAATTTCTATTTGTATATTCCCTGCTGTCCACAGCTCCATTTATTTCTGCTGTTAATTTACTGGGTTTAACTGAGCTGCTGTTCTCTGTTGTCATGCTGTCATATTGTGATTTGGACTTCTTCTCCTGTATCTATTTTTGATCTGTGCATTCTAACATCAGTGGATCAGGAGCAGATCTCTGAGTGATTTGTGATGTTCCTGACATATTAGAGTTTGAGATCTTTTCTTCTTGTTGAGGTTGAGAAGTTTAATCTGCCCATCCTCTCTGCTCTGAGCCCCCTCATCCCCGCCCACATTCCCTCATTGTCTGTTGCTCACACCATGACTCACCTAGCTTATATAAGGGTTTATCTGACCCCTAAAAATAAAAAAGGATAATCTGAACTGCCACAAATAAAACCTGCAGCTATTTGGACATGTCATACAGCTGTTTCCCAGCTTCTGGGGTTTCATTGATGCTGCCCATCTGGGAGGTTCTTAGAGCAAATTGCTGAGCAGCCTGGTCTATCTCCACAAAGTGCCAGTTCTTAAAGACAGCATATCTGTCTTTGAATGCAGACAACGACTTTTGTTTACAGTTTTGTGTAAATCTACAGTTATGTTTCAGTTTTTAAAAGTATTTTAACGTTAAGACAAGCAGAAAAAAAAAGAAAACCTGCAATTTTCAGCTCTGTGTTTGTATTTCCAGATGTTTTAAAGATGTACAGGATCTGCTGCCTAGAGAAATAAACAGTACTTCCTTTGACAGTCAGATCCAAAAACAGCTTGCTCACAGCAGTGTTGTAGTCTATTGGATGGAAACTAATGGAGGAATTACTTGTCAATTAATTAATTCTGACTAATGTCCTTTCAGGTCGGTAATAGAATGAAAAATTAAATCAAATTACAATCTAATTTAATACTGTTCTAATAATTCTTGAATTACAGTTCAAGTACATTTTGACCTGACTACCACCACCAATTTTAACATTCTAAGTTACTGTGTGTATTATATTTCTCTACTCTTCAAAGATCTTTTTCAGGAGCTTCTCAAACCCCATAATATCTATTGTATTAACAGGTACTTCTTTGCGAACTTACCACTGGATTTTATACTGAACTGTATTGCATTCAGTTCATCAAACGCTGTAAAGCCATAAAAAAACAAAAGAACAGGCTAGGATGCTAAAACAGAAGTAATACATTACTCAATATGGAGCTGAGTCCTACATCAACACCTTTTTGCTGACAGTAAATGAGAGAGTATGATGGGGGAGAAGAAAGCAGGGTGGACATGAACTGTGCTGACAGGGGTCAACAGGGATTTTGCATTTTTTAGACAAATATATAGAATGAAATGATTTAATAAAGGAGGAGGTGTGGCTGTCTATAACACAGACAGGACAGAAAAGTGGGAAGAGGTGGTTAAAAAGTGAGGACACTGTGCAGGTGGAAGGAAGGAGCACAGGAGCAGGTGGGTGTGAAGGTAGATAGGAGGATGTGACCACAGACCAAAGTGAGCAGCTGTGTCTCGGAGAATAGAAAACATGAATGAAGGATGAATAGGTGGGAAGATGGATGAGTGAATGGATGGATAGTGCAGCAGCTGAACAAAGTTGTGTCTTACCTGCCTGTCTGAGGAGACTGTGCCTGTGCGGAGTCTGGGGCAGACTGAGAGAGGAGGCTCCAGGGTGAGCTGTAGTTACTCCTGATTGCATTACTCCACCCATCAGGGTTTAATTGAAAACCAGAGAGGGGCTGTAACCAGGGGGCAGGGATTCTTTTTTGAGATGATCTATAAATACAGTGGTGCTTCACAGAGATAACCTCGGGGCCATCTTTCACTCCCTCAGTTCACTCACCAGCAAGACCATGTGGCCTTTTAAGGTCACTCAGTTGTTCACTCGGTCACAGACTCTGTTTCTGATTCATGTGTTCACTGTTACTCACTTGAATTTTACCTCATCTTTCTAATATTTTTGCTTCTCCTCACAGATGTATCAAATTATCCCTCCCTGTCCTGCTTTCTGGAGAAAAGCAAGTCATTCTTCTCCACTTTGGTTTTTTTCACGTCCAAAAAATCTGTGGTTATCATTATAATAATACTCTGCCCACGCACAGACACACACAACACACATTTGTTTTCATTTCTCTTTAGGAATTTACATTGACTTACATTCACTTTCCTAACTTTGACTATAACCACCACTTATTTAACCCTAACCTTACCTGAACCCTTACCTCATCCTAACCTTAAACCTAGTCAGGACCAGCATCTGGCCTCTGTAAAAAAGGCCTAGACCCCACAATGTCTGTAATACCAAGCGTGCACACACAAATGCACATTTTTATGTAATGATACAATATTCCTATCCAGCCTGATACATGATGGGAAAAATGGCAGGTCAAAAGTCAAAAACCACTGTCCTCTGAGATTTGTTCCTACTCATATGTCTTATCTGTCTTTGCCTCTCTATATTTCTCCTCACTGGGGAATACACATTCAAGCCTGGTGATGATGACAGACACCCACATGGCCCCTAAGAAAATTTTAGCACTATTTTATGGTCACCGACACTCTCTTGTTCACACTGCTGCAGCCCCCTACCGTCCCCACTCATGCTCATTCCAACTCTCGCTCACTCTGAAGCAGGTTTTCCTGATCCAGGGGTTCCTGGACACCCTCCAGTGAGAAAATGCGTCAGCAGTGTTCCACTAAGGTTCAAGTGGTCTATTCCTAGCATGCCATAAAGAGTTTGCCACTTTGAATCAGTTGAATCAGTGTGTGTGTGTGTATATTGTGTCTTGAATGTATTTCTGTTTTTATGTGTTAAATAATGTGTGGAAAAGGTTCTTTTTTCACACAGTCCAGACTGAAATACATACTCGCTGGATTGCCATGACATTTCCTACAGCTACCAGGCAATGAATCCTATTGACTGTGGTGATTCCTGTCTTTTCCTATAGCAGCACAGACAGACTGACGTTTGTGGTTTTGAGTGGAATATCTCAACTACTGGATCGATTGCCATGAAATTAGGTACTAATGTGTTTAATTACAGCTTGACAGAGTTCCCAGTATGGCCCTACTCTACTCTTTTAATCTTGTTTGGCTGTTGGAAGGATGAGTAGTTAGCAGCTTTCATATACAAGCAATGTATTTCTCTTACTTCATTTCAGATAATCTGAGGAGTTTTATTCTGGAAATATGGACTTTTGTCCATTTTTCTGATTAGATGTTATCATCGCAAACTTTCATTGTCTAACTGTAGATATTATCTTAGCACTTTTTTCATGAATGCCACTCTAAACAGGTTTGAATCAGGCAGTTTGGATAAACAGGAAGCGAATTTAAAGTCAGATGACCGTTTTTCAGACAGACAGAAGATTTGATTTGATTTAATTTGGTTACTCTGCCTGTAACAGACACGTGACAGCTTTTGGTTCATGTTTTCAATGTTTATGCTTTAAGGACAAACTGCATCAAACTTGAGGACAGTTCCTCTTATAGGCCTATTACCAGAGCATACACGACAGCATTATTATAATGCAGTGTGGGAAACAATCACTTCAGTTCACCTAATTTCAGACATGGTGTAATTAATACCTAATTAATACGAAACTATTTTATGCACAGCTGAAACATTGCCCAAGACTGTACTATCATGCCCTGAGTCCTTGCCCCTTATCCCCCAACCCTCAGCCTTTGCTTCTTTATTGTGTTGACCCTCCCCCGCCCTGTGCTGTCTGCATTGAGGCCTCCAACTCAGCTGCTAAGGCCAGGGGATAAAGGTGCAGCTGTCTGGTCCCAGCAAGGCTATCGTGATGCTAAAGCCTACTGCTTATTTCTGCTGCAAATACAGCCATGTGGAAAGGTCAAGCCAGGCAGACCCCATCATCACTAGTGGACTGTTAATCATTAATGCCACAGCAACCAATTGGACTGGAATTTCTCTTGGTCATCCAAGGTCCAATATGATACTCTGGAAGAACTTCACTGTGAGGCCTGTCGCACTGATTGAAATGAATCCCAACCACTGACTTTAAAGAACATGCAGCGTCATAATGAAGGTCTCAAATGAGCGATTCAAACTGCTGAAGAGGAACAGAATCATTTTGCAGTCCCGCTGTGGGAATATGGTATTCTTACAACTTAGCAAGTGTCCAGCAGGAATCTGTTTATAACTCTCATAGGGTTTTAATTTGATATTTAATATTGACTAGATTAGATGACCTGCATAAAAGGAATTCTTAGTAAATATGGCATAAAAAGGGGAATACAGTGTATACAGTGGGAATAAAGTACAGGTGCCTCTAAATTGTAATGAAATACATGAGTAAATATAGACCCTATTTGGTTACATTCCGCCATGGAAAAGATCCGCTGATTCTCAGTAGATTTATTACAAGAGGCATTCGCTAATGCAAATGTTCTTCCATCCATTTATCCATGCATGCTTGAACCCATCCCAATATGCATTTGGGAAGAGGCACCTGAATGTTCAGAGACATCTCAGCAGGAAAAACAAACCTTTTAAAATAAAAACTAAAAGTTACTCAGCTGTTGCACTTGAAAAAAATACTGTAATGGTCCTTAAAGGGTTAAAAATATGAAACTAGACTATGATACCATTCTCCGCTCAGTGTGGTTGCTTGGTCACCTGAGACTGAATTTATGATGATGATTAAAAGCCTCCCGTATTCATTTTCACGCTTTCTTTCTGTGATGCCCATTGCACGGACGTGGGTCTATATATGACACAGCAAATCCTCAGTCATCTAACCTGGTGTTGTGTTTCCAGACTCTTAAATCCTTGTAGAGACTGGGCATGTTTCAGCCCCAGTAGTCACTGGACCCTTTATTTAGATGCTGAATTTTCTTTTTGTTCCTTTTACCTGCACATTCCCTCCACTCATACTCTATATACAGTCCCACAGAAACCCAACTAACGTCGACACGTACTAGATTACAATGACCTGCTTCATCAGGAGTCATCTGGATGTTACTGTGACATTTAAGAACACACAACACAGCTTTATAGGGGTTCTTGAATTTCCCTTTGGGGATTAAGAAAGTTTATCTATCTGTCTATCTGTAAAACACATGGAGAATCTTGAAAGGTATAGCAGGATTAATATTTTAATGTGGAAAAATAGTTGTCAGTGATGTAAGGTAATTTAATTAGCAGCTATGTTATTCTTACAGTAAAATACTTTTACGAGCATTTATTTTGTGGCATGGGTGGGAATACTTGAGAATTTGTTCTTCTTTCTCTAAAAGGTTTATTTTTATCTCTGTTTTAAATGATGCCTCAGTATAAAACCCAGCTCTTCTAAATTAGATTCCCTCAAAAATGTCCCAATCATAATACCTTAGTTGTTTCTCCTGTGTTACTATTCAAGGAAAGCGTAAAAGACTGCAGGCAGTCTCATCTGACCTCACTTAGCTGGACCACAACTGGGCCCCTCTGTCTCTGGCTGCATTTATCTTACTAAATCTGTCTGCAAAGCAAGGACAGCTGTCATGGTGGCACTCTGGCAGCTAGTACCAAGCCCCCATCTCCTAGAACACAGATCCAAAAGGATCTGTAGCTGGGAGTGAAAGGAAAGATAGAGGCTAAAGGTGTGGTGGCAGCTGGGGGCCAACTGTGCCTGACGGTCCCCGCTCTGTAACGCTGTTAGGCTGTTAGTCATTTGACTATTCTGATATCAAATACATATTGGTTTGGTGGAATGGTAAAGGTAAAAGGCCTTTAGACTACCAGACAGAGTTTTCAACTACAGGACACCAGGAGAATGGACAGAAATGTGCAAAAAATGAGCTTTATACTAGTCATAGTATGACAGTGACATATAGTGCTGTTTCTGCTGTTTTCAGTACAGCAACATTCTGTCTGTTGCTGTTTTTGAACTATTGCATTGTTTTTTTATACCAAATACTTTCATCATGACTCAACAAATACCTCCTCTGACAGACCTTTTTTTTCACAGCTGAGCTAACAGTAGTTTATTTAGAAACCAGTGAGAGGAAAGCTCTTATGCAAGAAGATATTTTTTTTTCCCGGTGACAATGATGATTCAGTATCTTAAGTTTAACTTGTTAAAAATGTGTTCATAGTATTGAACAGCTCTATGTAGCACAGATTCTCTCCAGTACGGAACAATACTCTTTGAGGCCCAGTTAATGTTAAATTTTAGTGTTCTTTCCATTTCATTAAATTCCTATAGAGTCTCCAACAGCTCTATCTGTGGTCTCAGTATTGTGCAACTCCATATTCAGTATATTCAGTGTTTAAATTTGATTCACTATCACAGGTATTATATGAGGTAACACTGTTGTTCCTTCTGGCACTCCCTTTACATATTGTGTAATGGTACTAGGCATTCATCCTTATTGCCTCATATTATATTCGAATTTAACAATTTTCGGTGATTTGTTTATCTGTGATTCTGTTTATCTGTTTGTGACAGTCACAATCATGACTGACCTTGGAAATGCTCTGTGGGTAAAAGCAAAAACAGCTTCAACTGCAGGTTTTAATTAAATTCCATTCATTAGTGTTTTTACATAGCCACAGTAAGAGAATCGCTGAAAAATACATTATATTAATCTGTAACTTAACTCAGTAACTTGAAAACAGAGATCTTTGTAGCGTGGTGAGATCACGTGATGGCACTCTGTGTGATTTTCATTAATGTGTCTGAAAGGATCTCTTTCAGCAGTCTAAATTCAAGCCTCCAGATGGTTTTCTCAAAAATGTTTAAAGATTATCTAACCTAATTATGTCCACCAGGCTGTGCCACGCAGCTTAACCAGTGGGTAACTGAAAATATTCCAAATATTTTCACTGACCTTAGTAGAAAACAATAAAACAAAGTTAAAGCCTGTTTAGGTCATCAGCAATACCATTAGCTTCCACTGTACCTGTGATAAACATGTTGCCAATGTAATGATACCAATAAACTTGTTAACAAATCTGAACAAATCTGAAAACAATGTACCCAAATTCAAAATTTCTTCTCTATAACAACACATTTATTGCACAAAAGCATTTTGTTCATTTGGGTAGAGTGATATAACGTTTTTAGATTGGATTTGTGTCTTCCTTCAAAAATGACCAAAAAGTTGAGGAGTATATTTTCTGTTGTGTATGCTACAAAATGACAAAACAGCAGTTGCTATGTTGTAAGGAACCTGAAACACTTTGCACAGATACAGTCAGGAGACTTAAAACTTAATTTGTCAAGTAGCACTAGGTTATCAAATAAGAGTTACTTTATCTTCATGGCTTGAGTTTTTTTTTTTTTTAGTTTTTTTTTTTTAGCTGCATTGAACATTGACAAAGACAAAACAAGCATGCGGGAGGGTTAATATATTTTAGTTTACAATGCACAGCTTGTATAAAAATAAAATCATGCATATATGCAATTTTACACAAATTGAAAATGTGTAAGACTATATTCTGAAAACAATTAAAGGAACAGTTTGCATGTATGACAATGAAAACAAATATGATGTGTTTTGCATCATAATTGCATCATAAATATTTACTAATATAATTTTACATTTTGTTTGGTCTGGAGGCCTCAGAATTGCAAACATTGCACAGAAGCCACTGAATCGCCACATACATCATCACTCAAAGGCAGGTGGACTTAAAGACGGACCCCGTTCTGCCAAAATAAACATCTAGTTTCATCAGTGTTGTAACTGTAGCTCTGCTACGCTGCAGGCCTCTCAGCAGTCACTCAGTGGGATGATTTGGCGTAGCTGCTGAGGATATGAGGGCCAGGGACCTAAAATGGAAAACATCCTGGTTATAGCAGTAACAGATAGAGTGTTGACAAGTATTAGTCAGGCTCAATTAATAAGTCAAGCTCTTCTTGGGCTTCAGGGGAACAAACCATTGGAGTGATTGTGTACTTTTACAGCAGCTTTGACTTTGCTTATTCTTACATAATGTTACATCTCAGTCACATGCCACCAAATTTTATGCTAAACTAAAATCAATTTAATATGAGCAGCTGTACATCTGGTAAAGGAGCAGCATGCAACTCTTTCCAGTTATCCTTGAGTTGGTTGTGTTAAACAAGCCCGTGGTAAAACGTGGATCTCATTAAACAAACATGGCCTTCTACTTATTCATTTAATTTAAGGGTGGATGACTCCAGTTCTCCAGAGCCACTGCCCTGATTATTTTATCAACAATCATGGGTCCACCCACTGCTGATTACCTGGATCAGGTGTGTTCAGCCAATCAGAAGCTGGAAGATACCATTTCACTTTGTCTTCTCCCACTCCACCCTCATCTAAGACGGTATCTTCTGGCTTCTGATTGACAGAACACACATCAGCAGTGCAGGGCAGCGATAGTTGGAAAAAAAGCAGGACAGTGGCCCCTGAGGACCAGAGCTGCCCACTCCCAGATCTAATTCCTTTCTAAATAACTTGACTTATTAGTGCATGAAAGTTATCGTCCATTTTGAATGAGAGTGAAGAGGTGCACATGGCTAAAATTTCACCAGTGGGTTGGTTATTTTAACTTTGTGACACTACAGTGATGGTCCAGTAAAGACTGGTATGTGTGGCATGCATGTTTTATTATGGAGACAGTGTACTTTTATACCAGGGGCACTCTGCCCCCTTGTGATAGGAAATTCAGCACTTCAAGAGCCAGACGTCTAAACAACAAACAATTTTATTGATATGATTTTGCTCATGGACATAAACACATTGTTTTTCCCTGAAACCAATAGTATCAGTTTCATAACAAAGACGCTAACGTTGTGTATGGCATTACTCCTCTTTCCAGTGTAGGAATAAGAATTAGACATGAGGAGGCGCTGTGGAACAAGGAAGAAGTAAACAGCTTTGCATCACATCTGTCTTAACTGAACTGTTAAATAAATATTACACCAATCGTTAGAAAAAAAAATGTGTTTTTTAATGAGCTAAATGAGTCTGTTTAGATTTATTTAGATGTGTGTAGTAGGTGGCGGAGCTGACACTGCCTGTCATTGTAGATAACATGATATCATCACATCCTCTCTCTCAGTAAGTAAGAACAAGGATGTGATGTAATCTTCTAGTTTGTGGTTTAAATTTAGATGACGCTATATTAATCTTAATTTCATGGTATGCCACAAAGACAGCAAAAAAACAGGAAATCAGATAACAAAAGATAAAAAAGACTCTTCATTTGCTAATTTTTACTTAAAAATACAATATATACAATGTATATATACAATATATTACAAAATATAAACAAGAAAAAATTATTTCTTGCATTAATTTACCAGTACATGTACTTGAAATATAGGATTTTAAAAATTATGATCAAAATTTTTAATGAGAATAGAGAACAGGCTTGACTTGGGATTCTCACAGAAAAGCTCCTCTGTGTCTGCTTTGGCTTCACACCTGGAACAAAAACAGGCCATTATCATGGTTTAGTTGGATGTTAGTTTAGTTTTAATTAATTTTAGCTTGGTGTAATTAACTGCAAACTGAGGATATTTTTATTTATCATAAAACTGGTTCTCACACTTCAGTTCACAATTAGTTTAATAAGGTTACTTCTATTATCTAAACAAATATTTATTTTTTTACTTCCTCTTGTAGTTGGTCTAATTTCCATAAAGCAACAAAAATGATTTATTAAATACTTGAATGAATGCATTTTATTGAAGCTGTAATATTTATTTATTTATTTGGTCTCTATACTCTTTTCCAAATGTGTAGACTTGAAAATGTACGTCTTGATAAATGAGCTTATACAAAGCATTGTATTAATCAATATGTATTCCTTCCATTTATTGATTTCATGAAAGGGAAATCTTGACATAGACTGTGGCAGGATGACGTGACCTCTGTGAGATTTCTTAAAATAATCTTCTGTCATAAAAATGTTGGAAACAGATGAACGTCCATAAAACAAAATCAAACATAGTTCCCACTGTCATCAACAAGGGGCGATAGAGACCCCCGGATTCGGCCCGTATTCCTCTGGCGTTGTCCTGTACTCGTCCCGGTGTTGGTGACGTCACCAACGGGACCGGCAGTCAAGCTTCTTGGAACCAGCATGTTCACAGCGGAAATAATGGGGTGTTCAGAATAAAAGCGTCTTTTCTATTCAGTAGCTCGTTTAATGCATATTTCTATATAATCCTGGAAGTAAACTACAGAGTAGGAACAAATAGAATAAATATTTAATTATGCAAGAATAACAATTAATAAATAATAAAATAGAGTTAGGCATAATAGAAGTCAAAATCATCAAAACATTACACTGTACTACTCTTTATCTGCCATAAATATAATGCCATGTCCAATTCACGTGTAGACTGCTGTTTATGTGTATCTTAAGAACCCAATTGGTACATATTCAAAAACTGTGTAGGTTATCAATATAACATGATACTTTTTTATGTGTTACACTGTTAACGTCAAACAGTTGTAAGATTGTAAATTGGAAGGTATTTTATTCTGTTCTTTCACTGTACCTATGGCGTAGAATTATTTATTTTGTAAACCACTTGTCACTTTCCAAGGCCTATCATTAACATTGCTCTGTTTGGATAATGAGTACTTTTATTGGATACTAAGTATATTAGATAGCATATTTTAATGATTAGTGCCAAAACTAGATTACTAGCTGCACAAAGTGATCACTTGCCCAGGTGCATATCGTTTGAGTAGATCATTTGATTAACTTCAGATTTGATGCATTAAAGCACACTGTCAATCTCTTTGTTAAACTCTAGCTTTAAAATCTTAATTGACTTTATTTGATCTTAGTTTTATTTCGGTTGTGTAAGTAAAGTTGTCTACTATAAGATTTCTTTCAATGTTGTATGGAAAGTAGTTACTGCACAGAAAACGACAGGCAAGGTTTAATTATTAATTACTGCATCACAGAAGTGCTGTTGTAGTACTAGTCAAGTAATCATTTCTTCTCTGCAGTACTGACTAGTTTCTAGGTACCTATGGAGATAATGACACTACTATGTACTGGTGCATAATAAAGGTCCATCAATAAATCAATCAATAAATATTTTTTGCTGACGTCTATCGAAGTTTTTTTTTTTTTTAACAGTTCTTTTACAGCAGAACCAGCAGTTCCTTTATTCGGGAACGCCGCAGTACTACATCCCGGTACCAAACGCTGTTTTATTTTGAAAGTTAGAGCGGAAGCCCGTTGACTCTCCTACCTAGCTTGGAGCTGGCCGTGAGGTGGAGGCAGTCAGCCTGCGACAGAAAAACAAGCGAGGATAGGTCGAGTCGGTCCGTTTTCTACAAAGAAAGAAGACTAGTGAAAGCCAGGGATATGTGAATCTTCGAAACACGTCATTTGGTCGCTTTTACGCGGGCTCAGTTACTTATTGTTTGGTGTTCTGGTTTTCATTTCGGCGTGTTGAGCTCGTCGCCGTTTGGAGTGGACACTAAGGTAAGCCCCTAACCGCAGATGAACTGTGTAACTTGGTGCACTTGGACGGACTACTTTGCCCACTTAGATGCTGTTTAACCCTCCGTTTTGTGTTTTTTGTTTGGTTGCGACTTTCTAAAAACCACAAACAGTCGTAAAAGTTGGGACAGAAATTGTATCTTACTCGTGTCACTTTGTGGATTTGATGCTGGGTCTTTGTCCACTCAGAGGTGGGTTGTTAACTAAACATTGTGCTGGAGCTCGGGGTGCCTGGCGTTTGTGTTTGTTTGCGGTTGAATTTCTCAATCTTTTTGCCTTAATTTTTCATTCTTGCAACTAAAACTTGAAGTTTAAGTGTATCCATTTATCCAATTTTGTAATATTTGTACGGGGCCACTTCTTAAAGGCCTGTAAAACGCAGGCTACTATAGCAATCCACAAGCAGGTCTTCAGATATCAGTGTTTTCCAAGACATCTGTTGTGTGTAAGTCATTTTACAGGACTGCTCTTTATTTACATATTCTAAACAAGACTGTTCTTTCATTGCTGGAGTGCAGGTCGTGTGTCAGAGCGCCTGGTCCTAACGTAGCAGTTTACACAATGAACCCCATTTGCCAAAACACCATAGACTGGTGCCACATGCCGAGCTTATCTAGTGGCTCTTCATGGTAACTGCACCGTGTATCCTGCCTATTAATCCCACTAGATGGATGGATGCCTTGTCTTTTTTCTTTTTGATAGGGCTTGGAGTAGTTGGACAGCAATCATGTGTCAATTCATTATTTTATTCATATGAACAGACAATGAGTTTTTTTTTTTTTTTCAGCCATTGTATTTGCAGTGTAATTTATTTAGGTTACTTCAAGATCCAGGCAGTAGGTTTTGGTGCAGGTTTACTTGTATGGCACACCTATTGTGCAGACACACCCTCTGTCTATGACAAGGTTCGCTCAGCAATGACAGGTATGTGGAAGGCAATAATATACTGCTAGGCCTGTATTACAGAAACTTCCTATCTTACGTCATGAGCATAGAAGTTTCCAGGAAAAAAAAAAGAGACTGTTTTCTAACCATTTGCAGCATTTATGAAGCCAGACTAAACCTAGAAAGTGGATAATATAGGGAAAGATTTTACTTTTGACTTCAACTATTTTTACATTTTAAGCAACATTTGAATTCCTTTATTTGTAAAATAATTTTTACACAGTGGCATTACTGTGATGGTGACTCTAGTTTTAGGGGTAAAACACTTCACTCAGCTGGCAGTTTATAACGTACACCGTGCTAACACTAGTGCAGTCAGACACACACACACACACACACACAAACACACAAAAATCCTCTATCATGAAGGTGATGATGTTCAGTTTTCAATGAAACTGTTATAAAAAGATGTTGAATCAACTGTGTAATAGTTTTGGGAGGATGTAGTCTCTGATGCTTTTCAAATGTATTGTGTTGTAATGACAGTTGTTTCTTTTATATTTGTTATTTTGTCTACCTGCATCTATATCAACACTGGGCTAAAGAGCAGAAACACCTCTCAGCACAAACCAGACAGTATCACCTTCATGAAAGGCTTTTTCCTGGAGGACAGTCGTATTAGGCTGCCTTAGTTTTTAGCCAAGTGTTCCTAATGAACTGCCAACTATAAGCATAGTGATGGATAATGTAAATAATTGTTAGTTGCAACCCTGCAGTATGCTTTGGTATGGTGCTGCAGTAAGGTTTAGTCTTGTTTAAGTTATTTGTCACGAGGTCACGACTCATTCATGTCAACCATTTACTAGTTGGCCTACTGTTTGTAAATATTAAGATTGCTGATGTCAAATATACGTGAGAGCTCGAATCATAAAAGTTTTTTTTTTTTTGTTGCTCCAGCTTTTGTGGAGTCAGAATTTACTGATTTTCACTTTGTGATAAATTAAATATTTTGGGGTTGTGGACTGTTGGTTTGACAAATCAAGGCATGTGAAAACATTGCCTCGGGCTTGAGGATTTTGTGATTGGCATTTCATTACTTCCAGATGTTTTACAGACTAAACAGTTGTTGAGAATATAATTGACATGACTTAATTGTTTTATATTCAGTCAGTACACAGCTTACAAAGATTTAGCCCTCAGAGGACAGATAGAAAACCTTTTCACATGAGTCACTGTGAAACGCTTTGTCCTTACAGTGACTAAAACTAATGGTGCCTTCAGATGGACCCACGATGGCGTTAAATGTCATAAACTAAAGCAAGTTTTGTCAAAAATCTGTAGTTTAAATTATGATGGTTATTTTAAGCCATGCTGGATAAAGAGTGAACAACACCCCAGGTTAATGATAAATATGTTGATATGACTTCATAATGTGCAAAAGTAATTATAACAGCCTGTGTGTAATCATTAACAAAATCTCCAGGCTGATAAGAAGATCAAATATAGGTGTTAATGCCTGACGTTCATTACTTACACCTTGCAGTGAATTTATCACTGGTCTGATTCATAATATGTATTTTCTGACTGACTAAATGGAAACAAAAAAAAAAAAACTGGTACATTTTTCCATTTCCTCCAACATGTTACGGGCTATCTGAATGTAGCATCTGCCAAGTGACCAGCAGGTGATGGATTTTAAAGATTAAATAGGTTGGATACAAGATTATAACATCCTTTTCCTTCAGACTTGGTGTTAGGTATTGGTAGATGATAAAGCTAATCATGAAACTAAAAGTGACATTTATTCAGAAAAGATAATACTGTGCCAAGTTTAGTGAGTACAAATGTGGCCCTGTTGCCATTTTTGATTGTGGTTTTGCTTTTTATTGGCATCAGTTGAATAAGAAACTTTTGTGTTTTTTGTTAGTGTGTTGCCACACAGATGTGTCATGTGAGCTACATCTTTACAAATGAAATATAAAGTCAGATCCACTCTTTTTTTATATTTGATTGCACAGTCATTAGCTGAGACTAATTGCTTGTCTTTCTCTCATATGATGCTTAATGGGCCAAAAATTTCCTTGCACACTTCACACAAACAAATTATTAAATGTCACGCAGTGCCTCCCCTACATTTTGTGTTTGTGTGACGGTATTATGGCTCTGGCATGTGTGAACCACACATAATGCTATGTAAAATCTTCTATGCATATCAAAGTTTATGATGAGTAATAATCAAAATGTAGTAAGTAAAAGTCTGCTTTATCGTGTTTGTGCCCCTGGATTGCCTCTAGCAGTTCCTCAGGAAGCTATGATGTAGTAGGAAAAAAACACGAAATAGAGATCACTGTCAAAATTGACATTTTAGCTTTGTGGAAACTGTTTGTTTCCCTTAGGAAATTCTAATGTCTCTGGGAAAGGTTGAGGAATTAAGTGCTGTCACAGATGGAAACTTAGGAGTGATACTCATGAAGTACATTATGTTGGTAGTGAAATAAAGGCTGTCTCATCACCTCTGTAATCTGGGGAATGGGTAGATATTAGACTGATAGCTATGACATTTGCCCTATGATCTAGGAGGTGGAAGGATTGGGGCGCTACTAAGGAGACGTGAAAAAAGAAAACAAGTGAACATTGAACAGTTTTTATTTCTAGAATTGATATAGGCCTATAATTTCCTGATATTATTGGCAATTGCTGTCTAGACACACCAGTGGTGTGGCTTGAGGGTTGGTGGTTAGTAATCTGAACTACTACTTAGGTCCAGAAACAGTTATTAAAGGGACTTTAATGAAATGTGATACAGATATTACATACAACATTTCCTTTTGGGATGGATTCTGATAGTCACTTATGTTTTGGATCCAGTTCCAAGTTGTTAAAATACCCAGATTTATGGAGCTCCTTATTACGTCTTTCATTCACATTCTGTTTATTCTCTTTTACCTCCCTGTGACAATACAGACATTGGCAAGGAAGTAAAACCAGCTGATAACATAAAAATATGTGATAACTCCGCAGAGCTGCTTAAATGTTCTGTAGAAAACAACACAAACATGACATCTGTGAAAGCATAGTCATTATGAAAGAGAAAGGCCAGGCCTTTGTTTAAATATTTCTCAGCTCTCTAACATATTGAAATCAAGGACGTGTCAAATTTTTGATAACTCAACCTACCACTGGCCTTATGCTGTATTGTGACCTGCAGCAGTGCAAGAGTAACACCACCTTCATATATAAAAGTGCATTGTACATATTATATAATACCTACTCACTTAAATTAAAGAAGCCTTTTCCCAAGAATAATAACTCCACTGGTTTTTACTTCAGTGTTCATGGCTTCTGTAGCTGTAGAGCAGCCGCCTAGTGCAGAGCAAACAAACCAGGGTCAGGACAGGGTTAATCAGTGCCACAGAGCAGTGAGAAAATACCTGGTGCAATCCCTGCAACCATTCCCCACAGCAGAAAGCCCATGGTTCATATTTGAAAGTTCATTATCATAGTTTCTATTAGTGTCAGTGTCATGCTCGTATGGTAATTGGTCTCTAAATGGCAATTAAAATGACCAATTCTGTGATTAGAACACAATGTCTAATTCCCATCATCCTCAGCTGTACTTTGTGTTTATGTCAGTGTGCTAACATCAACAAGTAAACACTATCATTGCAAGAATGTTAGCATGTTGGTGTAAGCATTTAGCTCAACACTCTTCTTTGAATATATCTTCACAGAGCTTGTAGCATGGCTCTTCTTTTAAATGTGTATTAATATTTTCAGAGAATCCGCTTCTTTTTCTTGTAATTTCATACCTTTGTTTTTCCATGACTTTATTTTCTGCTTCTTTTCAGCAGTTTAGGGTTGTCTTTCCTGAGATTTTCCTTTGTTCCATTAATTTGCCCTTTCTTACTTCCTTGTCCTTCATCTCTTATCATACAGTCCCTTTGCCGCCACCCGGCTTGAATTCCTAATTCATGCTTCACAACTGAACTTAACAGCCTGCTGGTTCCCGGTGTCCCTATGTCATGACTGGGCACTGGGCCTAATCCTTCTCTGGGACATTTAGGGAGAGACCATGAAGGGAAGGGAAGGATAGATTGAGTGAGGAAGGGAGGAGACTGGGAGTGAGTGAAGCTGGTTATAGTACAGTGGTACAGTATTTCATTATACTGACGTGGTTCACAAAGCCACAGCTGTGGACTTAGTAATCTGTGGATACTGCATGATGATGGGGTGGGAGGTGATCACAGAAGTTAAGGAGTTGAACTTGAAACATGATAATGAAGTACATAAAAAAAGTGGGGGAGTAAGGATCATTTTATTCTAAAAACAGAAGAAATGGCAGCAGATTCCTGTAGTCAGCTGTGATGTTTGATCTCCAAACTTGGCAGTGTTTCTTAATTCATGAAAAGATACAGAAGATTTCTGTAAACCTCCTGAGGTCTTTAGGAAGATTGCTTTGCAGATTGGAAATTAGATTCCCCCTCCCACAACTGAGAAACATGGCTATAAATTCATAAACAGACCTGGAACTGCTCGTTAAGTTGTAATTGAGGATCAGCAGCTCCCCACGCTGTCCTTCAGTGTGTGTGGGGTTCATATTACATAGCAGAAAATTGGCACTTTGGGCCATGAAGAGACAGAGCGAGGGGTGAAACTCAAAACTTCTTAGCAGTACAATGTAGGAAAAAATTTGTTTAACACCTGAGTTTGCTCTCAGCACACTTATATAAAAAAAATAATATTAGAGCAGGAAAAATTAGTGGCTTAATAAAAAAAAAAAAAAATTCAGAAGTTAAAATTAATCAGCAACAATGACGACAATTAATTGATTTTTCAAAAATGGCAAATATTTACTGGTTCCACCCTCTCAAATATGAAGACTTACAGGCAATCTGAGTATGACACATTATGCTTTGGGAAGTTTTAATGACACCATTTACTATATTTTTGAATCACAAATCAATTTATCCTAAAAAGTCAATGACTCATATTCGGATTATTGACAAATACTGCGCACTAGTTCTGTATTCCCTAGATTTAGTATCTGTCAACTTCTGCTGAACTGATTCATTCGTCAATGTATAGGATAGCATGTGGTTTGAAAAACTGTGACATTGCAATGCATCAGCCTCACAACCACAAACACACTGTCAAATTTTTGTCTGATGCATCGTTTGCATATAAGCTTACAGCTGTTAAGAAATATGAACCCGACAGACATTGAGATGTTGTGCTAAAACATTATCAGAGCCAATGCTCTGCTCATTATGTCTGGCTGCGTCAGCTTCTACATCTGTTTACCACACCACTTCTCTTTTGTGGCTACAGTCTTTTTTTACATTACACAACTTGGCTTCCCTAGTAGTGTTTTTAAATCCAATTGAAAGTTTTTTGTGTAATATCAAGCTATCGAGCCATTATCTTTTATCAGGCTTTGTTAAACAGGCCATAAAATGGATTATCCATGCGTCGTGTCAAAAAACATTGTGACAGAAGGTGCAAAAAAAATAATAATTTACAGTTAGAAACTAAATCCTTAATAAGTAAATCATCAGTGACATTAGCTAACTCTGACAGTCCGGAGAAATGATAATGATTAGCTGCCTTCTTCAAAAACATTAGTAATAACAGACAGTTTTCATTGTCTAAACTTGTAAAAGTGGTGAAATAAAGAAATCTTATATTGATTAGAGTTTTTGACTAATGAAAAGAGTTAAGCTATTCGAGTTTGTTCTGTCATGTTGTTCTCTGCAGAGGCGTCGTGAGGCCCTTCATGCTCTAATTGATTTAATTAAGTGGACGTTTTCCCCTTTGGCTGTACTGATGCACGAACAGGCAGTATACAGACAAACATTGAGTTATCTTACCCAGGGCACAATTGCTTTGCTTATCTGTATTTCACAGAATGATCCTTGTTCCAAGTTTCCTTTAAAGCATCACAGCCCACGTTACATCCATCCCTCTGAGGTTCAGCCTCTTTAACAGTCTCTTATCATTTCTGCAGATGCCTCGGAAGGCATCATAAACATTATGATTCAAATTTATCAGGGGTTTTATATAATGAGCAAATGAATGAATTATTCACATACTGCTCACTTTTTGTGATGGGCAGACATATGCACTGGTGTCCTTGAATTTCAACTTTTTCAGTTATGGTTATTTTAATGTTAATTTAAGTTGAAACAAACCACGTGCCCTTGCAAAAAGGAAGTAATTGTATCTCCTCGAAATCTTTTCATATCTCAGAAATTACTTTCTAAAATGTTTTGTCTAGCGGAATTAGAAATTTAAAGTGTTTATACCTGATGTGCGGAAGGTGGAGTAAAAAGCTTGTATTCACGGGTCAGTATTTTAAGCTCATCACTTTAATATAAGGCTGTGTTCAGACAGAGTTTCACTCTGCATGAAAAAACACCACCCTTCTGATTCATATCTGACTCATTATCTCCAGTATTAAGAGGTAGCTTATGAAATGAAGTGGTCTGTAGTAAGTTGGCTACTATTGTAGTGTACCAGATGCAAATGTAGTCAAAATAACTTATTCTGCTTAATTTCTTTTTGAGGCTGGTGCCACAGATTTTAAACGTTGATTATGTTAAATATTAAACACTCAAAAATCCTGTCGAACCTCTTCCCCCTTTTTTTGTACTTTTTAAATGAAGAAATAGAGATGGGTCCTTGTAGTGCCACAAAGCGTTTTGTGTAAGTGTAAGGTTTGCAGCAGTGATTGCTAATGTTGAGCTATACAGTCAACATAGCAATGTGTTTTAATAATGGTAGAGTAGTGTTATAGCAATTTCAGCTTGGATGTGAGGTACATTGACCTGAGATGAATCCGAGCGTAGGGTGTGTAGAGCTTTGCAGGATTTCTCTGCTGATTTTACCAATTAGTGAAATAAGCTTGTTTTGCACTTTAAAGTAATGCACACTCTCAGCTCTCTGTGGCACATGGTGTGAAAACCTCTATGTTAAAAGCGTTATGGTAAAAATACAGCATTTTCATTATTTTCAGTCCCCTGAGAACATACTCATTGATGACCCGTGACTGAAGCCTGCAGAGAGAATTAGGAATGTGTTTCGAAGTAATTTCCCACAAGATAATTAAGAAATCTTTGTTATTAAGGGAAGTGCCTGAGCTATATACAGAAAAAGAAAGTGACTGCTCCTCAAGGCATATCAAGAGTGTGTGTGTTTGCTGGAACATGCATTATGGGAGGGATTATATGGCTGGAATTTAACTCTAGTGAAAACCGGCTGTTTCTACAATGCAGGAGCTAAACAATGTTGACAGAATTACACAATGAGTAAGACAAGGCACAACACAACCAAGCGATTGCAGCTTTATTTCAGAATCGGAAACCTGGAGGACTAAACTGCTAAACCTTCTGACTCGTGTCGTTGGATGTCATGGTTTCTGATCTTTGTCTTGTTTACAGGACTAGCCATGTAAGCCTGTGTTCAGACTTTCACTTTCAAAAGACACAGCCCTTCTGATTCATTTGAACTTGTGTTACACAGCAGGGTACGGCACCACGGGGAGCTCTTCCAAAACATCGCAGTGTTGTTTGGTGGAAAAGTTGGATCTGGTTTACCCTTCTCTGTAACATCATCATCTGACAAGGTGTTGCTTTGGCCATTCGTGTACATGCAAGCGCACATTCCTGGTGGATTGCTTTGTAATGTGAACTCCATATTTCTACTTTTTACCTGCAATTGTTGCTACAAGGATAAAATAAGCATCACCGTAACCTTCCAGAGTTAGAAAATCTTCAGTTTTCCGCTGCCCAATGAGCGTTAAACATTCACGGGTCTTTGACCCAAACAGGACCTCCTGGAAATTGGCTTACAGTACCTGTAGCAACACACTCCACCAGTTCAGCCCGTTGCATTTTTTTAAAGCAGGAATTTCTTTCTCTCTGAACGCTCACTAAATGAGGAGTTTTTTGTCCCTAATCTACAGCTGTGGTGCATTTATGAAGTAGTCACGATTGAATGGCTATTCACAGAACCATTTTCAGAATTCATTTTAATAATTTTGCTCTAAATATCTTTTAATATATTAGGGAAGATTATCAGTTGGATTCACCATTTCCAGTAATTTTTTTTTTACCATGTAAGCTTTGTCCTGAAAGTGCTGCTTGCGTGCATAGGAGAGATTTCACTTGCTGCATGGAGCAATATGATAGGTCTCCTTTAATCCATTTGCAACCCTTTCTCTCCTGCTCTCATTCTCTCAAGGAAATCTTGCTTTATTTATGAGTAGCACAGTTCAGCATGCTACAGTTCGTGAGAATTCAGTACTGTAGACATCCACAGTATTAGGCCTGTGCAGTCTCTATTTCTTGCTCTCTTAACGCACCCATAGCCATATACAAATGCTGCAAGACATCTGTTTACCCTATCTGCTGTTTTGCCTTTGGCAGAAGAACAATTGTCTGAGTGTGACCTGGGTATTTGTCAGCAGTGTGTGGAGAGCTGCCGGCACTTGCTGAATGTGGTGCTTCGGTGTTTTATGTGGCAGCAGTTCAGTGGAAAGAGTGATATCATCTTCATGTCAGAGAAGCAGAAATGCCACCCTGTGCTCCGATCACATTAAGTCACTGCAGCGGCATTGAGGTCTATCGTAAAACATCAAGCTATGGAATCCTATGGTGCAGAAAGCCATAAAGTGTACAGGGGGACTCGCAGGGTGAGAAGCAGTATAAAATGTTGAAATTATTAGCTACAGAAGGGAATGGACAGCATGCAGCCTCTTTTGGTCATCGGTTGAAGGTTAAAAAAAGTTATTTGTATGGTTTAAGTTTTACCACAAATTGTTCTTAAATTTGAGGGAGTATTTTATCAGTATAACATTCTTTGTGTTTGTGGACTTCTGTGTAACGCTAGAGGTCAAATGAATAATGGCTCAAATGAAAGAGGAACAGTTAAAAGTTGGACCTTAAAGTGGCTCTAATAGATAATTGTGTAACAATGTGTTAAAAGAGAGTGGAAATTAGTGTGACAGTGTGAAAGGGGTCACTCGCAGTGATAAACCTCGAGGGAATTATCACTCGCATCTGAAGCTCCTCTGTGCAGGCTAGGCTAAGCTAAACTGAGCTAATCAGCTCCAGGGTGAGAGTGCTATCAATCTGACTCTCATATTAGTATTCCTGAAATTTTGAACTCGGCTATTGCTCTTTCGTTTCTCTTTTATGTATCATTAAAATGAATTGTGTACGTGCATGCAGACTTTGATGATTGAAATGATTAACAAACTATTGATTAATTTTCAGTCTCTCAACTTATTAAATGTGCCCAAATTTACAATATACCTTCACGAAGACGTAGAAAAAGCAGTATAGACACTAAAGAATATAACATTTTCTGCTCGTTCTCTTTGGGTAGTTGTTTCCAATATTCCTCGACATAATCTTTTTCCATTGGCAGAATGTCATTGCAAAGGCCATGGTGTTCTCCAGAAGTTTGAATAAGTCAGTTCTAATACTGGGAATGAGTTCAAGCACACAATTCTTGTTTGGCCAGTGTAAAAAAAACATGGCTACCAAGAACTGACATGCATGTGGTCCATGTGTACATAGGAAAGGGCTGTAGCTTTTACAGAAAGTTTTCAACATGCTGTTCTGTTTCCCAATGATTCTGATGTCATCGCAGGGTTTTGCAACGTAGACAAACAAACATGGCAAGCAGGATATGCGTACCAACTCATGCTTCTTACAGAGAGAGTTCCCATGTGTCTCTGAAGGTCTGGATGAATTTAGATTGTTTCAGTCAGTTATGGAGAACAAATAACATCAGTAAAGGTCCTAGAAAATGTTTTATCTTCCCTCAAAATATTTGATTTGATTTTCAAATCTGAAAATTTGATCCTTCAATTTTTACATCGCAATTAGCTTTGGAAAGTTACAGTAGATATTTTTATCATTTGGTCCACTTTAACGCCATTTTCTTATGGCATCTTTCTTTGTCTCTTATCTCGAGCATTGACATTTGTACATGTGCAGACGGGATGCACCACAAATTTAAGATCCAACTATTGGTCTTTTGGTTGCTGATTTTTTTTTTTTTCCAAAATAGGACTGAAGTCATATGGTTTTTCAGATCATTAATATATTTTCTGTGTGTGTGTGTGTGTGTGTGTGTGTGTGTGTGTGTGTGTGTGTGTGTGTGTGTCTTTTGACATAATGAGACCATTACGGCATTGTCATTGAGACACATTTCCAGGATTTTATGCAAGCTCTCGGAAGGTGTGAGAAGAAAATAAGAAACTATAAAAGAATGAATGAACTGAATGTGTGTTCTTGGTCAGGATAAAGATGCGACTGTGGTATAACAGGATTTTCACCTTCAGTAGAATGACTTACACAATTCAGTTTGTATATTCTAACCACTCTCTTGGTTGGGGCGAAGGCTACTGAAGTATTCATTGTCACTCTTCATTGAACAGTTTAAGTAAATGGCCTGTGTAAATCATCGATATCTGCACTTGGATGAGGGCATTTGAAGGTTTGCATTGCGTGCAAAGTTTGCAACAGGTTTGCATTGCTTTGCACCAGTCTCTCTGTATTGCTCATCAGTCAGTTTTCTCTTGGGAGCCTCAAGGTAGCATCTGATCAAAGAGAATAATTCAGGTCCAAAGCCGGGGGAGGTGTAGAAAGACCGATGGAGCAGAAGGCACAAAGACAAGGTAAAGCTCATGCTGGGATAGAGCCAACAGTGGTGTGTGTTACGCAGGCATTTCAGAAGACTATTTCTGTGCTGTGTTTCCACATGAGCAAACTTCAGTTTACAACATATTCTTTTGCAACTTATTTCCCATACAGGTAGTTTTAAAATTAATCTGACAGCAGGGGGATTGTGAGTTTATTTCCTCCTACAGCGGAGGGTCATCAGTGGTGGTACTGCCTCCATGCTGATCAGATATGAGGCACAAAGTGAATTAACTAGAAGATGCAAGTTGTGCACACAATAGATACAGCTTGTTCAGTTCCCTCCCAAGTTGCCTCATTAAGACAAAATTTCTGCCCAACATTTATTGCATGCAGGGATCCTCATGGATTTATAGTAATGTATACAGTATTAATACCTGCCTGGAACTGCAGAGTTAGATGTTTGAGACTGAACCCTCTTAGTCCCTTCCTTAAGGACTTTTTTTTTTTACTAATGCTTCTAGTGCTTTGCTTTTCCTGCTGTATAATCTATGCATATACTTGTTTCCAAAAAAAGATCCACATTGTGGACTCTGGATCACCCAAAGTAATTGGGGCATCATTTCTGGATAGAGACATTGCTGTTGAATTTTGCAAATGTAAATTTTCACTGCTATGAACCGTACACCACAGACAACTTTTGTCACCATTACCTCTATTATATTGTGGTGGTGGCATAAACCTGAGCAAATAAAACTGAAACTTGCATTTCATCAAGTGTGGCTGATGCTGTGCTTTGGGTGAAAGGCTCCCATATAACATCTGCCCAAACTACGCCATCTTTTATTGGAATTTGGCCAATAAAAAAAAAAAAAAAAATTTGGGCCTCTGTAAGGTTTACGAAGATGGTATACCAGGATGACCAGAGCAGTAGTGCTCCTGAGTTTTAGTACAAACACAACCCCCTTTTCCTGTTTAGATAATAAGCCAAACTGGCCAAATTAACATCCAAGAAACATTACCTTTGTCTTAATAAAAGACAGCGTTGAGCCTTTTTTACACTGTGGCACAATGGCACTGTGGCAGCATTTTGCCACCATGCCCTTCTGTAATAAAAGTATGAACCTGGAATGGGAGAACCTGTTGACCCTGCATTATGAGGTAGTAAAATGTCTCTATGCAAGTCAACTTTGCCTTATTTACAAGTCAACTTTGCCTTATTTGCATGTTCAAATTTTGTGACTGCAGTAGTGCTAGATTCATCAAAAGTGGTTTGTAGACTTGTAAAAAGAGGAAAAAATCAACATATTAATGTATATCTCTTCATGATTCCACTTGCAAGTATAAAATGTGTAGTCACATTACTCCTCAGTGACTGCTCGTTGACATTCATTTGTGAAGAGCTTGCAGGATGTTTATCGTCAGGATGTATTTTGATCACTGTATACATTTATATTCTGTGTATTGTTGTAGTGATGCTCTAGATGGCTAATTGACTGTATCGGCTAGATGGAGTGTAAGAAGAGCTGAAATGCACGGCTTGTTTGGCTCTGGGTATTTTGTTTATTTGATTCCACAAGCTGCTCATTTTCGACAAAGTATGATTTCCGAGCCAGTAAGACAGTGCAGCTTGTGGCACACAGCAGAGCTCTGCAGCGTTTTTATTTTGGATGGTCCTGTTAAATTCAGCACTGCTTAAGATGACATTGTTCAAGTAAACTAATACTAACTGTCCACTATCACTTCTCTCCATATTTTAAATCCTTCCATCTTGTCCTCCTTCATCAACAATACAGTTCTAATAGAGCAGAATTTATTAGTTATTCACATTTACATAATTTCCTATTTCTGTTTTCAGAAACTGAACAGACCTGAAATAGTGATTTGCTGGTGGCTTTTAAATGCTGCCTAAGACACAGATAAAGTCACTATTTCATGGTAACGTTTACTGACAAAATCAATGTCACCCTGCAGCTCACTGTGCATCTTCTGTGAATCTGTTTGCCTCCATAGTGATACTGTCAGGAAGAGCACACTTCTGTCCCAACAATTTTCGAGATGATGAGCAGTTCAGAATATTTATTTTATTTTATTTTTAGAGCGTAATGGTTAATTTCAAAACAGTACGATACCCTATAGCCAAAGTCACGTCTGGTTTGGCCTGAGAGTGATTCTTTACTCATACACATCCACACTTAATCTCTCACTTTATCTCCCTCTGTGTGTCAGACACAAACAAACCGTAACCTCAGGTTTTATGCTTCCTCCAGTCGAAGGAAAACAAGCAGCCTTGCACATCAAAGCTGTGCTCACTACATTTGCCCTGCTGTGTTTTACAGTGCTTGGCTTCTGTTGGCTTCTGTTCTGATTTGCCAGGGGACACAGATAGCAGACTCACATACAGAGTTAAAAATAGACCTTGCCACTTTACTCTTGAACAAGAGCTGCAAAAAAAAAGGATTAAAAAAGATACAAGAAAAACTGTGCTAATAGACAAGGACTTACAGCAGAGAGCAGTTGTGTACAGAGGATTGAGTTATGAACTCACAGAGAACAAGCTGCTCAGAAGAGACTTCTCTTGTTTTGAGTGCAGGGAGGTGTGCAAATGAACAAGCGCAGCACTGTTACAGAAGGCAATAAAATGGGCATCAAGGTAGAGAAAACAAGTCTGAAGTCAGCTATTTCTGGCTCAAGAGAACCACATTAAAAGGAATATAGTAGGAATTCAGTGCTGTGGTGATTCATTGTTGTTTTCATCTATTAGTGCAATCATTAGGATGGGATAAATATCCAAAATTATCATGATGCTCTGTTCCTATATTGAGCAGATTCTAATTGAAACTGCAACATGCATAATGTGATCTCTAACAAATCAGGGACTGGAGTTGAAAAAGCATCGTTGCACAAATAAAGTGTGAAACAGGGATTAAATAACAGTCATGATACACAGTCATACCTTACAGCGCCATCATTCTGCAGTTAAAATAGGGTGAGAATGCTTTCTCATGTAATTTCAACAATATTAAGATGAAATACATAAAATGTTAACATTATAAAAAAAAAAAAAAAAAAAAAAATGATAGTGAGTCTGGGGGATCCACCACTGGAGATTTTAGTGCTATCATCTGTTTCTCTGTAGTCATTGTTTTTCTTTGGCTTTATTGGGAAAAGAACTTTCAAGACCCTGGAGCCTGTGGAAGGAAATTTGTTCTTTATAGAAATATCGAAAATCGAAGCGTGGAGTGATCGGTCACATTCTTTAGGGAACGCCCCTGTCACTGAAAATGGGACCACCCAGTGACTGTTGTCATAGAGACTCCCTCAACAATGTGGGCTCTGCTCAGGAGAGGAGGGCTAGACTAGTGACAGAAAATGAACGCGACATGAAAAATTGTTTGTAACGAGATGTTGGGGGAAGGAAGGTCCACTTAAAGAAAGGAGGGAATTCAACATTTCTTCATACCTTTAGGAAAGTTAGGATTTTAAGTTTTTTTTCCCCTGTAGAACTGAGTATAAGTGCCTGATAAACACCTAGTACCATCACCACTTTATTTCTTCTTATACTTTATATAGATGCACATTATATAGACATTTATCTGTGCATATAGATACTTTTGTTATTGATTTATTTAGCTTGTTTTATAAATTAGTCAACTGATCTATAAAATGCCAGATGCCCCACAGTTTCCTAAAGACATATTCAGATTGGTCCATCTGACTGACAGTCTGAAACCCAAAGATATCAATTCAGTACCACAAAGAAAAGCCACAAATCAATACAATTAGACGTTAAGTGTGTGTATTTGGCAGTTATTGTTTGAAATATTACTGGAATTACTAATCGATTAGTTTAGGTTGGCTGTGTAGCACCAGAGCTTGATATTGTTTTAGACTTTTAACAGTGTTTCTCCTGCAGTCCCTGATTGTTACACCAATACCAAAATATAAATTTTTTTCCCCAATGCCTGGCTTTAAAAAATATAAATGTCTTTCTATAAAAGAGAAGCCGAAGTTCCCAAAGGTTAAATGTTGTCAAAAAGCAAGCAGTTGCTTTGCTGAAACTACTCCGGGGGTATGTAAACAAGAACATGATCCTGACAAGTCATTTGATGCAAGGTATCGGCACTCAACAATTTTGTAAATTGCTTTTCCACAGGAGAAATGTTCAGTACATCTATTAATGTACATAAAGAGTTTTTCATGAGTTGACATGCTGGAATAAAATTTGGTGCTTCTGAGACGTAATGTCTTTTAAAGTCGTTGCCATCTGTGCGCTGTGCTTGGGATCCAGCTCAGCTCAGGAGATTCATGAGTACATCCAGGTGTTTTTGTGCTAGAGCCGCAAAAATGTAACTTTATGAACTTTGAGAGTTAAAATATAACTTTATGAACTGAATTGAAAGATGAACTGAAAGATAAGGGCATATATTGTAATATAGTACTAATTTGTAGGATCCAGTGTTTTTGAAGCTTGACCAGTTATAGGTGCCTCTGCTCCGATGATTTAATTTGACCTGGTCATGTTTACTGTTTGATTTAGAGAGTGCTTTGCAGCAAAGTTTGGAATAGATGAGTTATGAAGAAGTGTTCTGTCTTTAGATGTGCAGTCATGGTGCAGTGTGAGCAGGCCTGACTATTTGTGTGTTTGTGTGTCATCTTCTCTGTGCTATTTTGAACTCACAGCAAGAAATCTTGTATGTGAACTTTTCTTGAGTTGTTTGAGTTTTAGGCTTGTTTCGTTTTTATCATTTTGATGGCATCCATGTGTATGGCACCAATTATGATCCAAGAAACTGAAGAAGAGCAGCTACCGGCATCATCACAGAGACAGGGATGAGCTGATGTCATGTACCACACCCTCTGTTTAGAGCCTGCGAGTGTGTGATGGAGAGAGACAAAATATCCTCTGTGTATGGCTTTCTGTTTCACAATATGTTTTTTTTTTTTTTGGCCTTGTCAGAGACATACAGCAGCAAACATATGGTGGCAAACATCATGAACACCACTGCGGAAAGGAATTTAATTCTGCTGAGGTCTGGTTTTATTGTTAGAGACATATCATTCTGTGCAGGGAAGATTTGGCCTCTTTAAATAACAGAGACTTATCTACTGTGGCTGTAACAGTGAGTCTATCTTCCTCATGTTTCAGTCCGTTTGGTTCACTCCAAATGCTTCAGACACTGATTGCCAGTAGGGAGTATAGCAGTGCTCCTTCCTGTGAGAAACAACTACTGCAAACAGTGTTGAGTGGCGGGGGGAGGTGGAAATGTTCTCCCATTGGTGGAATCGTGGCTCTCTTTGACCTGAATGCCAAACACAGAAAACTCTTCCAGACTTTTTTTTTTTCTTTAAACACCCCCTCTCTTTTATAATCCTCTTATACTTTCCTTTTTTTCCTCTTTGTGTGCTGTTGAAAGACCCTCTGATCACCCCCCCAGTGAAGGGAGTTGTGAAGTGCTGGTGAAGTCCAGCTCAGCAGTCTGTTGCTTGTCTTTCCTCTTTTTAAAAACAAACTCTGAAATCTGTTTTCCTTTTAGGTACATCTTTTTACAGTCTTTTGGGAAGGAAGTTTTTCCATCTGTAAGGAAATTGAGTTATTGGCTTTTACTAGACGACCAATGTTTTATGAGATTTTTTACCCAGATTTGACTGAAGCAAAAATAGTTTAAAATGAGACTTGATTGATTTCTGTATAAAATGCCTGCTTGGGTTTAATTGGCATATTTGCAAGCATATAAATGGTATAGCTGCCACTTGAACATAGATGATTTCTCTCAGAGGAGGATGGATAGGATTTGGAGTGGCATTCCTCTCGGTCTGCCTAATGAACACGATTGTCAAGGAGACTGAGAAATTGCTATCATGGATGACGGGAGGCACTGTGCTCATGCAAGGTAGAAGGACTGTGGAAGGGTTTACTATGCAATGTGATACTTTTTTTTTTCGCTGACTTTCAAACCAAAATTGTTTGGTTTGTGTTAAACTATAGTGCACTTGTCTGTTTGGCTGGTGTGCCAGTTTATATATGCATTTAGACTTCTGCGTCACTGCACATATGGGAACATATGCATATGTTGTTCCTGTTGGACCGTCTGCAGCCATCAGCGATATCTGCCCATCAACGCCTTCATTGCTGAGGTACGCTGCATTGTCCACATGCAGTCGCAGAGAAGTCTAAGTTAGCCCTAACTTGTGTGCAGACCCAATATTAGGACTTGACACCACTTTTAAAAAAGTGTCTTGGATGCTTTCAAACAAACAAACAAAGAACTAATGCATCTATCTTCTGGCCAAGAACTGACAAGGTCATTGAATCTGTATTTATGCAAATCGTTTGATAATTATGGTAACACAAGTGTGTGTCTGCATGTGTGCTGGGGTTTTCGCTGATCCATTAGAAAGTGAAACATGATGTGTGTTGACCTTATGTCCTAATTCATGGATTTTGGCAGTTTCTGAGCAAGTGAAACATTGACCACATACTTACTATACTGGATTTTCTTTCGAGCCAACACTGATATTAACTGATACTGATATTTGTTCATTTAATGCTGAAACAGTTGTTTTTGTAACTGCTTTATTTTGTTACTGTGTGCAACAGTTTTCTGGCTGCAAGCTTGTATGATTAGATGTAAAAGATTTAATTGGCGTGTTTGCATTATATTAAAGCAATCATTTTGTCCTATTTGTACCTCGTTGTTAGTGAAATAGTACTAATTTTGACTGAAAATGTTAGTTATTCATGATAAACAACCACATAATGTTCAGTTAACTGCAGTGGGACCTGTTAGTCATCACTTTGATTTCCCTATGTTGGTCTATGTAGCACTGATCTCTTTGCTGTGTAGGAAAAAATGAAAAAGGTAGATGATCCCAAACAAAGCCTGAAGTTATTACAACTGAGTCTTTCTGATCTGCTTTGTATTTTCAAAGCTGCAGCAGTAAAACACTTAACCAATGCTTAACCAATCATCCATCCACGTCAGGTGAAATAAATAAATGCAATAAAAGAAAACTAAAAACCAGTAGCCTGGTGTAATCCAGCAGCTGTAGCCTGTGGCAGACAGAGGTCACAGCATTCTTAAATACCTCCCGTCTCAGCGAAGAGTTGACATCACCATCTCTCATCTTGTCATAAATCTGCCCTTTTGACTTCCATTTCCTGTGCTCTCCACAGAATTACAGCTGCTGTGTTTTTGTCTCTCTCTGAATGTCAAACTGACCCTTCTAGGATGTTCCTCCTGCTTCCATTGTTGCTGCAGCTGTCACATATCTTGAGAAGTTGAGTAACTTATGGTGAACTTAACACAAACTCTGTCCGTCTTGTGTTGCACAACTCCCTGATCCTCCTCCCTTCATCCTCCTGTGCTGTCCCTGTCCTGGCCTGTGAAGAAATCCAGTTTGACAGCTTTAGTGAAAGCAAGCAGAGTCACATTCACAAGTGCAATAGTCTGCTGTTAGTATTGTTGCTGTTCTTATTTTTTTTTTTTTTTTTTTTTTTTGCCACTTGTAGATATTGAAAGCAGCCATTAGATACTTTGATATAGTGACACACCACCTTGCTTTTAGTTGTGACTGTAACTTCAAGAATGTATTCAGTAATGGCAGTGCTGACTGTGGTTGGGGCCTAATTGGAATGGAATTAAATATCCAGGGTTGAAAAAACAGCTAGCACTTTAGAGTGCCTCCATTTGCATTTCATAAAATGTAGCCTACACAGAAGAAATCAATCTTTCCACTAGTAATGGAATCTTTTTATATAGTCTAATTTGTGCGGCTACACTTCTCATGAGTCATGATTCTTCTTTGAGGTTATGTTTTATCTGTGCTCTCCCCTCTCATTAAAGAATAAAATGTAAATGACAATACAAGTTAGGCAATATACAATTCCCCTGCATCTTAAATGCTGCTGTTAAGTTTGTGGCAAACATATCCACCCACATGTTTTCTCACATGTTTTCTTATCAGTACAGTTTTTTCCATGAAACTGTGCTTAACTCAACTGGGGATTTCATTCAGAAGCACAGTGGCTCTAAATTTTTTTTTTTTTTTTTTTTATGACCCGTCACCATCACCAGCTCTATAAAACTATGTGTTGCAATTTACAAAAAATTGCGTTTCAGTTTTGACTGCTGGAGCATGTTACTGATAGCCTTATGTGAGATTATATGTGAAACAGACAGGTTTATTTGATGATTCATTCTGTATCTTTGAATACAGTGAGCCTTTTTCATCTGCACCCTTTCTGCTTCCTCTATTTATTCCAGTGATCGTTGCTCAGATGTTTCTCATACCGTGCGATGCCTTTTATCACTAAAAATATTTCCATAGAAGAGGAGTAAGCCAACGCATCTAAGTTTTGTACATATTTCTAAAGAGAAAATCTTCTCTCCCATTTGACTCTCATGAACTGATAAATACTTAGCAATTTCGGTTGTCCAGCAAACCCATGTCACAGCTCCTCACCTGAGGCCTGGTGAAATAGGGCATGTAATATTTGCTGTCTGTTTGTGCATGTGTTTGTTTATGGTGTGAGGGAGGGAGTGTGCAGAATGGCCACATAAATGGATTTAAGGTGTTTGTGCCTCTCACTGACAAATAAGCCTTTTACAGAGGTGCTTCTTTGGGCAGAATGTTGCATTTTAGAGCTCAAACCTGTGTGCATCTCGGGTTTTCAACTTGTTTGTTTTACATAGTATATTTTTCAGGGGCATACTGGTAGTGTGACTGTTATTCCTCTGTTTTGTAATTACTGCACAGAGAAAATGATCATCTAATGAGCCATTTGAGATTTTGCCATAATCTTCATCCAAGGAATTATCGGTTTTAGTGCCAGTTTAGGCGCTTAGTATTACTATGAACGTGAAATTCATATTTATCTTGTTTATGTAATTTAGCCTTGTGATAGTACAACTTGTCCAGGATGTATCCTGTCTGATGCCTAATGTGAGCTGGGATTAGTGGTTTAATAACTGAGTGCATGAATGGATATGGATTATTTTGTAATAACTTGTCACTTGTCACAGCAGTGCTAAGCCTTTTTTTACACACACACACTTCAAAAATACTTTATGAATAATAATAATAATAATTAGAGTTTTCTGACATTAATGTATTCACTGTCTTAAGTTTATTTTGTCATCTTGGTCCAGTATTAACATCCATCACTATGAAATATTTGGCACAATAGATCATCATCATTAATAGGGAACCAAAGAACAACTTTGTGGTTGTGGCTTGTGACTCATTTAATGGATTCAGTTAGTAACTCACACAGACAGAATCACAAATCACAAACAGAATTTCTTAATAATTAGTTCAACTGTCGCTGATCAACTCATTCAATGTACAGTTGCTGTTGAAAGCATAGAAATGTCTACAAATGGTTCACTGAATCGTGATATGTCACCTCTTGATTTTTCCTTTTGGTTTTACCTTTTGAAAAAAAATGTACCTACACTGATAGCCTCTCAGAAACAGCTGTACAACACTAGTAGTTTGTGAGGTGTCTTACTTTTTGACTCACCCCAGTCCCCTATGTTCTCCACAGGGGGACTCCATGAAAGATGACAGAGGAGGTGATTGTTGTAGCCAAATGGGACTACACGGCCCAGCAAGACCAGGAACTTGACATCCGTAAAAATGAGCGTCTTTACCTCCTGGACGACTCAAAGACCTGGTGGCGTGTCCGCAACGCCGCCAACCAAACGGGATATGTGCCATCGAACTATGTTGAGCGTAAGAACAGCCTGAAAAAAGGCTCGCTGGTGAAGAACATCAAAGATACACTAGGTAAGAAGAATCCTTTTTTACTCTGATTAAATGTTAACGGTCGCCTGCATGGGCACATTATCACAGTTCGTGGATTATTGTGAGTAAAAGTGGAAAATCTCTGCACTTCCTTTTCAGTACTTTCTTCTCCCTGGTGGAGGTGATAAGATGTGGTCAAACAGTGGCCAGCTTGTGTGCATGCACGGTTGTTAGGCTGACTTCTCAGAAGTAAAATGATACCCTCGCTGTGTCCGTTTCCTCGCCGGGAGCTGTCACTGTGCACTCTGGGGATCCTGTTGAGTTAAGAGTTACTCTCAGCTGTCAGCACACTGTTTCTCAGTCCCCAGTCATGACTGGAATACATTATACTGTGAATGTAGCCATAGCTGCCTTGAGATATTTATACTTTCCCTGAATTTCACAAGACAAAAAAGCTAAGGCTACTAAAAAGCTACTCATTATTGGTGCATATTTTATGGCCAGCTATAAAAATAATTAGGAAAATTAAATAGTGACAAAGAGAATACTTTCATATGCATCTAGTGACATTAATAAGTCCCTCCTTCATTTTTTTGTTCACCCACCTTCATTTTTTTATTTACCCAATGGACAAACATCCTGTCACAGTTGACCAAGAAAACAGCACCAGCATGTAATTTCAGATAGACACAGAATACTCATTTGATGCACTTTAAAAATAGACTGTTATTTAAAAATGAAAAGGAGCAGTATATATCACACAAAATGTCACAGAGCGTGCAGCTTCTAAAGTTGGTAGATTTGCTGTTTTTCTTTGAACTGAGTAGCTTTGTGTTTGGACAAACTGTGGGTTCCGGGAAATCGTGCTGATTAAACTAGAGCTTACGTGGTGGTATAGTGTGAGGTTGTGTGACATACCAGCTCTTTCCCATGAGCAGCAGCTTTAGCCTTTTTTCTAACTCAGTTATTTGATGTTTACCGGTGGGTACTTTGATGCAGCTGTCAGGAGGAAATGGTTCCTCTATCATTTATTATGACTGATAGTAAAACAAATTATCCCAAATCCAGTTCATATCAGGCTTTCAAATTCCATGTGGTCTAATGTAGTTTTATTTTTTGGAATCTGGAGGTAGGGAACTAATGTAGGATGTCATGTAAAAATGATCAGCTTGCTCTGTGTTCTCTAGCAGGAAAAGAGCAGGTGGCGTAGTGCCACAGAAATGCATCTGCTTTGACAGTTTTTGCTCGTGTTACAGTTTTGTCAGATCGGAAGAGAGAGCAGATGAGTATGGGGAGAAAATAGAAACATCTGGTGGAAATTCTAACAAGACGAATTGATTAAGAAGTGAGATCATATTAGAAACACTAACTGGGTGGTAGCCATATTTAGAGTTGCAGGGAGGAGAGGACAGGAAGAGACGTGGGGTGCCTGGTCTAATATGCTGCTTCCTCACGGCTCTGTGCATACCAGCCCTAAGGGAAAACTCTACAGCTTTATGTAGGCCAGCATGGCACAGCCTGCCACTGTCACCCTCACCAGGATTCATTGTGTGCGGAGACAACATGCATCTCCTCTTCACTCCCCCACTTCAGTACTGTTCCAGTCAGCCCCTTTCTCTGCCACTGTAGGTCTGTGCTTTTCTGTGATCAGTAGATTGATTAGTGGTGAAATCAGCAGCCTAATGCTTGTGCTGAAATGATAGATTGCCTCTCTGCCCCCCGACCATGTTATCTGCTACAACATTATGGCCTACTTCCATTTCAGTGTAAGTAGTCTGCTTCCAGCCAGTAGCTCTTTAGTGTCTCGTTAGTGTTAAAAGCCTGAGCAAATCCAATAGGTGTGAACTTTTTCATGATGTGATGATGAGCAATAGGTGAAGTCAGGGGCTAATGGAACTTATTCACACACTTCAATAGAGAATTTTATTGGGTGCGAGTATCATTATGTCAGCCTGTCTATAGTCTCTCTGGCTTTTTTTTCCCCCTCTGTTTACTGGCTATTTACTGGTGAGTTGACATTGTGATAATGGAAGTTGCAAATAGTGTGTGATTAGTTTTATTTCCAGCTTTTCCTCCTCCTGCGTTGTGCTTTGTGGTTGAAGCGTTGACATCCACCCATGCAGAACTGAGCTGAAAATGGCTGCATGCTGCTTTTCGCCCCAGTTTCCTCTCACAGGAAATAAAAACAATAACGGGTCAAAGAGTTCAGCTAACGTCCTACTCGTTGCTGAAACTGGGCCAGTACCCACTGGTACAACATACTGGCGAGTTAAATTTCTGCCCACCTGAGTTTTTGCATGGCACCTCTTCTGCCATCAGTGTGTGGGTGTGTGCAAATGGATGAAAATGAGGCTGTGAAAAGCACTTTCTCCTGTCCTTAGGTTAAAACATATTGTCTACCTGCAGTCCATTTTTGCTCAGTACTGTCTAATGAACGTAGGGATTGTTATCCTGCTGAATGGAGGGCCTCAAGCTGGCTAAAATGTAGTTCAGTCAGAATGCTCCTAATAAGATTTGTGATGTATACTAGGACATTGGTTCCCAATCCTGGTCCTCAAGGACCCCTGCCCTGCTTGTTTTCCAACTATCCCTGCACTTCCCGCTTCTGATTGGCTGAACACACCTGATCCAGCTGTGGGTACGGCAGAGAATGAGATACCTGGAAAACAAGCAGGGCAGGATTGGGAACCACTGTACTAGGATGTAGACAAAATCCAGTGTATTTTCTCCTCTTGTACAAACTTGATGGTGGAACTTTTGTTTCTCTACCTTGTGATGAAAAATCTGTTGGGCTTTGCTGTTTGTTAATTGCTGATGCCTCTGTACTGCTCTCGCGGTGCAGCTGCCACATTAGCACTCATATTGGCAGGGGGCAGGTAGACTACAGCAATAATGATAGTAACAGTCAGCAGATAGCACGGCTGACACTTTCTAGTTCTAAACTCCACCAGCACAATAGTCTCATTGTGCTTCATTTCTTTTACAGTTGAAGACAAATAATATGACTGAGAATTAGAAAAAGTTGGTCCATGAGAGGCTGCTGCATCTGTTTGCATTGCCATGGCAACCAGTGCCCAATATTTTGGCAGGTTTTCCTGGCTTCACACAGAGTAATGTATTGGGATTCAGAACAATTGAGGTTATTTAAAGGGTCACATAGCTCATCTGAGATTCACCTAAAGTACTTAGGAATCACAGCATTTTGCTGACACAGTATTATTACTTTATTTGGGGGGCAGGTTGTGCCTTTTCATTACAGCATACTTGTACTTTTGTCTGGTGGATGGCATGGTATTGTGTAGACTCGGTTATTGCAGTTATTTCCACACTGCCATCCACTGTAGGTTACAGAGTGAAGCAATATACTGCAACCTGCAGTTGTCGCAGTTTTCATCAACTCACTTCCCTTTAAGTTAAAGTCCTCTGGGCTCAAAATCTAGTCTCCTTCCACAAGATGAAGAGGTTGGTGAAGGTTGGGAGTGAATGTGTGGGAGGAGAGAATATAGCCTGCTGCTGCTATAACCAGCAGGCCAGTGCCTTGAAGTGGAAATGAGTGAAGAAGAAAGGGGTGTGTGTATCTGCGTGTGTGTTTCTGCTTGGCTCAACGGGGTTTCTGCTGGCTTTTTGTGTCTGTCTCCTCTCTACCTCGTGGCAGCAACAGTCTATTTTATTTTTCTTAAGGGACCACCTGAAGTAGGCCCAGGAGACAACCTTTGTCTTAGGCTTCCAGTCAGGAGATACTGAATCATGTCACACATGCACTCAGTGATCAGATATGCAGAATACAAACCGCTATCCATAAACATCTGCTTGTTATTCCTGTCTTGTTTTTGTCAGCTGTGGCCTCTGACGTGCTCGGTCTTCTGTGGTTGTGAGAAACAGCTGCCAAGGGACCCCTTGCCTTTCTTCACTGCTCTGCTTCTCCTCCTCTTCCTCTTTCTGCCAGCAAGTTTCATGCTACTCTGTGTGAACCCAGCAATTTTCCAAACACTGTGAATGTACTATTCAGCAGTGACATTTCTGTGGCATTTGAGCAGGCTCTGTGGCACAAACTGGGCGATTAGCTGTCAAGAAACTCACAGCAGTCATTAGTAGCACACACGAGCATATGCTGACACGAGCATCAACTGTCAAGTAAACGGTTTAAATGTTGTCACCGCACAGTGCATCATTATTATTTTAACATGAATTTGAAGAGGAGACCTCTTTGGTTATGTTCAGCAGAGAGACTTTAGAAACTTAAGGTCTTACTGAAGTGTGCGAACACGTTTAGAGACTTGCCTTTGAAAGTACATGAATGAAAAAGTCCGAGACAGGTAAGACAGGAGCTGACTTTGATCCTGGATATGCCTGTCATTATCAAACCCACGGTGCCTGCTCCACTTTTCATTCCCTGTCTACACCAGCTATTTTCAGCCTTCTGAGTCGTATAGACGTGTATAAGGTGTGGAGATAGTGTCGACAGAATAGCAAGTGGATAACACGTTTTCATTTCATTGGGCTTGAATAGAGACTTGAGCTGCTCAGTGCGAGTGGATGTTTGTGCCTCTGTTAATTCTATTATCAGGAATATTGATTGATCAGTCCTTCACTGAGGTTTCTCAGGGGATGTTATGTTTTTTTTTTTTGTTTTTTTTTGGCTCTCAGGGACCATGAGTGCAACTTGCAGCCTCAATTAGTTTCCATCTGACCCAAACTGCCACCTCTCCCTGTAGAGCTCAGGTCATTCCCTGCTTCCTGACACCTGCTTTCAGTTGCAACAGCCTCTCACAGCAGCTGCCAACATGTGTTTTATTTAAGCATAAAACTACTATAATCAACATTTTTATAGAAACAGTAGATCAAATGACCACTTATATGTGAAAAGGGTTTTTTGTAGTGATAAACCCACAAATGATGAACCAACTCTGTAATTCAGTATCTTTCAGCTCACTGTTTTTATTCTACAGTAAATTCACTGTTTTGGATCAACTTAAAGATGCTGCAGGCAGCTGCTTTGACTGACCAGCTTTGATAAAACTACTGTACTCTACTTAGACTACCAGTCAAATGTCTGGGCACACTTTACTATTGAATTGAATAAGAAAGTGGGACCAAACATTTGACAAAACAAAGCTCAGTTGAAGACTCTGTATCAAATCGTCTGCTAACATATCAACCACAACATCATATGATTCTAACATCAAGGTTGTTATTTACAGACATCCATATAATGCAGTGTTAAGCCAAGTAGAATAAAAACTAAATCTGCCAGGTGTTATTAAAACACAGCCACCTTTCTCTTCTGCGTCTGTTCATGCTGCAGGTTTGGGGAAAACTAAGAGGAAGACAAGTGCCCGTGACGCTTCTCCAACGCCAAGCTCAGACACAGAGTGCCCTTCAAATGGCAGCGGTGGTGGAGTGGGAGGAGCAGCAGAGAGAATCTATGACCTCAACATCCCAGCTGTGGTCAAGTTTGCCTACACAGCAGAGAGGGACGACGAGCTGACCTTGATCAAGGGCTCCAGGGTCATCGTGATGGAGAAGTGTAGTGATGGCTGGTGGCGGGGCACCCAGGGGGGTCGCGTGGGCTGGTTTCCCTCCAATTATGTCCAGGAGGAGATGGGAGGACCAGATGACAGAGGAGATGGGGATTCTTCACGGGGTTACCACGGAGGCTCTCATGGGACTTTGTTGGCGAATGGGCGTGCAGGTGGACGTGGTGCAGTGCTCCACCTTGTTCAAACGCTCTACCCATTCAGCTCTGTAACAGAGGAGGAGCTGAACTTTGAGAAGGGAGAGGTTATGGAGGTTGTGGAGAAGCCTGAGAATGACCCAGAATGGTGGAGGTGTAAGAACTCACGTGGCATGGTAGGTCTGGTACCTAAAAACTATGTGATGGTGCTGGACGAGCGGCCCGCCCTGCCCTCCTCTACATCGAGTTCCCCACAGAACCGAATCTTGGCGCCGGCACGCTCAGGGAAGTTCGCTGGGAGGGACTGGTACTATGGCAACATCACCAGACACCAAGCTGAGTGTATACTCAACGAGAGAGGAGAGGAGGGCGACTTCCTCATAAGAGACAGCGAGTCATCGGTGAGTCTGTGGGGTGAAGTAATGAGAGTTGCATTAGGGAAGTTGGAAGAACGAGGAAGAGGAGATTTAATGCATTCTAGCAGGAAGAATAACAGAGATAGGAAATGTGTGTCCAAAAATATACAAGTTGGTTTCTGCATGCTATGGGCCTGTAGTTATAAAGTCTATAAGAATAGATATCACTAATCTTTAAGAGCAAAATGTAGGTGATCAGATATTTATTTATGCTCGGAACAGGACCTACTGCTCCACTGATTGCTTACAAGAAATGATTTTCATTATTAATTTGCCAATAATTTTGTGTAAGAGGACATTTGTTCGACCAACAGTCTAAACCCTTTTATAAATCAGTGTTAAGCAAATTCTAACCTTAGTTACGATAGATGATGTTAAATAATGATGTAGTTGTTGATTAATTAGCATTTTAATAGCAATTAACACCTGAACGAAATAAGATTCTACCACATTCATTGTGATGGAATAATAGGAAATTAATTGAAATGGAAACAAAAAAACGTAACTACTGCTGTTAGATGAGCTGTACAACATGTACAACTTAGTACACAGTGACAAGTGCAGAATCATATCAATCAAAGTGACTGCAAAAGAAAAAACAATTGATGCATATTGCACCAGGTAATGATGAGCCCTTTACAAACATGACAGGGGCTCTGTGCTGTAACATAAATACATACTACAATAATAGTACAAAAACAATGAGAGGTCCTTTGTTTTGCACCAGGAATTTGACTTGTCTTTCTTTCTCTTTAGTCCAAAATTTCCCATGCAGCAGTTTGATAAATGTGGGCCCATATTTTTAAACAGCAGAATATACTGCCACCTGGTGGCATAAAACATAGAGTTGTTAAATTTTACGGCATCTATTTTTCTGTGACTCGCAATTATCTTTCTAAAGACTCTGTCTTTGTTTTCCAGCCCAGTGATTTCTCCGTGTCCCTGAAGGCAGTGGGTAAGAATAAGCACTTTAAAGTGCAGCTGTCAGATGGAGTGTACTGTATCGGCCAGCGCAGGTTCAACTCCATGGATGAACTAGTGGAGCACTACAAGAAAGCCCCCATCTTCACCAGCGAACATGGAGACAAGCTGTACCTGGTCAAAGCCCTGCTGTGATCCACACCTCCTCACACTTAACACTGGATGTCTCTCTCTCTCTCTCTCTCTCTCACACACACACACACACACACATATAATATTAATGCCACTCCCTAACTGTCTTAACTCAAGCCTTAGCTCTGGACCCTGTTGCTGTGGCGTCTATACCACATCCGGATCTTCAGTCACATTCAAGTTTCATCAGTCTCCTTTTAGCAGTGACCGGGTGAAACTCTCTCCAGCTCCACATCTGAGCAGTTAACCGCAAGACTGTGCACTATGTCAACGCATACCCAACATCCTTCACACGCAGCACAGTGCTATACGCAGCTCTGAATTGGATGTGCTAATGTGCAGTAACCACACCTGCTGCTACCAGAACGCCCGAGGCCTTGTTTGGGGGTTGAGCTATCCTTCTGATGTCATACATAATGTCTATTTACTACCACACATATTGTAGGTTACACCATTGCTCTTAAACCACACAGAAGACATTTAACAGTTCAGAGAGGACTCATAGCTCCGGGGGACCATACTGTGGTGTTGTCCTGTCTGATAGCTGTTTTATTTTGTTCATTTATTTTTTTAATTGTTTTTTTTTTTTTTCCTCGTGTTTTTTTTGTCAAAGTTAATTTAAAAAATGTTGCTCTTTTCATACCATGACTTCACAAAGTGACCAGAATCACTCTCTTGCCTTTTTCTCCTAATTTTTCACAATTTTCTACAAGATTTCTCTCCCCTTTTTGAACTCGTCTTCTGTCACTTTTTCACTCATGTTTCCACAGACCCAGTCATCATTAGCAATGTTAAATCTGAATACAAAACTTCCTGTACTATTTCTTAAAGGCAGTAGGGGGAGTGTAATGCAATAGAGGTGAACTATGACTTCCAGTAGAGTTTGAATGTTTATCAATGTAACCAAATGTGCCACCCTGTACCGATACTACTGGCTCCAGGTCTGCTCTGCACTCATCATACTTGGCATTCACTCATAGCTCTATGGTCATGCTTAATTTTATGTCCCATTGAACGTGTTCTTGTTCTCCAGTATGTGGCTAGATCTACATGGGGATACTGACTGAAGAGTAATTAAAATGATTTTTTTTTTTTTTTTTTTAACACTTTTGAGTAAACGCAATCTGCTCCTGTGAATGAATGCAGTTAGAAAAGTTAGTCTTCTGATGGTAGTATTTGTTTAAAGATAATTATATCTGTGAATGTTGTGATTACAGAGAGTTTTGCAAGAAATGTATCATTATTTAGAAAAAGTACGCAATATAGTGATTGACTGAAACCTCAACAGAAATTTTACTTAGAACAGGGCAGGCCCAAGCTCTACTTTTATAATTCACAAATTATCAGGTGGAAAAAATTATTTGGAAATACTACAAAGACTAAACCTCCCCTGGCCGGTGTTTGTCCATTCATTTATGAGCCATAGCTGGTTTATCTAGGATCAAATTTAAAGCTAAAGAAAAGGAGGAACTGTTTTTTTTTCTTTTTCTTCCTCTGAAATCAAGCACCAATTTTGCAAAATTACTCAACACTTTTTAGTTGTAAAACAGCTGAAGTCAATATTACTACTTGCAAAGGGGGCTTAGCAAGCGGTTAACTTATAACGATCACTGTTAAGAAGCCAAATATACTGTCAGATTTGTGATGAAAAATCTAGTCCTACCAAACATTTTCCTTGTTAATTTTCTTTTGCTATGTGCATTTGTTTACCAATAGAAGTGTTGCTGATCACGGGGTCCTCAGCTTTTATATGATATATCTGAATGTTATTGAACAATGTTATTTAATTCTTGTCTCCACTGTATGTATATATTCAAAATAAGATTAAGGTGCATATGCGAATTGTTAAGATCTAACTATGGTACTGTATCACCGACAACATGATGAGAATTTAAATACTTTTGTTCAATAAAAATTTTGGAAGATTACTAAAATGACATTTGTTGAAATGTGTGATTGGTAGTGAAGTTTACAATGCTGTTTAACGGGAAGAGCTTGTTCTAAACACATCACTTTTTTTTTTCATCATATACCAACACAGCAGCAGCAATTTCAGAGTTCACTGTCATACTCAACGAGACCTTTATAAGTGGAGGAGCCAGATGGAGCATTGGTCACGATTAACGCTACGTTTAATGGCTGACATACTGCACCACCTGAGCTACAGCTGCACAATCTGTCATCCAGTTCTGTTTAATCTCAAAACACACAAATTAAAAACTGGCCCATATAACTGTCAGATGAGAAACGCAAAATGATTGCACCATATCTAGTATTTCAGTTACTTCAGGTCTAAAAGATTTTTTAAATAAGTTTATCCCTAAAGTATATTAGTCCTAATTAGCAAGCAGGTTAATGCATCACAGCAAATGGGCTATCAGTTATTAATTTGGAAAATAAGGTTTTAGCAAAGTAAAACCTACTAAGTATCATCCCCTGGATAGAGTACGGTATCTGTCAGCTGGTGGAGTTAGAGTCTGGCTGATGGTTGAGGCCACCTGAGAGAAGTGTTTGTGTCTGCATCAGTCATGATTAAACAACCATCTGCCTCAGCTTTGGTGGCACAGAGCAACCACCAGTTGGGATTTCATATCTCTGTGTGATGGCTGAAACACCCGAGTGGATCCCCACACGTCATATTCAAGTTAGACTGTTATATTACTTTCTGGATTAAGAAATTACTCATTTGGTCTACATGGATTTTATGTTTAACAAGTACAGAAAATGTTGGTTATGCTGATTAAAAAAAATATAGAAATGTGGGCTGCAGTACCTTAAAATATCCACACGATGGCATTAGTGGGCTTCTTTTGTCGTTCATATTTTCAAATTCCATGACATACGCCTACAAAAGACAAAATCATACACTGATATAAAAAAACAAATTTTCTCTTTAATGTTACATGTTAATTAACATTTGATTTCCTACTGTCTGAGCAGAACCATTTCCAATGATCTCAGCTCAGAAAAAAAAACCAGTTTATAATAATTCTGAATTTTCAGCCTTTTAAAAATTCAATTTCAAAACCAATAAAAACAAAATGTTTCATCCTGGCTCAAGGATGGACTAACAAGGGGAAGTCCACAGCTGTAACCTAAAATTGTTTATTTCAGTTAATTACTTAATCAATCAAGAACTTTATTTGTCACCTAGGGCCAATTCCTGGCATGTAAGTTTACAGTTTTACAGTTTACACAGTTAAACACACAGAATAGTATCCGCTATATAAATTTAAGAAGAAAAGACAAAAATAAAATGAACCAAAGCAAAAGCAGGCAAACCCAAAAGGTTGAGGCCAGTGGAGAGAGAGAGAGAGAGAGAGAGAGAGAGAGAGAGAGAGAGAGAGAGAGAGAGAGAGAGAGGGAGAGAGAGAGAGAGAGAGGGAGAGACAGAGAGAGAGAGAGCGAGAGAGAGAGAGAGAGAGACAGAGAGACGGAGACGGAGACAGAGACAGAGACAGGTTGCTCTGGCTACAAGAGTAACTTAACATCCATGTGTGAGATTGTAAAATGCAGTATATTCCCAGCCACTTTACTGTAAATCAATTCAATGGCACCCTTGTGACCAAACAAATGGAATAAAAAGAGTCTGAGTAAAGTATCTGTGGTGTTGCCTCCACAGTACAAGGCAACGCCCTGTTTCCCCCAGCAGGTCACACCCCTGCAAGTCATAAAAACAGAAAGTATCTCTGGTGTGGAAAATCCAGAGTTGTAACTCAGTGGTAATTCAGTGTTATAAAATATAATAGTTTGATATCGCCAACTCCCCGATTACACAACAGCTTTAAACAGCATACTGAAGATCAGATCCTGCACTGAACAACAAATCGTTTACAAAATAAAGTCAATTAATATTAACATCAATATTCCACACAAACAACCTGGAGTCACCTATAAACCCATCCAACTGATCTAAACCCATCCCACAGTCCACAGGTAGATACACATGTTAATTCACTAGACACTGAATGTGTCAAGAAAGTATCTATAGAGCTCAAGCTTCAGCCTACACTTCCACTAAATAAATAAATAAATAAATGTTTTTTTTATATCATTCTTAAAAGGCTGAATCCCTATGATCACTTTCATGTCGTCCTCCTTCCTCACCAGATAATAAAACCAAAGGAGCAAAAGAGAACACAGCAGAGGCAGAAAGCCAAAGAAAGAAAACAGTCGTATGTGCTAATAATGTAGGCTACTACACAAGTTGTAATTTTAAACTCATCTCAGTGAAACCTTTGTGGTAACGTTCAGGTAATTTTAAGACTGATGTTCAATTGCAAATACAAAGAAAGTGGCTTTTCAGCATGGGTGATGTATTCAAGGAACACAAATGATGACATGACAGGGATCGAACACAAGACTGATGCAGTACTGAAATGGTCTTTTGTTGTTAAAATAAAAAAAAAAAAAAAGAAAAGACTATTCCAACACACTAAAGACTTTCAGAAACACAAATGTCCCCATTTCAATATGATCGGTGCCTGTAAAAGCCCACGCACAACACACACTCAGACTGAGCTGCTTGCTTCTTTCGTCAAGAATCATGTAGAAATTCTATTCATGGTTTAATCATTTAATCTGTCTTACTAGGGTTTGTTACATATTTGGTCTTACTTGTCTGTAACTCACCATCAGTGGTGGCCAGACCACTCTAGAAAGGGATATGTTTATTGTTGCTGAGACTCGCTGAGGCTTCACAAGTTAAATAAAGGTGAAATAAACTGAGCCTGAAAAGTCTCCACAAAATGCCCTATGGCCGGACGCTGGTAGAGTCTGTCTGGATACCAGGTGTCAAAACTGTCTAGTACATGTTTCTTTTCACCCGCCCTCACACATCTTTTCACACTCTATCCTGATTGTGTCTCTCCTTTTCACCTTGAAAAGAAAATCTAAATCAATCCAAGTAGCTTAAGGCCAAACATCACATGCTGAGCTCCTGATTGTTGTGACAATCTTGTTAAATATATATAGTTGTGAAATAATGAGTGATTCTTTAGTCATTAACACAAAGAGTGCCAGCAGCTGGATCCAGATGTGACATCAAATTTAATTTCCCCCTGTCTAAATCATCTTGAAATCAAAGAGTAAAGTATTGAAGTTATTTTTTTATTTATACTTCATGCCTAGTAAATGTGACACTACATGCTGCTATACAAAGTAAACAGACATGAAAGGTGTTAAAGAAGCTCTGACGTGCTTTGGAGAAAGGCGGGTGTAAAGGGGAAAAGTGTGAAAAACAAACATGTCTACCTTTTTCTCTTCTTCTGATCCACATGCAGACTCCCTTAGACCAGTCTCAGGGGGAAGGACAGGACACAGCATCACGAGCCTAATCAGCTGCTGACCAGGTAAGACGAGATGGTAGATGATATTTGATGAAGCAGAGGAGATGTTAAACCATAAAAGCAATTCTTTTCTTCTCCATAAATAATTTTAAAGGAACATGGCATTTTATTAACTTTCAACACTACAGTGGCTGGATATTCTATTGGGAGCTGAAGTCATATACAAACTTTTCTTTGCAGAGATTTCATCAGGTTAAGCATCTGCTGTCCTGTCCCTGAAAGCATGCGTGCTGTGTGTGTATCTTTGCTGGTCTACTCTCTTCTGCTTGGATGCCTCCCTCCTGCAGGTGTGGCATCAGCTCATACAGCTCATACACTACACAGCATGGACCCACGGATGGGCTTAACTTTGTGATGTGCAATAATACTGTGAAATAACATTGACAACTCCTGCTGTCTCCGTGTTGTCCAATAGCAACAGAGGAGAGCGAGGTGGCGGAGAGGGAAAAACAAAGCCTTCCTTACTGGGGCCTGTGGTCGTCAGACTTCTTCGGGTGGCTGGAGGAGCTACGAGCTCAGGCGGCTTACGACGGGATGGAGGACCTGGCTCGGACCTTCTGGGCTCACTTCCCCATCGGCAGAGAGCTGGGTTACGACAGTCCTGAGTCTGACCCTCAGCCTGAGCAGTGAGGAGAGACAGGGTGCAGCTGAGAGATTTAAGAGTGTGTGAGCAAGTAAAAGTCACCTGTGACTGTATAGACACTGACATTTCAGGCGATGAATAGTAGTTTGGTAGTTTATAAATATTGTGCTTTATTAACACTGACTTTTGCATGTATAAGAATAACTGCAATTTATCTCCTAGTTTTATTCTGTCAAGTATGAGACATTTCCCCTCTGAACTTCTTAAAAGGTTTCAATAAATTAGTAGAGTCCAAAAACAAACAAAGCTATTTTTTTATTTTACAACATTTTACAAATGTATGAAACAGCTAAAATAATGGGTCTTTTTTGAAAGAATCCAGTCAAATATCAGAGTTAAAGGGAATACTGAAACTAAAATGCACATGTGCATATTTTACAGGTAATAAAAGACGTTCACAGAATTCTTTAAACTTTAGGATTTGCCTTTTGAGTGAAGCGTGGTTGTGTAAGAGACATCTGCAATGTGTGAGCACAAGTGTCATCTACTAAAACAAAAAAACAAAAAACATGCAGGCTGTCAGCTCAAGTGTGACAGGACAGGTGGAAGAAAGATGGAGGAAGAGAAAGAGATGGACAGGGATGAAGGAACAAGATGAAATTTTGGTTTGGAGTAAAAATCAATATTTATATCTGATTATCTGATCGTCCACTACCTAATTCCTGGGAAACAAATAATGTCAAACATGAAAGTTTTACCTCTTTCTGCTTCCTGTTTCCAGGAATACTCTGACACAGACCTGTTCATTTCCCATTTTCGTGCAGCTCAGTCCGTGGCTTATTTGGATGGGCATCATCAAACTGGGTGTCAGATGAAGGTTTGTGGCCACATTCTCTCTGAACTGTGTCTTTTCTCCCCCTCATTTTCATTCTCTTCTTTTACACCATTCTGCTCCAGCACTAAAAACTGCCACAGGCACCTGAAGGAAACATGAGTGATCAGTCATGTCTGCATATCCAATGCTTCCTAGCAAAAGACCTTTGAAACCCAAATTGAGAAAATCTGTATGTGAATCTCAGAAATGCACAGGCATCTGTTTGCACTTTGGTATTTTTGTTTCCCATCTTTAATGGAAATATGTGCCCGAGGCCAAGGAACCTTTATGAAGTGGAAGTAGAAGTCGGTAACTCGGGCTGCTCATTCTGTGAAGAAGCCTGAGAGAGCAGGGTTGCCTGGTATTTACACACCAGCTGTGACTCAGACTCTTCAGCTCAGTTCACTTCAGAATGAACTAACTCTTTTTCATCATACCTGTGTGAGTATGCAGCTGAATTCAGCTACTCCCCTCCAAAAGTATCGGAACAGTCAATTATCTTACTTTATTTTTGCTGTAGACTGAAAACATTTGGGTTTGACATCAAAAGATGAATATGAGACAAGAGCTCAACATTTCAGCTTTTATTATTCATATTGGAACATGTGACTGACAGGTGTGTTTTGTTGCCCAGGTGTGTCCTATAGCATTAACTACACAAACACTAACTAGTGCTGAATGTTTCCGCTCAGTTTCAGATTTCGGTTTTTCCTGTGCACACTGCATTTATAGTTAGAGGTGAAGCAGATGAAGCCTCATGAAGCTCTGAGGCTTTCATGTCGAAAAAGATTCAAAGTTTTGGAGACTTCAGTCTATGGCCAACTGAAGCCATAGCCACCTCTGGAGAGCACGACTGAACCACGGACACTGTTTCAACCCCATGTCAGCAATAAAAGTTCAGAAAAGACTGTGTGGTGGTTTTAACCTGCTGATGTTTTTTGTTCAAAAGTCTATAGAAACCAGACCAGAGATCTTTAATTCCTGACATTCTACGTGGACTGTCCTGTAAAGCCCACAGGTTGTAGAGCCACTGAAACGCATCAAATCATTTTGACTTTTGAATCAATGAAGCTCAAAGTGAAGCAGCCGAACGTCGAGCCTCGAACGTTACCGGTCACATGACAGTGGTGTTTTTGTTACACGCTCCGCTTCAGGAACAGAGATTAGCTCCGGAGCCTCGGTGTCGTTTGCCAACATGAAAAGCAAAGAGCTGTCTATGGGTGAAAAACAGGCGATAGTGAAGCTGAAAGAAGAAGGTAAATCAATCCGAGTCATTGCACAAAAATTGGCCATAGCCAGTACAACCATTTGGAATGTCCTGAAGAAGAGAGAAACCACTGGTGCCCTGAGTAACAGGCTGCGAACAGGCAGACCAAGGAAAACAACAGCAGCTGACGACAGAAACATTGTGAGAGCTGTGAAGAAAAACCCTAATACAACTGTTAGTGACATCAACAACAGCCTCCAGAGAGCAGGAGTGACAGTATCACAGTCTACTGTCCGCAGGAGACTTCATGAACAAAACTACAGAGGCTACACCGGAAGTCCCAAACCGCTCACTAGCAGGAAGAAAAGGAAGAGCAGGCTGGAATTAGCCAAAAAGTACAAAGACAAGCCTCAGAAATGCTGAGACAAAGTTTTATGGACTGATAGGACAAAGATGAACCTTTACCAAAGTGATTTAAAGGTTTGGAGAAAGAAAAGACCTGCTCATGATCCCAAACATACAAGCTCATCTGTGAAACAGTGGAGGTAATGGGCTTGGGCTTTCATGGCTTCTTCTGGGACAGGCTCATTGATCTGTAACACATGTTGGCAGCAGCAAAATGAGCTCAGAAGTCTACAGAAACATCTTCTCTGCCAATTTAAAGAAAGATGCAACCAAACTGATTGGGAGATCCTTCATCATGCAGACAATGAGCCAAAATAACAAAGGAGTTCATCAGGGGCAAGAAGTGGAAGGTTGTAGACTGGCCAAGTCAGTCTCCAGACTTATAGAGCAGCATTTGACCTGCTAAAGAGGAGACCGAAGGGAGTAACTCCCCAAAACAAACAACTGAAAGAGGCTGAGATGAAAGCCTGGAAAAGCATCACAAAAGAAGAATGCAAAAGTTTGGTGGTGTCAATGGGTCACGGGCCTGATGCAGTTACTGCAAGCAAACGATTTGCAACTAAATATTACATCTTATTCACTTTAATCTATTTTACATCTATCCTTTCCAATACTTTGCTCACCTAAAACTGTGGTGTTCTGTTACAAATAAAGCATTATTCTAAGTTGTGTATCAGATCCAGATGTAAACACCTGGAAATAAAAGCTGAAATGTTGAGCTCTTGTCTCATATTCATCTTTTGATGTCAAACCCAAATGTTTTCAGTCTACAGCAAAAATAAAGTAAGATAATTGACTGTTCCGATACTTTTGGAGGGGAGTAGCTGAATTCAGCTGCATACTCACACAGGTATGATGAAAAAGAGATTAGTTCATTCTGAAGGGAACTGAGCTGAAGAGTCTGAGTCACAGCTTGTCTCATATTCATCTTTTTATGTCAAACTATGTTTTCACTCTACAGCAAAAATAAAGGAACTGACCTCACTGTTCCAATGCTTTTGGAGGGGAGTGTAGCTGATGACAAGTAGGTTTCATCTATGGAGCATGCAGCCACTTTTGGGAGATGGAATAAGAATTGCTACATTTATTCATTCTCATACTTTCTCTGTTGCTTTAGGTTCCATTTTTTTCCTCCTTGTCTTTTGTTGCTCATCATCATCTTTCAAAAAGCAGTGCAATCTCCTGCCACGCACACACACAAAATCATCATAAGTTCAAGCCCAGTCAAACAAGAATTTCTGAATTAAACCTCTACAGTAACATCCTTATTCAAACTGGTATTGGAAAGGCTATGATGTATTAATGTACAGCAGTTTACAGGGAAATGGTGACTGATAAACACAGTAACAGTGACTTTTGATTAACAGTAACAATTTTCCACTCAGGAATGAAAAGTTCAAGTCATCACAAATAGTTTAGGCTAATTTAATACATGTAGTGTTTCTGCAACCACAGCCCTTGGTCTGGTATGAGCAGTAGCATATAATGATGTAGGTAAAAATTAAAAAAAAAGAGGATGAATGTATTAAATACAGCTGGAAAAGACACTGTAGCTCAACCTTTGTGCCGCAAAAAAACAAAACAAAAAGGAAAAAAAATCCTGCAGCGCAAAAACTGGACAGATCAAAGTGCACAAAATCTCAACTGCAATGCTATGAAATCCTGATACTTTTTCATAGAATAACTGTGTATTATAAACCACATTCAGCTATGTTGAACGCTGCTTTTTCCCCACATTTCTCACTGTGGCTCATGTGCTGTATGTATGGGAAATGGAAAAGTACCTGGGACACACATGAAAATTCATTTCAGAGTGGAAAAACTCCCAGATGAAGCCCTGTTTCTGTAGGCAGGGAGGTTTCACAGCATTCCATCACCATGGGCTAGTTTCCACTGGCCGCCTACTCTTTTCCCTGGGTGTGCAGCAGTTTATACGCAGTCTTTAAGCAGCTCTGTGAAAACTGAGTGTGTTGAAGATGGCATCCCAGCAGCTATATTTGAGGTTAATAGGGTTAGCTGTATTGCTGACACTGTTGGCTCTTAGAGGTGAGTTCAATTCGGTTGTTTTGTCAGCTTCACATTTTCTCTGCTCTTAAAATCTAACACTTTTAGTCCACATATCACCTGGCCAAATGCTTATGCCAACATTTTTGTGGTAGTGTTTGTAAAAAAGTACTAGCAATAAAAAAAGATAAATTGTTGCATGTCAGCACAGTGAAGAGAAAATACACTCAATAATGCACATATACAGAATAAAAGTACTGGTAGTTTCTGCTGCTTGCTTTTTATAACAAAGAATATATACATGGATTTAGCAAACATTTGACATAGACATTCTGTTACACTATGGAAGCATGCAATAAATGAGATAAACATGCAATAACAATGCAATGCAATGGTCTTTAGCTGAGAAAAGAAAAGTGAACGTGTGTGTTTTGAACTACTGTTCCTTTTATCTTTCTGGTCTGTAGAAAACCTGAAATCTGTGTATCAAGCAGTCTGTACAGCTGCACAACTGTAGTACATTATGCTCTTACAGGGCATACCTCACAGATCTAAAGTTTTTTTCTTATCCAATTATGATAATCAGACTTTTGATGTCTTCAGGTTCAGTGGTATGCCACAGGGTTCTGCTTTAGCACCAGGGGTTTTTAAATTGTGAAGGTTAAACTAGTTCTGCAGATATTTTCCAGTGTGCTTTTCCATGTAATCCTAACCCTGAACAGGAAAACACTGTTTCCAACCTAAAGCATAATCAGAATATTAGAATAACATTTTATCTTTTTACTGTTGTTACAAAGCATGTATATTGCATACATTAAAATGCACTAATTAGATGTATAATGCACTATTAGAGATGCCAAGAGGTTAACAAATTTCAAATGATGGTTGTGGGGGAAAAAAGGTTCATAAACTCCCCATGCAAAAGTCTGCTGTGAACAGACTTCTACAGGAAACTGCTGTTCATAGCTCATTTGTAACAAAATCAGGAAAAAAACAAAAAACAAAACATAAACAAAAAAACATATGCAAGCAATTTTCACCAAATGTAGCCTTCCACTTCTAACTGCACAGCGAAAATGTTTTTTTTTTAGGTCAGCATAAAACAGTGTATATGGTGTTTGACTAATGGAAATGTGCTCAGATATGGGGAGGGACTTTTCTGAGAGAGCAGTAACTTGCAACAACAAGTATTGCAAAAGGTCATCAGACTGAACTGGATTTGTGCACAGGGAAAAAGAAGAAAAGCTAAATTGTTAGTGCCCTTTGTTTATATGAGCATTTGCCACACAGAGTGGAGTCGAGCAGCAGAAAGCATGACGCTATCGCAAATTGCACAAATCACATGCAAACTGGCCAATAGCTGATTGTGAGTGGGCAAATTCGTCATTAGCCACACAATGAAACCAAACTAATTTAGGAAACTCAAAATGGGCAAAAAGACAATGGGCAAAACTACTGAAGTTAATCAGAAAATCTGCTACAGCAAAAACAGAATAATCAAAATATTTTTGATGTAGTTTGGACTTAATATTAAGCTGGAGCACACCTTGCTACTATTGATGTGGGCTTAAATATGGCTTCATTAAACACTTAAGGTATATTCCACTTGATCTACAACTACAGTTCAAACTGAGCATAAACATTATGTTACTGTTCAGAAATTAATGGCAGCCGTGCTTTATTATTCAACAGTCTTACCTGTCATGAAGTCAGTTGTTCATATTGCAGCTGATTAGCTCTTTGTTGGCTCCTTTACAGATGTATCCAGTGACAGCAGCTTACACAAGATCTTAAGGAAAAGAGAGGGTAACACAGATACACAGCCTTATTCAACAGTGTTAGCATCTTGGGGATACAAAGATCAACAGTGATGAGTGTTATTGCCTTTTATTCTTTTTCCCCATTTGTGCTTCCATCCAGTGGCAGGAGCTGGTACTGGCCCCTCGAAATCGTCTGTTGCCATCCGTCCATCCAAGGCTCAAGAGTTTCTGGCAAAGCTCAGCAGAACCAAGAGGAACATTTGGGATCGCAGCAGACCAGATGTACAGCAGTGGATTATGCAGTTTATGTACATGGGATTTGATGAGCAGGTGAGTTCTGTCTGTTCCAAGCGAGTTCAGGTTTTCTCTGAACTTTGTAACTTTTTCAACAAGACAAAACAAAAAAAAAAAAAACAAATAAAAAAGAAAAACAATATCTAGTGGAGCCAACAGCAGGCCAGGGACCCTGCAAAGTTGTAAAAAAAACAAAAAACAAAACATGATGTTGCTCTTTAAACCCAAACACACAGTCATGATACAATTAAACCACATCCACATGGATTTTCAGGGGCTTTAAAACCTAACAAAAACACACAAAATGCAAAAAATAAATAAAAAGTATAGACAGAAATGTGGAGCAAACTGCAGTCTGATCTGATGTCAAAAAGAAAAGTCACACATAACATCAAAATGTTGTTGGCTGACAGAGCAATACAAATGTAGAACTGAATATATGACAATAACATGAATTTCATCTTACACACCCAGAGCCAGATCGAGTATCTTCCAGGTCAGCGACTCTAATGCCTAATTCACCAAGGACAGTGAGGAGAGAAGGGAACAGATAAGAGCAGAAAAAAGGGAGAAGGCTGCACAAAATAACCCAGCTGCCACTATTTTGACAGCTGACAGCATTTGCATTTCTGCCAGTATAGTAACATAAACCCTTTGTTGTCACATCGTAAAAGGCCAAAGCTGTCAAAGCATTGGTCTTTTCAATGTTTGTCTTTTATGGATGTCTCTTTGGTCTCTGTGTGCCTGCACACAGTCTCAATGGACACATTATTAGGTTATTAGCTTTAGAATTCTGGGGGTGTGATTTTCCTAACATCTGTAATGTTTCTCCTCATCAGAGGCTGGAAACTGACCTCTCATACTGGATGGACCATGCACGCTCCAGTGACCATGGACGTCAGCACCACTATGATGAAAACTCCCCCACTGGTCCGCGTGACCCTGCCTCTTACAGACACGGAGCTAATGTCAACTACGACTACTATTAACACCAGTCACAAACACAGATCACCACATCTCTGCATCAATGATCAAACTTTGATTTTTTTGTGTGAGTCAGTAACTTACCTTCTCTTTGAGCTGTCATGCATTCTGTTAACACCTGGGTACTCCACAGCTCCTCTGGCTTTTTGTCTTGATTGGTTACACCCACCATTAGGGCTGGGAGGAAGGGCTAAAAGGTAATATCTCAATTTTCTTTGAAGGATAATTTGTGATTTTAATAGATTTTTTAACCTACAAGATAGTGCTGTTTTATATATCTATGTTTAGGACTTAATGTAGATTATAGTTAAACAAGAATAATAAAAGACCTGAAACACCTGCAAGTCATCATTTTTATGCATGTAAAAAAAAACAAAAACAAAAACAAAAAGGTTATATCCCATATATCTATGGTGTGCTTCAACAAAACAGACCACAACTTTCAACAGCAGAAAAGTCTGAAAACGAATTCAGCATTTTCCTGCTGTTTGCATTTCTCCCCTGGAATGTACATCAGCTGCATATCTGCAGACCACTAGTCTAGTCACATTCAGTTTATGTATCACTTACTGTTTTGACAAAAAAACTAACTTTTTTTGGTGCAAATGTTAATCAGTTTTCATGATTTCAATAATTTATTCATTATGCAAAATGCATATTCAAATTAACTGGAGTTGTCATTCAGCTGCACAGCACCAACATTGTCGTCTTTCTGTTGCTACATCATTAGGTTAGAGAAATGAACACAACACAAAACTGTATTTTGCTCTTATTAGAATTTCCCTTAGTTCTACAAGTAAAGCTTTGAGGCAGCTGGCTGTATGAAATACTGGGAAAATCTGATGCTCTTTTTCTATCACTAGATCATTGTAAATAAATATGTGGCTCTGTACTTCCTGTCTCTCCTGTTTTTTTTGTTATAATTACAAAAAAATGTTTCCCTAATTATATCATTCACAAAACATTGAAAATATTTTATTAAAATAGCATCTTCACCTGAAACTGATAATTCACATCCTAAAATAAAATTCACACAGAATGCAATAATGTCCTGATAAACATGTATGGATGCTTTAACAGTCTTTCTAGAAGATTTGCCTAGTCCTGCAGTGCGCTGCATGAGTAGCCAACGGGGTGCTTGCACACTGCTGATAACAGGACAAAATATCCAATGGAAAAATAAAGTTAGGAGATAAAACACAAAGCACTGATGGAGAGTAGGCAGTGTGTGCAAGATTCTCTTATCAGTGATTTAAATAGCAAAAGCACAAAAAAAGAAAATGTAGGCTAGGTTCCACATATTTTGCCTCGTCGATTCAGGTTTATCCATTAGTCACAAATGCTCTGGTAAGTAAGCCCTTACCCACAATGCTACTGCAGCTCGAATGCAAGGCAACATGATCTTTTAAAAGAGACTTATACAAGAAAGTTATCTCCGCTTTAGAGCAAAAGACACGACTTCCCAGAGTGCAATGCTCTACAGTGTATTTGAGAGAGTTGCTTAAAGGATCCTCTGAGGAGTTTTAACATCCCTCTGTGCTGTGGGAGAGTCTGTGGAGGGAAACCTAATCTCAGTTGTGTCTGGGTCTTCCTTTCTTCATGCGGGCAGCTTTAGGTTTAGGGATGTACTGGTTGTTGGCCTGGTGCTCCAGTTCTCTGCTGAAGTACTGTATAGTTTTGTTCAAGCCTTCTTCCAGCGGCACCTGACACAACACATCCAGCAATAAGAAACTACATCTCTGACAAATACATTTAAGAAATAGTATTCAGTATATATTCAGTGGTTGTTCTGATATGATATGCAAGTCATATATATATTAAGTCCACTGTTAATATGATGGAAACTGCTCTCCAAACACAGCTGAACAATGTGCAATATGCAGCGTTTCTGTAAAATATTCCATAAGTTACGTTTATTATTAATGGATCCCAAAGCTTCTCCAGATATTAAAAATATTACACTGACACTGAAGCTCCAGTAGTGAAATGCCAATGGCATGTTTGCTGAACTTTAAAAAACAGTGTAATTATTATATTATAATTATAGCAAAGAGGACTGAAGTTAAAATGTCCCACTCACCACCACGTACTATCTCCCTTCATAACCCATTTTAATTTTTATCAACATTAGTTGTCAGTTTCAAAAAGCCATTTACAGGCTTTAGTTTTTATATTTTTCAATGAGAATTTATAAAAGTAAAACAGTGAAAATCATTGGAGTCAAAAGAATGAGTTTAACAATGTAAACAAACTGAGCATATAGTATGTTTGTATATCTTCGGTATGTGCATGTGAACTTTCAGAATGATCTAGCTGACAAACATACCACTGGCTCCCAGCCGAGCATCATCTTGGCTTTTCGGATGTCAGGTCTTCTCCTCTGTGGGTCATCTTGGGCCTCTGGAAGGAACTGGATCTGACTCCGGCTCACTGTGTGTGTGGGCAGGTGAGACAATCAAAATCAGGAAGAACTGTGGGTCTAAAGGTATGTAAATATGATAATTTTGTGTATATATTGCAATGATGTTTCACATATATATGCTACAACAATTAAGGTGTTTTGCTGCATTCCAGGCAACATGGAACTGAAACATTTCCAACCTCCTACTTGAAAAATGCTAATTGAGCAGCTCCTATAGTCAGAGCTTCGCCTTACAAACCTGAGTCAATTTCATGCACCCCGACTTCACCAAGAAACAGATGCTCTGACATCACTCAACACAGCAGTGTCCAACATCGTTAATATAAGACACGTTTTGTGGTCAGCGATGCTGCTTGTTTACATTTAGATTTCTCAATGTTTCGGAATTTTCAACCTGGAAATCTCCAACCAGCTACATAAATCTAACACATTCAATCACTCCTGAGAAATAGATGAATTTCTAAGCCATGCGTTTCTAAGCACCACAACACAGAAGCATACCATACTAAAAGATAAGACTATCAGCTTACCGACAAGACTTTTGATGAGACGAGCAAACTCCAATATGGTGTGTTCCTCTGGGTTCCCCTGCAAACAGATTTCATAATCTTCCGTCACACCAGGGTCAACAAGAGACAAACACACACACAAACTGATTCACTGGTAAATCGTTTACTTCTACAGAATTCATTTTTCGTTTAAATTCATTCACTCGGTTTCTGAGATACAGCCAAGGATGATGAACTCACCAGATTAACTGGACTGCTAATGTTACTGTTCATCAGCAACACCAGGCCATTCACCAGATCACTGGAAAAACATTGGTAGTTAAAGAACACTGAAAAAAGGGACTGGGGACCTATTCACAAACACCATAAATTTTTTTAATAGAGCATCTTTGACTGTGCTCGGCAAAGAGCAACAGTACAATTAGGTTTATATGGGTTGTTGTGCTTTTACAACCTCTACCCCTGAGCTGGATAAAGTTAAAATGAGGGGGTGTAACAGTGTGATCGACATACCTGTGCTGATAATAAGCGACTTAGTTCATAAAAGAAAAAATTGAAAGGTCTGACAGAAAATGTTGAGGCTGTGTGTACACACCCACACAAACACAAAACAGATGTTTCCTATTCTGTAGCTACAACACATTTAAATCTGCATATGATTTATAACTGTAAAAATTGATTTTATTTGTTCTCAGAGGAAGCTTTGTCTCAGTTAAAAATATTTCACTTTCACTGCCATGAGCAATTTTCTTCATATTCATTTGTCTGCTGCTGCTATTTCTCATTTGTAATTCAATTTATCATGTATAGTTAACTATGCAAATTATTTTGTTATATATATTTTTTTATTTTAGCCTTTGAGTTAAAAGAATCAAAGCCCATGCTCTTTCCATTTATCATTAACATATTACTTTGTTTATTGCTATAACTGGTGAACATGAAATCAAAATTTCTATATGAATCTGCTGAGATTTGCTTTCACACTGATATTCAAGTATTTCAGAAAAATATCTTAATTACTTCAAAAAATGACAAGAACTTATGTGAGTGAATACTGTTTATGTGCATGTATGTGGTCAGATTACATTAAAGTTATTAAAACCTTTTAACTGTGTGTTTCTGAACTTATTAAAATCTACAGAGAAAAAGCAGATTTGACTGTGAGGAGGAGATACTTTGATCAGAGAGGGAGCGATAGATAGTTTTAATAGATTTATTAATCCAGGAAATCATTTGAGTTTAACTAGATTATTTGAAGTTCATGTTTGAAGTTCAGTCTTATGTAAAGCACAGTCTGTTCAAAGACTGCTGTTTACACTAAAGTCATACAGGTCAGCAGGTAATTACTGATAGAGATAGGTGAGCGTCAATGCTCTGTGTGTCTGATCCTTATTTCTCAAAATGTTCAAAATCATTTCATTATCACCTGCAACCTGAAACCGATAAACCTGTCACATGCTCTGCTCTTCCAGACAGGAAAACATGTTAGTATTAAATAATATAGCAAATATTTTTCAAATTCAATTAAAAAAAGAAGAATGTTGCATTTCTGAAATGTCATTTAGCAATCTTACCTTACATACTGAAACGCTCTTGTTTGGGAACCAGTACCATAAACCTAGATGAAGAGGAAAATTAATCCAAGCCAAAAGTCACTTTTTTAACTTTATCTGTATAAATTGACATGAAACTATATTTAAAATATGACTGAAATTATAATTAAAGAGACCTGCAGACAGATGTCTGACTTTTCAGGGCAAGTAATGTTTAAGTTAGTATGTCTATGTTTTCTTATGATTCAAGCTGCTTACAACAGTAATCAATCATCTCACTGATGCTAAGACAGAATGTAGACAAAATCCTCATAAAGCTGAGAACAAACAGGCTGTAGAGTACGGAGCTTTGTCTGAAGCACTAATAAACACTGTAAGAGAGAGAACACTGTAAGAAAGAAGTTGCATACAGTGAGAGGTTCTCCCTGTAGAGCCTGCAGGATGAAGTTGCTGACAACACGCCCATCGTTCATGTGCATTCGAGAACCAAATGTGTTGAAGATTCTTGCCACTCTCACTTCTACCCCTTCCTGTAAAAAAAAAAAAAAAAAAAAAAAAGAAAAGAAAAGAAAATTTATCAGTCCTGTTATTTATACATCAACCTTCTGCCACTGGTTTAAAATGAGATGGTTGCTATAGTATCCTAAACTTTAACTGTGTAGCACTGAAACCCCTCAGTCAAATATTAGCATCATGTATGAAATTCATGTTCTGTGCCAGCAAAATAAATCAGAAATTACACCTGCACCTTCCTGCAATTAATGAAGAAATGTGTCAATAAAGGATTTATTTAGCAGCTGGGAGATTAAGAACAAAGCAGTTAACACCTGACAGTCCCACACTTGTTCCTGGTTCATTTAAGTTGGCATTTTATCTTTATTATGCATTTTTACAACAGTCAACAATTTGTGTGCATTTTACTTAGGCAGGTGCTTTCTATTAGTTTTTGGACAACGCCATTTACTGCCTTATTAAAATCCACTCCCTTATCCTGATAGATTCAAATTGCTAATAACATACGCTAAACTTCAAGGGTATATGTCATGTATCACCATCATCATCCATCTATACATCCGATATCTACTCCTTATTCCTGCACACCAGGGTCGCAGGAGGCTGGAACCAGTCCCAGCTGACATTGACTGAGAGGCGGAGAACCAGAACCTTCTTACTGGTGACAGTTCTAACCACAGAACAACGGTGCCGCCCATCATCACTATCATTATCATTTTATTTATTATTCCCATTAGGAAACTTGGTGTGCAGGCAGGAATGCACAATATATAAAAAAAACAACCTCTTGGAATACTATTACTACTAACACATCACTTTTATAACGTATGCAGTTTATTACCCAATAGTTGCTCGTAATGTTAATCTCCCTATAAGGTCTGAACCCAGAACCTTCGTGCTGTGAGGCAAGAGTCCTAACCACTGCACCAGGGTCGCACCCTTATGTGATAATGTATTGGAGGAAAATAAACTGACCTCCGTTGACAGATGACACTAAGCACTCCCTAGACAATCGTCAACAAAGAATGAGTAATGAGGCCAACTGCACTGTTGTTACTCTCACTGATCAAAAGATGCAGAAAACTGTCTTTTTAAAAATCCATGGCCTTCTTAAGTCAGGCTCATGCATCAATTCACACGACTTCAGATGAGACATTGAGCCATTTTAGGTCATTTGAAAATGAATAAAAACATGAAAATTATGTAGATTTAGCTGTGGAAAATGCAAAACATTAAATTCAGTAGACAAAGCCACAGAGATATTTAGCAACGAAAAGGACACAATGAGGACAACCCCCACCGTTGTACGTGAAAGTTGGTGAACACATAGACACAGGTATGTATTTCTTTTCCTGAGACACTTAGACATGTCACATTTAATACTCTGACTACTGAATGGAATCAGTTTAAATAGTTGGCCAATAAGAAAAATCTTATTTTGGTTGTCACTAATTTTATTACTTGTTATTACACAGAAATAGGCTGTTATTTATCATGTAAATCCATCTGTGAACATTTCATTACAATAACATCAATTTAATCATATCCTCATGTATGAGAAGCATGAAGCTTGTAAAAAACAACCCATGCTCTTAGAAAACAGATGCATTAGGGAAGAGCAACTGAATGGGTACAGAAACAGTTGAGTCAGTCTGCTTCTGTGTCATGTGAACACTGTATATTTTAAAATTCATTTATGTTGTGAAGTTTTCTAGTGCTCTTTAAGCGAGTAAGTGTAGAGTTCTGCAGGTGACACCTTCTACCTTGTGGCTATAAGGGCCCTGGATGACAAGCCCCTGTGTATATTTGGCATGTTTCGTGTGAGGCAGATATGTATCTTGATACATATTAGAAGGAGTAAAAATATGAAAACATCAGATTTTTCGGTTGGCTACGTTTCTAATTAGTGCATAGAACATCTAATAATCAAACAGATCAGATTTTATCAATGCAAACGTAATAAATGATTCTTTCCAAAATTACTTCCATTTACAGTTGATTTACTGATTATGTGATGTCCATCTTGCTATCCCTAGTGTATATGCATGTTTGGGTATGTGAGTAAAGAAATATTGCAAGACACTATAATCATGGTGCAGAGGAACCAGTTAAGTGCTCAGGGGAGTGACCCGATTGGTCTGTTACAGTGAATGTAAATGTATCCATTGTAGCAGCTGGTACATGTAACAGGAGAAACAATAGCAAACAAAATATGTGCAGCCTGAAAGCCACATCCATTGGCCCACAAGACCTGGAGATCCTCTGGCCCAGTGGTCTAGTCATCACTCTGACCCATATTTTGCCCACTTTTCCTGCTTCCAACATATCAATTACAAGAAACGACTGTTCATTTTCTGCCTAATATATCACACCACCTCACAGGTTCCACTGCAATGAGATAATCAACATTATTCACTTCACCCGCCAGTGGTTTTTATGTTATAGCTAACTAGTGCATATAATTTCTCATCTCTATAATGTTTGCCTTCTGTCACAGAAACAGGTAAGACATGATTTTTCATCCACTGCATAACCTAGACCACCACCTTTTAAATGTTAATGAACTTCAATTACATGACTGGGCAACAGATGTAACGTGTGATTTTCTTGTGTCTCTGCAGAAACAACTGACAGTTGAAAGGAGGCTATTTCCAGGAAATGTCCCCGTAAGTGTGAAAAAAATAATGAGCAGCTGAGAAGGAGCAGGAGACAAGGCTGATAAATAAATGCCACCTGCCTGCAGGAAAGGCAAGACAAGTTAATCATAGCTGATCATCACATTGTGCCGTCAATCAAATCAAAACAGGAAAAATTATCAAAAAGTCATCATTTGGATGTCTAAGGGAACATCTGAAATGTTTAAGAGTTTCACTGAATTTTTCATCATAGAACTCCATGTAGGCTCAATAAACATTTACCGACAAACTCGATACCAAACTATTCTCTTAGCAGCATATGAACATTTTTTAAATACTCACAAAATACTCTTAAATACTCTCATAAAATATAGGATTATAATATTTCTTAATTTTGTGCCAAATTAACAAATACTTAGGGGTGGACTCCACATTACATATACTCTTAGCATTTATGCTTTTTTTCAACAGCAGAAATGTTTGGACATAAATGTGCACAGCAAGTCATCAAAAAAATTTCATTATAATCAATGACTTTTCAAAATTAACTAAGTCTTCAGCAAAACGCAACAAATTGCCAAATTCTTTCAAATGACTCCTGCAGAGTTACAGTGATGATACCTGTTTCATGTAGGCATAACACATAGTCTCTGCTACACGCTTCCCCTCATCATAGCATGCTCGAGGACCAATTGGGTTCACATGGCCCCAGTAGTCCTCATTTTGGGGGTGCACCTCTGGATCTGAAAAAACGTTTGAGAACATCTCAGACATGTTTTTAGATCTAAAGACATTAGTTTTCAGCACAAAAAAGAAGCAATCAAGGTTCATTTGTAAATATATGTTTCCTCTCTTGCTCACTGAGAAAAACATGAAAGCATCCCTGCATGTTTGCCCAAAAATTTCTGCTGTGTTCTACCATTTTACAAATACCAGAAAACAACTTAGCTGGTGCAATTCACCAGCTGGTCACTAACCTGCCACACTAGGTTCAGTGATAGACTGACTATTTTTCAGAGCAAAGCTTTGTTCTGACATTTCTAATTCTCTGTGATTGCTTGGCTTGAGTATTTCAGTTTGTGTTGTCATACTGGGCTATGCATTAAGAAGTAGGCAGACTTTACTGAGGGCTGCCAACTGGACCACATAATGGAGGTACACATCCATTGAGGATCCCATCAAAAACATCTATAAAATAGCCACCTATAACCATTTGCAAATAAAGTCACTGGAAAGCACAACAGTTATTTAATAAACATTTAAATGAGTGTGAAGCATCTTTCCTACCGCCATAAACCTCAGAAGTAGAAGCCAGGAGAAGTCTGGCACCCACACGTTTGGCCAGGCCTAGGACAGAACCAACACAGAAAAAAACATCTTTGCAAGAAGCAAAGGAGATCACACCCTGGCCTTGAACCTAAATAAATACACTCATTCATAAGAAGTGACACAGTATATGCAGTACTACTGCAAGGCTGCCCAATCTAGAAAATGCCTCTTCTTAAAAACATACAATGATCTGTTCTCTTCCAGTGCAATGTTAGTATTCATAGAGTTCTGACAGTACTTTATCTGAATAGACTCATAATATAAAGACATTTGGTTCACGGGATAGAAAGAGCCAGGGATGACAAAAAATGAGTAGGAGTTAAGTAAAAAAAATCCTTTGTGCTTTGTGAAGGGAACATTACAGTTTATGGTTTCTCAACTGCTAAAATATTAGGTGCCCCTTACTTAAACTTTTCATTAATGGAATCTGTAACCATGGCTTCAACTACTTACTGAAGTAAAAGAAATTACTAAAAATGAAGGAAGACAACTGCTCTTGAACTATATTAATGATGGATTTTAAAACTAATTTAGCAGTTCAAAGTTTAATGAGTATTATTAGAGTGTGAAGCAAACCTCATTAAAATCATTACTTATGAAATAAATTTTGTTGTTAGATTTTGAATAGTCTGACAGCACATCAGGTTTTAACTCACTGAATTAGTAAAGTGTTACTTTAAAAAGGGGGGACATTTTCATGTAAAACCTGTGTTTTTGAAACCTATTATATGAACTAGGTTGAAAAAAATGCACAAACCCACCAAGCATGTTAAGAGTGCCAATGGTGTTGGTCTTGAGGGTTTTGATGGGGTTATACATGTAGTTCGGAGGAGAGGCTGGAGACGCCAGGTGATAGATCTGGTCCACTAAGAAAAGCAGAAGAAACATAAATCATCTCACCTTGAAGTGCACTGTTTCAGCAAAACGTAATGAAAGTGTCTTAATTTCCTAAACGTTAAAGCTTTTTAATGTATTTACTGCACGACATTCTTGGAGAAATGTGCTGCATTACAGCACAGCAAATTAAAACAGTAAATTCAAGATGGATGAGAGTATGAGTTAGACAAAAATGTGGTTGTCTGTTACATCCAATGTCTTTTACTGAGAAAAAAAACAATAATATATAACTTTGATGAACATTTGGCTTTTTTTTTTCCTGGCACATGCCATATACAATAAATACTGTGTACAATGTGCCCTGCTTGCTACTTGATAGCTTCTGAATAAATTTTAATTTCTGACAACATAAGCTCACATAAAATTGATTATAATTTCAAAGAACCTTATGTTCCTTCTGCTTAGGCTTTTAAATGGGGGTCAAATGGACTATAGTGTATGCTTCTCCTTCCCATGAGTAATAGTCCTGTGTGCCATTAAAACTTTTTTTTTCCTCTTTCAACCATATGTGACAGTCATCATCTTTCCATTTTCTAAACCACTTTCTTCTTACACTATCGTCATAGACTTGACCTTCTGATCTAAAACATTTTCAATTTCATAGCTTGTTCCATCTTCTTCAATATGTCTCTAAGCACCGGAACACAGCCCTCCTCTCCAGAATCTAGACAATGATGTCAATTTTTCATGCAGTGGCAAGCAGCAGAAAATATCCAGGTATTTGATGGTACATTTGAAGAGCATGATATGAATCTATTGTATAAAATCACTTCATCAGTATAACTGCCCATGTATTGCATTATTCTAATAGAGCAATCCAGTATCATCCTAGCATAAACTAAACTAAGGCCGGTGCGAAAGTTCAAGGCTGAAAATACAACTGCACAGAGAAGTAATGTTATTGCTACAAAAATTTCATGTACTCTTTAAAGTGTTATGTGGGCCATCCTTTCTGAGCTTGTTCTTTTGCTCCTTTATACCTGTTTCTGCACTTCTGATCTCGTCACATGCTGCTGCTGTTGTTCATACAGCATTTTATAAACACCATCTCCAGCCATGCATCCACCTGCAATCTCTGAATCTAACAGAGCTCAACAGGGTATTTTTGACAGCTTTTATACCAAAGCAGGCAAATAAAAGATCTGAAATGCGTTTGGCTTTGTATATCCACTATACACTTGTCAAATAACACACTGGGTGCCCAGATTATGCCGAGCACAGATTCCTGACTTTACTGAGATAAACCAATGTACATTTCTATATCAGTCTGTAGTAAAATTGGTGTCCTGACAGGCAAATGACACACTCGTATTCATGGACTTCATACAGTGCATCAGTTTACATCACTTTGTGAGCTGCTGTTGATCAAGCTTTTATGTTATGCAGATGTTTTTAATCTCCACTCAAGGTTTGGCTGTGAAAGCATCCCTAACTATAGACCAGTTTTGTGACAGATACATTTATCAAGCCTTAATCATTTGACATCAAAGGTGTAAAAAAAAAAAAAAAAAAAAAAAAACAACACAAAATATCTAAACTAACCTTTTAAAAACAGATATTGCTCTGATGCTAAGTAAAATTTGCCTGGAGCACATAAACATCCAGGCTGCTTCTGATCTCTGTAGGTAGCTGAGAGAGGCTGCCTTTGCATGGCTACAAGATTTATTTATTGTCACATTGGAGGTTCTTGTCATCTGCAACATTCACTTATTTAAAATGATCTCATTCATGTGTATTAATAATGCTAAGCTAAAAAACACAAGAATTTCTCTGTATAACACAGTAAAGTTCAACAACACAATAAACAAAGTCTTCCAAAATAACACAATTAACATTTTCATGAAACAGTTTCTTATATGTCATGTATACAAAAACATGGTTATGAACTCCAGTGTACTGAATTTAAAAAATACAAACCAGCTTCTCCAAGGGACATATTTAAAATACATGTCGTTAGATGTCTCATCAGTTTTTCATGTAAGTTTGTGATCTCTACCCTAAGTCTGAAACCATCACTATAAGAAACAATATACAATGTCTTTTATAGTAGTATATAGGAGATACTATAATATGTAGCTTTCAATTTCCCAAATCAACATCTCCAACACAATCTTCTTTCTGAAAGCTGAAACATTACACTATGGTATTTTTTGATAAATGCTGATTCAGCATTCACACTATTGTTATCCTGTCTTTATTGCTATTGTCATGCGTGGTGTAACATGAACATCTGTCCTTTAACACAAATAAATAATGTTTATTTTGCCATTATATTATAAATAACTAAAATTATTGCTCACCTTCAATGTAGAGAGGCTCCACTACATCATGATTGATGAGCTCAAAGTTTTCATGTCCAATCCAGTGCTCTACATTCCTTTTTCTCCCTGTGAAGAAGTTATCAACCACAGTCACCTCATGGCCATCCATCATTAGCTTGTCGGTCAGGTGGGAACCCACAAAACCAGCCCCTCCTGTAATCTAGCAGAAGACATAACAACAATAAAGATATTTTTGATGTATGTTGCCTAATTTTCAGAAAGGTTAATTACTGTATTTTAAAGACGTAATAAGTAGTTGAAATAATTAGTCCAAGGGTTCACTTAATTGTTTCTTCAGCACTGTGAATGTTTAACGGGTGTGCTCAAGAAAGACATGAGGAACTGGAATCGTTTATGTGTCATCAATTTGTTGTCTATTGTTGTGACTCAGATGAAGATGACCCATGTTATAAAGCAAACTGATGCAGAAAACCAGTTACCGGTAATTCCAGGAGGTTTACATTCTTTCAACTGTATTCTGGATCAACCGTGAGGTGTGGCCAATTGAACATGCACAAAAACCCTCAAAAGTAGGACACTCAGCAACAACTGCTGTAAGTTGCCCAAATCACCTCAACTGGATCCTTTTGACAAAGAGGTGCAGTGGCCCTACTTCAAGTGTTGCACCATATCTCTAAAGCTGAGCCTATCCACTGTTTGAAACTTTTCACTAAAAACAGCAAATGATATCCTAATGGTTGTTTCAGAAGAAATGTCTTGGGATCAACAAAATTAGTAGAATCCATCATCTGGGAACAATGAATGTCTGTAAAAATGTCCCAATCCAATCAAGTTAATGTTGTCAGGAGGTACTTAAATTATGTATACCACTTGTATATGTTTCACTAATTCAATTGTTATGTTTAGATTTAATTTACAGATTAGTCACAATTACAACAGTGATTCATGTTTCAGTTTGCTGAGGTTTGCACACAGTTACTTTGAATGTGATTGTGCAATTATATGCTTGTCACATACCAAAATTCTCTTCCGATCCTTTTCTGACAGGAATTTCACAGGTGGGTATTTCTGAGAAAAGCTGAGAGAGAGAAGACAAGACTTTTGAATGAGGAGTTCTCGTCTCGTTCAAGCTCTGAAGCAATATGGTGCCTTACTGTATGTACATATTTACTGAATGAAACGCAGACACTATTTGGCATCTAAGGCACCCAATATATCTCAAATAACTTCTAACAGTCCAAAATGCACATCATCAGCAGTTTCAGGAGAAATGAAAAACAGTGGTTTCATTTACCAAGACTGTCCTTATAGAATTGCAACACTACTTTTCAGGAGAGTCGCATTTATTTCAAATATGGTCCTTTAAAAGGGTCTAATAATCTTGTGACATATTACATATTTACTGGCAGACGCACATAGGAGTAGAATGGGACTCACACGAATGCAGATATCTAAACAACAGCCTTTGTATTGCTCCCTCAATAGCATTGAAAGCATGAAGACGATTCAAGTAGTTAACCCTTCAAGCTAAACTACTGAACCAGAAGCTACCAGAGAAGAGTCAATATTAGCTTCACCCCTGGAAAGAAGAAGCCTATTGATCACAAGCACCAAATAGATAGTTGGATTCTAGGTTTAATAGAAATGCTTTAAATGAAAATGAAATTGCTTTTATTTGTGTACAATTTAAACAATTACAAAATAAACACCCTAGTTCTTCAATCAAATTAACAACCCATTAAGTTTTCACTTAGCACTGACCTGGTTTTGTAACATAAATGTGTTAATACTAAGAATGAGAAGACAAGAAGGCCTCTTAGTAATTTTGAGAATGTGTATATGTATCTATATAAACATTTGTGTGTAAAACAGAGATACACACCTTTGTTCCAGATCACGAATCTTCTCTCTAAGAGGGGCTATAGCCTAAAGTGACATTAGAAGTGAGATATGCATTAATCAAGAGCACAAGTCAACAACTAACTGACAGAACATCTTGAAGGCAATATTGCCACAACCACATGCTAATGTAAGCTTATGGTTGCTTTGGACTCATTTTCCAAATGATCTATCTCTAAACCACAAAATGAGTGTCTAAGAATGTTACATTTTGTACAGTATTTTATGCAAAAACCAACAACAAATAAACAGGAATGAATGAATCCATGACTACATTAAACTACATAACTACATTAAACATTAGAATAAATATGGGAACACTACAGTAGTCCAGACCCAAATTGAGTGTCTAATAAAGCCTCTTAAAAAGCCCCTTTAATTAAAAAAAAAAAAAAAAAAAAGCCTGATGAAAAAAACGTATTAATAAAAACATATTGTATCTGTTCAGATTTTCTACCAATATTATTCAAGTCAAATATTATTTAAAGTGACTATGTCAAAATAAAAATTATGCATCTATATACTGTGTAGTGTAGTGAGTGATGCTATAGAGTTTTTGCTTTACATCCGTGTAGAGGAACACGGATATAAAACCTGACATTCTCAGGTATTTCTTTATTTCTATATGTAAATATGTTTTCAAGTTATATCTCTTGTCATTATCATGATGTAGAGCTGGTTAAAATCATTTCAAAGCAGCAAGAATATCATCAAAAATGTGAGAGACTTCACAGGCTAAACAACTCTGAATTACATCAACCTGATGTAATTAATTAATCGAGCACCTGCAACATGAGATAAGCAAACATTCTGACTCAACATTGAGGAAATTATCATTTGTATTATGCAACTGACTTTTCAGCTGTTCTGTGTATACATGCATGCATGGATTCTGTTTTGTATCAGATTTCTTTTACATTGCTGGATACAGCTATGAAGACTCGACATGAAAAAACTTTTTTTTCCTCATAAAAAATAAGAATTACATTTAAAAACTTTATGTGTGAGATCAAGGGAATAACAAAAACTTTGATAACACAAAGCATTTGTTACTTTTATGAGCATAAGAAGTGTGCCATATGCAGTTTTCCAGAAATGAATTAAATATTCACTATGTATTTTTATAGCTAAGAAGCCTGGCATTGTTCAAGTTGTGGGACAACATAGCAATTTGGTATTTTAAGAACAGAGCAGTATCTTTTTAAGGGCTAGGTCTGATTTGAGTCAATCTCAAATTGACAGCACAGGGATTCAAGCCAGGCTGCACCAGATCTTTAAGCCAAAGCAAAAATGTAGATTAGGTTTAGGTTCATAAAAGTGTAAATAATGTAAAGCTGTAGAATGGCCACATAAATGTCATTGAGTAGCATGTCAGAATCCATGTCAGTGAGAATGAGAAACTAGCTGATAACATACAGTAGGTATCCTAAGACACAACAGCTAAATAAGGTAAAAAGAACTTTAAAGCGAACTCACTTCTTCAATTCTCTGTTCAATTCTCATTTCTCCATGTTCTTGCATTGATCTGTGATGAGAGATAAATATAGAGTTGAGGAATAGAGGGATGAAACGAGGGCAGTCATAATCACAAGGCCAGAGAAAAAGGTCTGGACTTCAAGCACATTGTTAGCTTGGAACTGACGGTCATTTTTCAAAATGTTTTTACTTTAGAAATTTCTGCTCATGAGAAGCCCCCTCCCCTGGTATGATGCAACAACCACCATGCTTCTATATAATGACGGTATTATCTGGGTGAAATGAAATCTAGAATAATAAAGTGTGCAAACAGTGAAGTTTATTGAATACTTTATGAAGGCACTGTATGTGTGCCTATATTTAACAGTCTGCTGCTAACAGCTTGCTTATTAAAGTGTCAGGCCAGAAGAAGAGAGACTATGTACAAGTCTTCTGTGAGAATTTTAGCACTCACAATGACATGTTATTCAACAATTAAGTCTGACACTTGATACAAACGGACAACCCTACACATCAGAGCAGCATTAAAATCATACTAATAATGCCTTTAGACTATACACCCATCCCACAAAATGATTATAATCCTGGTGCCACCACTTGTGGTCTCCTCTGAATACTAATCAGGGAGTTTAGGGTATTGATGCTGAACCATTCAATAGAGGGTCAATATAAAATCTGATTTTAAAAATTGATTTTTACAAACCCTAAAGGAATTTAGAAAAAGCTGTTTCATGAATATCTTTGAATTGATTTACATATGATTGACAATGATATTAAGAGTCAGAATAGTATAACATTATACTGAAGACTGACATTATTTTGTTATTTATTTTTTCAGAATATCCTGGTAACAGTTGGGTAACAAACATTAATAACTGTACCTCATATTTGTATATGTCCCCCATACAGCTGGAAGAAAGAAGGAAAAAGATTGTCACAAAAACGGCAGCACCATGCATGCAAAGTAAATTACTAAAGCAATGTCACATTCAGCAATACCAGTCTAACAAAACTAAAGCCAAAGATCAAAACTGCTGAAGACAAACTGAGGGACAAAAAGAGGCTCCAGCAACTGTATTTTACAACTGAACTGTTGGAGCACTTCATAAGTTGGACAACTTAGTTAAAATGTTGGTTCAATCACAGAAAGTGTTAGTAATTAAATACCACCCAATACAAGAGCCAAACAACTTTACTAATCTCAAAAATCTGTCACTGATGCTGTATTCAGTCTGATAAAAATTGTATAAATCTAAACCAACATGGCAAACTGAATTGTGAAAACTGCACTGCCTTATCACACAATAAGCAAAACAGACACTATGTTCACTGGACATTCCCAGCACAATACCCAAAACCACCAACTCTGTAAAGGCAATCAAAAATGTCATAACTTAATGAGAACATTTGGTAAGTTGGCACCCATACTTGAGAAGTATAAAAAAAAACTCAGTTTGGGAATTAATTCCAATGAAAAGCAGAATAACTCAGATATATGTCACTAGAAATAATTTACTTCATGTCTGCAACAACCATGAAACAGTAATGAACAACTACTTCCTGATTGAGCTAGTTATTATCTGCGTTGATTATTGTCTAATAATTTAGAACAAGAAAACAAGAAAATGTGTGTCAGAATTTACCAGAGCCAAACTTGGCTTCTTGGAAATAGTTGGTCTGAAAACAACAGTTCAAACAAAAGTCCAAAACCCAAATATGTATAAGTGCAATTATATGAAACGCATAAAAACACAAAATTTTAAATTTTAAGATCTAAGAAACTGAGAACCTTTGCTTGTTATAAACCAAACATTTGCTTAGTTTAACAAAATGTGGATAATCAAATATTTATTGATCAACTAATCAACTTCAGCACAAAAAAAAAAAAAAATCACATCTCAGTGTCTGCCTCCACCTAATGAGCCCACTTGAAAAGTTATAATGTGGGTCTGTCAGATTAACAGATGACCCAGATACACAGATTAGAGCACTTACAAGCAATGTAGGCGACCAAAGCCAGGACAAGGAGCAGTTTCATCATTCTTCTGTTTAATCCAGGTATCAACCAGACGACCCGCTTCATCATTCGTTCAGAGGAAACCGAGGAGCCACAGGTTCAAGTCCAGCTATCGCATTTTGAGTCACAGCTGTTCATGTCCTCGGTGGAGACGGGTCTTGAGAATGTTTTTGGTTTATTAGGCAGCCTGGCAGTGACCCTGTAACCCCAGTTCATATAAAATATCTAACTAGCTAGAGAGAACAGGGAAAGGTAGCTGCTCCTGCTACGTCAACACCAGGCGGTTTACGTGGCTAGCAGCGTACAGGTAACGTTAGCAAAGACTATCAGGTACAAACTACACCGGGGTGTCAACATTCACAACTAGCTACATCTAAACTTATTTGTCAATGCCATTTAGACCCCGAGTACACACACAGTTATATGAGCCGCGACACACCGCCTCTCCTTCCGTGGACGGGAGTGTCAGAGATGATTTAGCAGCTGCGGTAACGTCTCGATTACAAGTTACCGACGGTTAGCCGTTAGCAATACATTAGCAGTTAGCTACGTCTAGCTACCTAGCTACTAAACGGCGTGTTTTTCTTGCGTTCCTAGCCGCAGCTGAAAGACTACATACACGAACCCTACCCTACAGTCACATTTAGATAGATACCGGGAATATAAACAGCTCTTCATTTTTTAACGCAGGACCAATGCACACATGTCGGAGTTAGCTCCGCTCACTTGGGCCAAGGAGTATCAGCAGCGATTAGTCCGGGCTCGATTTAGCAGCCTGGCTTCTGCGACGTTCATTTGACTTGACGATCCTCTAATAATAATAATAATCATGACAGCAATAATAATAATAATACTTATTTTATTTTTTAGTTTGGCTTTTGATGGTTGTCACTTTTTTGATTAACAAAACACTATAATATAGGATCAGATCTATATCATTATTTAATCATTTATTTTCAACACTGACACAATGGCTCATTCATTCCTTCACACGAAACTTTCCACAGTGGAGTGAACCTAACTTGTTTCATACCTTGTTTATTTTCCTGTAAGATGATAGGATGGATTTGCATTTGCTAAATGTGTACCGTATGATCCTGTGCTAGTAGGAGCTACAAAATACTAATGACACTGTCTTCCTTTTAGAAAACATGTTTGTTCTTAAATCCACCACTACACTACAGGTTTTCTCTACTACAGCTTGTTTGAGTGTTGGACATTCAAATAGCATTAGGCTAATTGGCACTTTACAGAAAGAAATGAATGGCTCTTGGTGTAATTTGGTATTTAATGTCACATCACAAATCTTATTAGTCAGTGTTAATGTTACTGTAGATCAGATATATCAGATGTAAAAGAAAACATATGTAAATAATAATAGAGAGAAGAAGAAAAGCTGTTGTTTAGGCCTGAGTATAGGTATAAATTCAGACAACCTGAGAAGGATTATGTGGGTTTGCCTCAGTCAATATTTTCTGGCTTACTTCATCATCTGATGAACAGGGGAAAATCTTTTTTTTTTTTTACCATCATCTGAGCGATATCAAAATTCATTGTTTTTGGTTTTGTTTACTTTTGCTCAATCTTCACAACAATGAGTGAAGAAAGACAAGCATTGAAATCTCATACAATAATCCTGCCTGCCTGATGGCTTAGTTAAGCATGTCCATATAATGCAGGCAGCTGTAGATGCTCAGTGCAGCCACAGTGCAACGAACTCAGGAGGGTTCCTGCTGTCTTTGAAATGATTAAATGAGCACTCAGCTAAGGATAATTCAGTTGTTCTGGTCTTGAAAAGCACAGCTCATTGATCACTGAGATGGAAAAAGGAACAATAAATGATGATGTGATGAAACACATCTTTCCAGATGATTATTTTAATCCAAGACCATGAAACATGCTCAGAAAATGCACTTTACCATAAGACAAAGACAAATAAAATTATACTTAAACATTAGATGTTAGACAATCAGAGCCTATTTGATTATTTGATTGTTTCTACAATAGAAGTTTTGCAAGGAAGCAATACATTATCTTATCTTAATGTTATTCTCTTTTTGGCATGTTTTGTGATTAAATCATCAGCTGATAAAATCCCTCAGAGGTCATTTCCAGAACAGCCCATCTGTTAGGGGAGATGCTGGACATATTGGATGATCTGAGAGCTGTTAATTGTGGGGACAGGCATGAAAACAGCACAGATCTTGTTATTGATAATTTGTAGCTCTTATTGTCAAAAGTAAAAACCTGGGACACTGACATTAGCAGCTGAATACCAGCTCTGCAGGGGAGTGCAGAAAGATAATAATATGGGAAATGGACACCCACCTCTTTACAACAGCTGAATTTTCATATGTATCGTAATGAAGCAAGGTTTTTAATTAAATGGATTCACACCCAGTGACAAAGTGAATCCAGGTAGAATATATGGTTGCTATATAAAACTAAGCCAGCCATGAAGAACTATAACTATGATACCCTCAGTTTTCTTCTTGAGCCACAACAGGACAAGACTGGAATGAATTTTATTCATCTGCTCTGTTTGCAGGCTCCTGACATGGTGCATGCTGGCTCACTGTCACAGTGTCATGTATAACTGGGAACATTAAAAATACAGAGCCACAATTTGTTAATGTTATTACCTGTGCTTTTACTCATATGACAAGTTAAAATGTCTGCTGATATAAACCCTTTGTTATTATTGTAAAGTGCTGGGAAAATGCAGATCATGCTTAATGCCTACAAATATATCATTCTTTAAAATTCAGATGCAGTGTTAAGTTTGGCAAAAAGAAATGGGAAATATTTTTTCATTTTTGGAGACCACATGCAGATATTTACTTCAAAATTTTCATGGTATTTTAGATTTATCTCCTTTTTATTCATATATTTTGAGCTCACCTTTCAATCGCATTGCTACTAATTAATCTGTTCCAAACAGAGCAGAGACTGAATTTTCTATTTGCCCCTGAGCATTTATCTCAGGGTTAAGATTTATCTCAAGGTTTTTATGTATTCTGCATGAATCAAGTTTTTTTTAAACGAATCAATTCTTTTTTTTATGATTACGGACATAAAGGCAAGCTAAAAGTCAAAAATAAAATTTTAAAAAATAGGTTTTTTTATGATTAATCTCTGCACTCATTTATTTCAGAGCCACCTGTTTGATACATAAACAGAAGAAAAACAGAAGCTCCAGAAATTCTTAATAATTTGTCACTCTGACTACACACAAGTATCAAAGCGTGGTTTTGAATGATGTGGAAAAGCTGATACCCTCCTGTTAATGTGTGTAAATGCCTCAGGCAGCAAGCATCTCAGTGAGTGCAGCTATGTTTAAGTAATCAATTGTGGTTAGCTTGTACTAATCATTGTATCACATTTAAGTGTTGCATTAAAAGACCTTTAAAATGCACTTCAAAAATATTTGCTGTTAGAGGCTTTTTAAATTGTCAACATTACTGCTTTGAATTATTTTCTACAAAGCTGGTTATGATGGTTTTCATGAGCTTTGTACATAGAAAATGCCCATTGAATGTGAAAATACTGACTGGGCCTTTGAACCATTGTGGTGAATTCATTTTAAAAGACAAGGTCATCGATTTTCTACTTATTATTCTGCACAAATTCAATAGACTAAAACCAGCAATGATTTTGTGTACCCGCTGTAATACTCTGTGAATCCAGACCCTTTGGCTTATTTCTGTGTCAGTGACCTCCACTTTCAGGATTCGAACCTGAGGCCTTTCAGTGTGGAGTTTGCATGATTTCCCCATGTCTATGTGGGTTTTTTCTGGGTGCTCTGGTTTCCTCTCACAGTCCAAACACATGCAGTTTGGGGTTAGGTCATTGGTGAGTGTTTGTCTCTATGTGTCAGCCCTGTGATGGGCTGGTGATCTGCCCAGTATGTAATCTGCCTCTCGCCCAATTCCCTCACGCACACGCGCACACCAAACCCTCCCCCATGGCTCCTGTTGTCCTATAGTGCCTCCTGACGTAAGAGTCGCCTTTAAAAGATGCTGGATAACGGAGCAAAGTGATCACAGCCTTCCTCAGACATAACATAAGACACTTGTATAAACTCAGATGAATAATGACATTTTTTTGTGAAAAAAAAAAAAATATTAAAGCAAAAAGTGAAATGAAAAATGTGGTGAACATGGAAGAGAAGACGCGCGATGCGCGCAGGGAACAGGTGGCACTTTGGTTGCCATGTATTTTCCAGCCTTTGTGTTAGTGTAGGGTGGCAGCTCTCAGCACCTGCAGAGGAATGTGCGTTTTGAGCACAACACCAAGTGCACAGGTCAGGCTACATGCTCCAAAGGGACAAACAGAAGCTTTCATAAACTTTGCATGTGTGAGCAATGTGAGATACTCTAAGTAGAAATACCGCTGCAGAAGGATGGACCGCAGGATGTTTTCCGGTCAGGCGGGTCTGAATTGCAGCTTCAACCTCAGCGATGACCAGCAGCTCACGGACGCGCCGGAGAAACTCTCCCCCATGGGCTTCGTCGTGCTGTCCGTGATGCTGGGCTTCATCATGACTTTTGGCTTCCTTAACAACTTCGTTGTCCTGCTTCTCTTCTGCAAATTCAAGAAGCTGCGAACGCCGGTGAACATGCTGTTGCTGAACATTAGTGTCAGTGACATGCTGGTGTGTTTGTTCGGCACCACACTCAGCTTTGCTTCCAGTATCCGTAGAAAGTGGCTGCTGGGGCGCAGTGGATGCAACTGGTACGGCTTCGTTAACTCCTGTTTTGGTGAGTCCCCCAAATGACAGAGCATCTGGCATGTTTAAAAAAAAATATTGTATGAGTATGTGTGAGACAGTAGGCTGTACCAAAAACCCTTAACATTTTTTTAAAAATAAACAATTACCTGTGAATTAAAAGGCGACTTTTGTAGTTTTTATCAGTTCAGTGGCTAAAAATCTGCAACCAGACCTTGATATGCAGTTGATTGAAGCCTACATCAGTGACTGGAGACTGAGGGGGACTGGGTGTGATGTTCTCAGTGGAGCATGGCAGCACCTCTGTACACCATCAATCAAATCAGTCAGGCATTTTTTTTTTTAACATGGCACCTTTCTTAGAAGTTTATGCAATTTAAAGTATTTTGCAGTCGACTGAAGAGTTAACAATAAGACAGGAAATGAGGGGAAATAAAAGAAAAGAAAAACACAGAAAAGTTAAACAACTATGAGCAATGAAACCTTGATCACAGTCGAAATAAAATAAGATACAATATAAATAAGACAGATGGTGGGCTAGGTGTAGATAAAAACGTCAACTGTTCCAGTGACTGGGAGCATGGACATATGGTTCATACACTGTAAGCATGTCCAACAAGTAGGATGGTGCTAGACCATGAAATGTATCAGAACAAGTAAAATGTTTCAAAATCAATACAAAAGCTGACAGGCAGCTACATAAAGACAAGTGTATTGTGTTCTCCTTTTGGAGTTTGTGGCCAGTCTCTCTCACTGAGTCTGTGAGCCAATAACTACATTTCTGTTTTGCCCTCTGAGGTGACTCACATATATTAGAATTGTAAATAATTATTTGCACAAATACTGAGATCTCTTTTGTTGGAAAATGGCGTAAGACATTTGTGGTGTCAGACATGTATTTATGTCAATCTAGATCAGTTCTTTCTTGTTTATATATAGACCTGGCTCAGATTTGTATATTAGTGCATTAAGTGACACACGGCATGTGTACTTCACAAACACCCATCTTCACATCCAGCACACTCACTTTGTCTACTGCATATTGTCCCCAAAGGAAATTGGATTATTCATTTCCTTTCTATAACTCTCCCAGCCACAATCCCTACCCTGCCGGCTTTCCTACAGAGAGAGCACAGGAGTACCTCTATAGTCAGTGCCACAGCACAAACTCACACATTATATGTAATATTACTGATGACCAGCTCCATCTGGACTGCCGATGGCCAGTTAAAAACACTGATCAAATTTTTTAAAAAGGACTATTCAGGGAAGACATCCATAATGGAAAGAGCAGCCAAGATATAGAAAGCCTCTCTGGCTGTAAATGTCCAGCTTTTAACGTCTGTCTCATATATTATCAAATCTCATTTTCTGTGTACTGACCATTGGATTTCTAAAAAACTAGAATGGCAGACACTCATGACGCACATTGATGACTCACATTTACGTTTAGTTCAGTCAGATCTTTATAGATCTTTCATGAATGCAACCTTTGATATACAACTCTTAGTATGAAACTAAATACATTAACTGAAACAAGGTGAGACACTAGTGCACTACAGGTTAGTGAAATAATGTCTCAAATGTATTAACCAGCTGTATTTTCATTTTAAATTGGTACAGTATAGCCACCACGAGCACTGTTGGGTTCAAGTACTAAAAAGCTTTAGTTTTTCACATAATAATCTGGTCTAATCAGAAATATTTTCTTTCCCAAGTAGATGGTTGAGAAAATGATGAACATTTTCAGTGTTCATATTTTTCAAATGTGGTGGTCCTAAATAAGTAGTAATCTGTAATCTGTCAAATATTCATATTGGGTTCAGTACCATAACTATAAACAAGCTGCACCGAACATGTTGCTCGGCTTCTGATTTCATGTCAGAATCAGCTGCAGTTGCTACTGAGTTAGAGATTTTGTGTCTGTGACTTTTTTTACAAAGCTCTGGTTACAACAGCTTTTTTTAGCTGGTGAAAGTAGGACTGCAAGCCTGAAAATGGATGCACAAACTTGCAAAACTGAGTTTTAAGGCAGAACCTGTGCATTTACAGATGTAAACCTAAATGTACAAGCTTGTTGCAAATATAATTTTACAAATACACACTGTTTTCACACAGACTCTTTAGAATTATATAATTTTCCATAATGGATATGCTTATGCCCTGCGACAGACTGGTGACCTGTCCAGGGTGTACCCCTGCCTTCCACCCGAGAGAGAGCTGGGATAGGCTCCAGCAGATCCCCGTGACCCTGAACAAGGAAAAAGCGGGTATAGAAGATGGATGGATGGATGGATATGCTTATCAGTGTGTAATACTAAGACTGTACTAACTCATGTCTAGCCAGTGAATGATGTGCTGAAGCAGGAATTAGCACAGTGGGCCTAAACACATCAAAGGTCTATTGTCATGGTGCTATGAATATAAATCTGTAATTATTATTTTCAGTGAGACTAGCAAGTAATGACAGTCCTTAGGGAGAAACACAGGGATGGACTGAACAAACAGTAAAATCAAGAACCATTATTGTTCTTTTCTCCACTGTGGTTTGTCTAATTTGTTTTTGTTTTTTTCCAATACATTAACATGTAGTTCACACGCAGACATCTGTTTTTCGTTTACGTCTACAGGATTCACTGATATTAATCAATAAGAAAGAGCCCATAGCCATATGACTCTCCTCCTGTGGAAAAAACTGCAATGTACAATGTGTCTTTCAACCCGGTCTCATATCATTTGGTGAAGTAGTTACGAAATTGAATCTATTATTTTGTGCACGCAGACATGCACACTTATTGAGTTCTCAATTCTGCAGCTTTGTTTGTATTTCTGAGTGTTTGTGGCAAGCCTGATGACTGCAGCTGGCTTCCTCCACCTCTCTGTCTTCTTCAGGTATTGTGTCATTGATCTCTTTAGTGATCCTCTCCTATGACCGCTACAGCACTCTGACCGTGCACAACAAGCATGCGCTGAACTACCGCAAACCTTTGCTGGCTGTTGGGGGCACTTGGTTCTACTCCTTGTTCTGGACAGTGCCTCCCCTGCTGGGCTGGAGCAGCTATGGTATCGAGGGGGCAGGAACAAGCTGCTCTGTGTCCTGGACAACTCAGACGGCCGAGTCACACGCGTACATCATCTGTCTCTTCACTTTCTGCCTGGGTCTGCCTGTCTTGGTGATGCTCTACTGCTATTTCAGACTGCTCTGGGCAGTCAAACAGGTAGAGAGACAGCAATAGTATATGTGTATTTGTGTGTCTGTGTCTACATGTTTACATATGTTTTTGCTATTGTTCTGTATGATGTTGAAGGCAATACCACAATTACTTAAATTCCATCACAATCTACCTTTTGAGTATAAACAGGCTTGGTGGGTAAAATAGCCTTTTTAACAAAACACAGTAGTTGGTTACATTGAATTAATGTGAATTACAAGTCCCATGGTGTTCACTTTGTAGAACAATTTCACAGCAAAAACATTAGCACCCACACTCAGTCAGCAGTCCCCCATAACGGGGGCATGCACTAATCACATTCACTGAGTTTCAGTGCTTAGTGGAGTGGCAGAGTTGTGCTTGTGTTCATAGAAGCGGAATTATGAAGCTTCATTTTCAGTCTGTTTCACACAGACTTCCCCCTTCAAAAAAGCCCAGAAGGCATCATCCCCCTGCTGTGACTCTGCACAGAGTGATATAGTAGGGAATTGTGCGGTACTGCTAAGGTCCAGCTCTTTGTTTACCTAAACCTAGGTACTGGTAGTGCCCATGGCCTCTCACTCAAACCCTCTGGCTCTAATTGTGCAGGAAAGGGAAGAGATATTTTGAGAAATGCTTTTGTCTTCTTAGGGAACAGGAAATATTAAGAAAAAATGCAAGGAGTCTCCCTGTCCTCTGCTGAAAACAAAGCACACACATAATTGATAGTGACCCGTGGCAGCCACTGGTGCATGAGGTTTTGGTGAGTTTTAGGGAGTGACTTTACTCACCTTAAGTAAGTTAAATCCTCTAAACTCCCAGTGGTTTAGATTTAAATCATGTATCTGTGAGAGCAGAGGGGATTAAGAGGACTGGAGATTATCACAGCGTTACACCTTAGAAAGCTCCGCTGCTGTGACAAACCCTGACCCTCTCAAAACTCCTTTTGTTACTCCAGCCATATTAATCAGGTTGTAAAACATATGAGCTTTACCCATTTTAAGTGCTTTAAAAATAAAGATTATGAAAATCCAGTTGTATAGTACATCAACAAACAGAATATTGACAGAATATGGAGTTTACTGCAATGGTTACTGTTATCCTTTGACAGCTGGATGCCTCCTTCCTAAATAAATCTTATATTATTTTTTATCTGTTTGCAAAGACCCCTGGTATCAATAAGCAGCTTTCACATAGTGTTATTTACCTATCTGAGTAGTTTACATTAGCTGAATTAGTTTCAGGTCAGAACCATAATGTCAGGTCACACATTTGTTACATTAAATGTGGCTCCACTGCTACTGAGCACAAACCCCCCCCCTAGTTCAAAAGATGATAAAAACAGTTCCTATTCATGTTTTCAGGTGTACACACAGTTCTCAGAATAACATCCTGGTGCTGTAAAAGCTTTTTGAGGAAAGATCTAAAATCATCAACAGTGGCCATGTCTTCATTTCTGTTAAAGGCATCCACCCTCAGAATCACAACTAATCAGCTGGAGGAGGGAACAAGGATCATAAGAATCAGTGTTACAGGGATCGGATTTTAGTTTCAATTTGCTGTTTGAATAGAAGTGTATTGGATATCTCCTGTATGACTATCTCATGTTACTAAAGCTGAGCAGACCTCCTGCTGGCTTGGCCCCACTTAGCTCGCGGGAAGTCATTAAAAGTAAGGATCACTTGTATTCAGTGTGCAAAAGTCTCACATAAATGTGTGAGAAAGTGCTGGGCTCAGCAGGACATGTAGACTATCTTGATTGTGTCGTGCAGGGAGCTGAGAAAACTCCCCCACTTTTCTTCATCTCCATTAAGCCACATAACACAGGGGTGAAGAAAGGGCTAAGATTAAAGAAGAGTCAGTGTGGCATCCAGGGGAACTTTAATTGGATCAGGACTGTGATACAGTTAACAGACCTGTAATGTAAGAAGATCAGTTGAATTTATTTACTGGGAATAACAAAATTTCTTTTGATATTTTGATTGACTGCAGATCTGTTAATTAATTTGTACCACTAAAGTGCAATATCAGTTTATGCATTAATGCATTATTATTTCATAAGCTGCTTGTGCATTAATTCTTCAGTCAGTGCATCCTTGAGTACACAAAGAAGAAGAGATTAGTCAATGAAGCTTTTGTAAAGGTGGCATTTAGTTAGTGTGGTGAAATAAAGGAAGTGACAAATTTTGGAAAGCAATTAAAAGTTTTCAAACTATCAAAAAACAAAAATATTTTCTGGAAACAAAACTATCTTTCCTCTAAAAGCGTCTCTCCTCCTGTCATCAACAGGTTGGTAAAATCCGAAAGACTGCAGCCCGGAGGAGAGAGTACCACATTCTGTTTATGGTTCTGACAACAGCAGCCTGCTACCTGATATGCTGGATGCCTTATGGTGTTGTGGCCATGATGGCAACATTTGGTCCGTCCAACATCATCAGTCCTGTGGCCAGTGTGGTTCCCTCGCTACTGGCCAAGAGCAGCACTGTCATCAACCCACTCATCTATATACTTATGAATAAGCAGGTTAGTGCTAAACATTTGTGGATTTTTCATTCAAATCACCGACAGTTTACATGTACAACAGCTTTATTTACATCGTAAAAAAAGACAAATTACAACAGCTGAAATCATACAAATGGTCTATTTAAATATCAATTCAAGTGTAGTAAGAAAATTCACTGACAAACCAAAGTCAAAAAGGCTGTTTGGAGTGAAACAGGCCCTTTATGCTTATGTTCAGTCATGATTGCTTCTGTTTCTCTTCCTTGGGAATATTGAAGTAAGTAGCAGGAGAGAAAGAAAAACACTTAAATCTTAAACCATCCTTAAGAGGCAGTGTGGTGCAGCATCTCTCACAATACAGAATAAAAACAAGACATTAAAAAATAGGATTCAAGGGAAAGTGCAGAGAGAAAAAAAGATGGGTGGGCAAAAACATCATAAAGTTTCTCAAAATATGTTTTCCCATCTCAACACTTCCCTACTGGTAAGACATTAAATCTTAACGTCAAGTTTCAGTACAGTGTATTGTACTTAATGCCTACAGTAAAATTGCTGTCTTGAAGAGGAGTAATAATTCAATCAAGTTCCAACTTAAAGCATGCCAGCGAGAACAACAGCACTTTATAATGTAAGTCCTGCTATTACTCCAAGTCCTCATCACACATTTAACCTATCCACATAACACATATTTAAAAATGGAATTTGGCACAATATTATGACGCAAAGATCAAGTTGCCAGAAGGTATTCTAGTTAATCAAAAGCTCCCAGGGAACTACTAATAGCTCCCCCACAGCTTAATGAGACTTTCCTGTCCATAAGCATGCACTAAAATCTGCAAAACACTACTTAAGGGAAGAAAAATTATATTACAATCGTCTCTCACAACATTAATGACAATGGTGTCTACTTGCAGCACAGTACAGCACAGACAGTTTAAGACTTTTAGCCCTGATCCTGATTTGCATGCTCTGTGCATTGAAAAATAATCAATGTTATCAGAAATATACACATATAATAAGTTCAAGGTTTATGCACCTTGAGTGTGTTACAATCACAAGCACTATAACATTGAGTCATTTCTCAACATAAAATATAAAACCTACAGCAGCTAATAAACTATATGATTTAAAATTAATGCTGAAGTCTCCTTAAGCTTCCACAGTGGTTTCTTTTTAAAAACCTCTGTCATAGTCCTCCACCACCTGCTTATGTTTCAGGTCTCCTTGTTCCAATTATCTCCTAATGACAAACCTAATAATCACCCTGAAACTGGGGCTGGGTATCAAAGCTCAGTCATTTTTTACATTTTTAACACCAAGTGTCATAAAGTGTGAACCATGGCTGGACAATATAATCACATATATATTATATATTTCTCAGTAAAGTATGTCTATACCATCTCTATAGAGCCACCTTTACCTTTAATATAGATTATGATGTATTGAATTATATTAGTTGCAATATAGACACCATAATAGGAGGCATGAATCGTATCACCCACACATAATGTCAAGTATTGAAAAACTGGAACACAGTATTGGGTCAATTCATTCCTTTGTTCAAACAGTTATAAAGGAGTTTGTTGGAAAAATTGGGTTCAAAGGTGCCTTCTCTTGATATCAGCACTTTGCTATTAGCCCTGGAAGGTTTTAGATTTAGACTGAATCCTGAAATCAAAGCACCATATTAGTTTTAGTCATATTTAGTCAGACTCATCCTTTTTAGTTTCAGTAGATGTTTAGTTGACTTAAATTAAACCCTGATGATGAGAAGAGTCCTTTGAAATTCTAGAAATAATAATGATTTTAAATGACCTTCTGGGTTTTTCAAACACTGCAGGTGAATTAATTATTAGAGAAACCAATGGTTAGCTCTGGTATGTTAACATACCAGGTTGACTAGTGCTGACAAACTGTAAATGATACCCAGCCCCCAATCCATAACAAGCAGCGCTAATCCTCAGAATAATTTACATACTACTGCTACTACAGAGCCATCCTCTTCACTATACAGTACATCAGACTATTCAAAGTAACATTTCTATGACAAGCTTTCACATCTTAAACTGAACTACAACCAATAGCACAACAGGTTGAGTAGCACATTTAAGTTGTAAAAATCTTTGTTATTAGCAACGTTTTTTCTGACTGCGTGTCTGCAGCAAAAAAAAAACAAAAAACAAAAAAAAAACACACCCAACTCTGTTTTCACTCAATACCACTAGAGCTTGCAGCAGATGTGGCACAGATTCGTTGTAAACAGAAAATAATCATAGGCAAAGACACATCAAATCAGATAATATTCCCATTTTAAATTCCTCTGGTATAATCGGCTCCACTCTGAGCTGCAGACAGGTACAGACAATTACTATAGGTTTCAGGAATTATGACACATTTACAGTTGTAGGAAATGAGACTCATGCCATTACACAGCAAAGAAATAACCCTGCATGGAGCTGCAAATATTCTGACCATACCGCTCTATAGAGCTTCAGGAAGAGTTTGGCCATTACTTGCAGTAGTAAAATTACATTCAATAAGAGTCAACTGACTGTCGAAAACAGGGGCTGGTGATTGCTGAGGCAGAGCTGAGAATCCCCTGACA